>NC_030428.2:24355000-24690000 GCF_001660625.3 Ictalurus punctatus
TCGATTCCCACAGGGGCCCTGTGTGTGTGAAGTTTGCATGTTCTCCCTCCGGGTACTCCGGTTTCCTCCCCCAGTCCAAAGACATGCATGGTAGGCTGATTGGCGTGTCTAAAGTGTCCGTAGTGTATGAATGGGTGTGTGAGTTTATATGTGACTGTGCTCTGCGATGGACTGGCACCCTGACCAGGGTGCACCTCGCCTCGTGCCCGATGCTCCCTGGGATTGGCTCCAGGTTCCCCCGCGACCCTGAAGAAGGAGTAAGATAGAAGATGGATGAATTACTACTGCTACTACTATTATTACTATCACTACTACTATTACTACTACTAGGCTACTACTATTACTACTACTACAGCTACTACTACTGCTACTATTACTACTACTATTATTACTACTACTACTACTACTACTACTAGCCTACTACTAGGCTACTACTATTATTACTATTACTACTACTACTGCCTATTCCAATACTATTTCTACTAAGAGTAAAACAACAGCAGCAATAATAATGCAGAATAAGTAATAGATTACAATATAATATTTTATATGTATTTATTTATCTTGTTTTTTTTTTTTTTCTTGTTTATTGCAGAATGGCAAAGAAATCTGCACACTGATCGTCTTGGCATATCACATCTTACGCCACGTTTCAGTAATAAGGGTGGCATATTAGTAATATGTTTCTAACTAATCGAATGAAGGGTGAGAATTTTCGTTCATAGAAGATTTGTAGTCGATTTTGAAGTAGTCGATAGAGTGGTTAGCTCTATAAACTTTCAGGCCCTTCAGTGCTCACCTTGAAGGTTTTCCCTCAATTGTAAGTTGCCTTGGGTTGTAAAAAAATACAAAAAAATAAAAATAAATAAAAATAAAAAAGTGTCTATACAGAAAAATTCAGGGAAAACTGCAGTGTAGTACAATAGGTCGGCTAATGGAAATTCGTGTACCCAAAATTTCTATAGAGACAAAAAAATAAAAAATGTCTTTTTGCATAAAAACTTTTTTTTTTTTTTTTTTTTTTTTGCATAGCTCTGTTAACAATATAGATAGTCACAATACGTCTCTTAAATTTTTACTGCAACAGCTGATTTCTTTAACTGCCCAAAGACTAGACCAGCAAAAAAAGTGAATAAATAAATGAATAAATAAATAAATAAATAAAGTGGCACTACTGTACCTTCACAATTTATAATGCGTCGGGTGTTTACCGAATAATGTATATACTGTAGGTACATACTTGGACGCACAAATGGTCGGTTGTCCTTCTGGAAGAATTTTGAACATAGTGCTATCGTACCACAGAGAGAGTTCCATACTAGAACTTTTTAAAAGAGCTAAGAACCCTTAATTAAATACAAATAACCATTTGAAGAACCGTCGAGGAACCCCTTTTCTAAGATTGGAATAAATGTGATGATGACGATGATGATAATGATGAGGAGGATAATGATGACGATGATGATGATGATAATAATAATAATAATAATACTGATAATAATAATAATAATAATAATAATAATAACAATAATAATAATAATAATAATAATAATAATAATAACAAGAGAAAGAGGAAGAAGAATCATCATCATCTTATTTTTGTTGTCATTGTACCTTTAATGCTGCTGAAACAATCATAAACAGCAGCAGCAGCAGCAGCAACAACAACAACAACAACAACAACAACAACAACAACAACAACAACAATAATAATATGTATTATTATTATTATTATTATTATTATTATTTCTGGAACATTCAGTGGAGGAATATAAGGGCTTAACATTGAATAAAAGCATGATTTTGTGCTATTCTTGTCCTATACAGTATTAGCTCATCATAGATGCAGGTGTACTAAGCCCTTGCGTTTTGCCATTGCTGAACCAATCAGAAGATGGAAATGTACCTGCCGGAAGTCAATCCTGGAGCTCTTAATCTCCTCCCTCGCTCTGTTTCAGATCACTAACCCGATGTAGTCTGAACGGGAGTGACTCCGGTGGGCGGTGGATCGAGAGTGACGCGTTTCACCTACACCACTTATAAAGGAAAAGACAACAAACATAACAGTCACTAACTTTCTGATCAGCGCATACACACACAGATACAGGCTACACATACACACACATACACACCGAGTCATGCAGTACCAGCCCGCGGCCAGGCCCGTACCCCTGTACGCGCCGACCCCGGTTCAGCCCGCGCACCCTACTCCGTTTTACATTGAAGACATTCTGGGCAGAAGTGATGGCACTACGAGCGCGTGCTCTCCGCTCGTCCCCGCGCCTGCACCCGTCCCCGCACCCGCACCGGCTTTACCCTCACCGAACTCATCATTCACCAGCTGGGTGCCGCCTTACCGGAGCGCTGTGTACGAGCCGACTCCGATCCACCCGCATCAGAGTCCTCACCCGCATCCACACCACCACCATCATGCCGCGCTCGCCGCAGCCGCCGCAGCAGCATATGGAAACCCTCTGTACCCGTTACACCGCGCGCTGCTCGGAGATTACTCACACGCGCTCATCAGACACGACCCGCTCGGTAAGTTAACAATAACACACTGATATTATTGTGTTTATTTATTACAGGGATTATGTTCTGATACAACTTCTGCCTAATTACCAGGTCTCACTCTGCAAAATTAAAAGAACCATGTCTGGTTCCCTTAAGGACTTTATGACGGGTGATTATGTACTGTTTTTGTTGGTGCCACAGAGAAGTGAAAATCATTCCACATTATAAATATCTATATTGTTTTGAAAGTGTCTTATAGTGAGTATAATAATGAGTTCATTGTGGCGCAAGGAAAAATTCTTTTCGGTTTTTAAGTTTTGCTGAATATCAACTCTTTAAGTGTTGAATGAACCTCCAGAGTGTTGAAATCATCATTAACTCGTGTCTCCAGCTAATCATACACAAGCATGGGTGTTTGTATTTATTTATTTATTTTTTTAAAGAAGTCTCACACAGTTATTATCACGAAAAGACTATCTCTACATATCATACAGGCTGGACATGTTACTTATGTGAACATAATAATAATAATAATAATAATAATAATAATAATAATAATAATAATAAAAAATCTAAATGACTCCGTGCTGTCTTTGCTCATGTTTAATAACAGCTCGTGTGGTTAATAACCTCGACCAAAGTGACCAAAGAGGAAGCTATTGTCTCTTCTTTTATTTCGAAACTTAAGGAAATGCATTGCATTATCATAGTCTCATGCTCTTAAGCAGCAATTGAAAGTCGTTTTATTAGCTAAATAAATAAATAAATAAATAAATAAATAAATAAATAACTTCAGACTCACTGATTTTGCACAAAATGTACCAAGGTCAAGACAATAAATATGATATGACTTTTTTATGACATTGTGCAGGCCTTCATCTTAAATTGCATACTACTTTATTACTTAGTTCATAATACTAAAACGTTTAAAAACACTTAAAAGCAGCACGCCATTGTAGTATACAGCATCTTTGGCACACTACTCAGTGCGCCATGGCCTACTAGGCCTATAGTATGCGGTTTAGGACGCAGCCTTGGGTGAAGCCATTGTGATTCGGTCTGAGGTTTTAAATGCCTTTTCCGGTGTATGGCGGAAGTCTTGAGCCTCTTGATAGGAGCCAATGTGCTTTCAGGAGCTGTGCAGGGTTTTCCGGAGCGGAGTCGTGCGCACTGCTGATTGTTTTTATCGACATCCTCAATACAGACACATTCAGGAAACACTCGGCCTCTGATAGCCGGGATCCGTTTTTTTCTGATTATTGTTCATTTCCTTCTGTGGCCGTGACTTCATAGCAACTAAAATAACCAAAAACAGCTGGAGTTTAACACTGTGAATGAGTACCAGTCTGTGAAGCAAATAAAGCCATTATAATCATGAACAATTTCTGTTTTCATACTGCAATGCGCATTATAGCCCACTTAGTCATTTCATATAAGCTTGCAATCTAGTAGCCTATATCTAGTATAGTTAATATCATTGACCGTGTTAACAATAATAATCAACAATTAAAGATAGAAACGTGGTGTTGAAATTCAGCACATTGGACACATTTAGCCATAATTCCTCATATACAGACTGCTTAAAAAAAAAAATCTATAAAACACAACCCAAGTGTGTTCATGTTTATTTATTGATTTATTCTTTATTCTCTAATCCCTGTTCACAACTTCATAGGAGTATAACCTTGATATTTACATCACGTTACTCTATTATTAAAGCGATGTAAATGAGTTGTTCGGGGAGCATAAATCAGTTTCCTATGCATTTTTGGGTGACTGGATGAAGGACGGATGTTCAAGTCATTCAGCTGATAAACCAACAGGAAACACATTGGCGGAAATTTTGCCATAAGTCCTTCTGGCCTTCTCACAGCTAAAGTTTCAGCGGATGTCAACACTGTCAACAGTCTGTAACAGAATTCTCCTGCTGCCTTCAACCGAAAAAAAAGAAAGAAAAAAAGAAAAAAAAAAAAAACCCAACTCATTTCCACCATTCAGTAACTTACATTTCTTCATTCAGTAAAAAGAAAAGAAACATCGTAATATTTAACTCTTTAACATTAAAGCTCTAAAAGGAAGTCATTTGATATTTTCCGTATACTCGAGCTTTTCTTATCAAACACTGGAGGATTGTTTTTTTTCTTTTCTTTTTCTTAATAAAAAAGTCTTAAATTCGCACTTTTATTATAAAATAATAATAATAATAATAATAATAATAATAATAATAATAATAAACATAGGACGAGTGTTTGTGTAGCGATTTTATTTTTCGTAGCAGATCTAGTAATTAAACACAATTAATAGCTATTTCTTTCTTTCTCAAGTTCTAGGCTACGTCTTCACTAAAGGCTTAGTCTGTACGACAGTGAAATTATTTCCTATCGAATTTCAGTTCACAAATTCATTAACTCATAATTAACTCATATTCCCACATTTCATACTGTGGACATACACATATAGAATACAAATTAAGGTGTATATGTTGTTTATATACGTCAGCTGAATGCACTAAATGTTAGCCTGTTTCAACACTAGGATTTCCTTTTATTATTATTATTATTATTATTATTATTATTATTATTATTATTATTATTATTATTATTAATAGTAGTAGTAGTAGTAGCATCAGCAATAACAACAACAACAACAATAATAATAATAATAATAATAATAATAATAATAATAAGAAGAAGAAGAAGAAGAAGAAGAAGAAGAAGAAGAAAAGAAGAGGAACAACAACAATAACAATAATACGGATTTATTTATTTGTTTGTTTGTTTATTGATTTATTGATTTATTATTTTAGCTATGTGCTCATGTTTGTGCTTTGTGTGTTCAGGTAAGCCCTTATTGTGGACTCCGTTCATTCAGCGCCCTCTGCACAAGAGGAAAGGAGGACAGGTGCGCTTCTCCAACGATCAGACTGTAGAGCTGGAGAAAAAGTTCGAGACACAGAAATATCTCTCACCACCAGAGAGGAAACGACTGGCCAAAATGCTCCAGCTGAGTGAGAGACAGGTATAAATAATAATAATAATAATAATAATAATAATAATAATAATAATAATAATAAAAGAAGATGTAATTGAACTCTTAAGGTGTTACTTCCACATTAAATATTGTCCTGTGTAGCTATTTCCGACTTACAGGCAGGACGCTAAATTAACACTATGCTAAATTTTTTAAACTTTCTTCTGCAAGGAAGAAAGAAAAGAGCACCAACAAGCATTTCCACCAAATCAGCAATGCTCACACATTCCGTTGAAATGTCATGTTTAAATGATTTATGGATTAAAATCCTCATACGAACACGAATCATTAATCCATAATGGTTTACCATTTACTACATGGATTATTACATCAAACTATGTTTTGATGGATTTTTATTAGGCTACCTGAATGAATTCAAGTCATACAAATATATTTAAAAAAAAATAGAAAAGGAAAATAAATTGAGGTGTGGACGGTATTTGGTAAATGCAGTGGTGAAAAAGTATAGTCATATGGTGTATATAGTCAAATAGTTTAGCATATAGTCAAAAATAACACAACATATATGAGATGGCACTTTTTTTTTGTTATGTCAAAGTTCAAGTCCCCCTTTCTCCCCAATAACATATAAAAAAAAAAGGTAGTTTTGTATTATTGCCTATCAGAAATAAACGGAGATAAATGAATTGTTGCCATATGGCAACACGGTGCATTAAAGGGCTAACATTAACTTGTCTCGATTCTCATGGCTATTTTTGTCATTTATAAATGGTTTATTTGTTTCCTCCTGCAGGTAAAAACGTGGTTTCAGAACCGCAGAGCTAAATGGAGGCGACTGAAACAGGTGAGAGGATGAAACATTCACTTGGTCATGCCAGACACGCATTTCACCTGAGCTACACATTTCACGTCACGAGGAAACACGTCGAATTGAAACATTTCTTCATTTTAACACGTGGCATTCATACCACTATTACCTGCGCGTCAAAACAAGGAATATCATTTTGGAAGAAATGTTGGAAAGAATGCGTGGATGCCTTGTTAAAAATGAAATTAAACCATTTTAAACTATTCAAAACTATGTGAATACTCCACTTATCAGTGTTCATATAAAAACAGAATTTTTTTTCCCTATTAATAAAACATTAACAGGAAAATAATAAAAAGAGTAACTCGTAAGAGTTCAAATGGACAATTAGCAAAGCTAAACAAGAGTCATGCATTATTATTATTGACATTTATTATTATTATTATTATTATTATTATTGTTGTTGTTGTTGTTGTTGTTACTGTTATTGTTATTATTATTATTATTATTATTATTATTATTATTATTATTATTATTATTATTATTATTATTATTATTATTATCTCTTTGACATAACACAATGACAAATTTTGAATGCAAGTACAAAACGAACCGCAGTAATACAGCGCATTATTGTTCTCTGCAGGAGAACCCGCAGGGCTCTAAGCGCGAGCTGGAGAGCGAGCACGCGGATAGAAGCTGCGCGCTCGCGGAACCCCGAGCATCGGACCCGCACCCCGCGCGTTCCTCTTCCTCCTCCTGCTCCTCACCATCCTCACGCGCGCTGATCGAATCGGAGGTCTCAGACGATTCAGACGGAGAGCTGGACATTGAGGATGACGAGGACATGTCACTCAGTCCTCCGCTATGAGGACGACACTGTAAACACGGGACAAGTGGACATTTATTTATCTCCGGATTCAGCAGCGTCTGGACTCCACTGTAAATAGTAATAATGAAACGTTTTCGTGTCATTACTTTTGTCGGATCAGACTCTCCGGTGTTGCTCACGTGACACACACACACACACACACACACGCACACACACACACACACACACACACACACACACACACACACTGTATTTTTAGCATTATACTATTAACTCTCTATTTGAGCTTCAGTGAACCCCAAAGATCAACTTCATGTTTTAATTTCCAACAATTAAAGTGCAGCTTGCTGTTGGAGCCCCTGAAAAAGTGTGTTAAAACAAATGGACAGTTTAATTCTGATAACTGATGTGTGTTTAGTGCTCAGCATTAAGTCCTAAGAGACTGATTGTAAATATTTTGTGTATAAAATGCTTATTAAATGGTATCTTATTACACCTTGGGTGGGCTGTTCATAATTTAATTAATAAATATAGCAGGAATTGATTGATAGATAGATAGATAGATTGATTGATTCATTGATTGATAGGCAGAATTGGGTTAAAATGAAAACAAAACCATCTTGATTATTTTATAAGTAAAAGAGAGAGAGAGAGAGAGTTTTATTTTATTAAATTTTTTGACAAAGACAGAATTCCAAATTGCTCTCTACTGAGTATATAGTTTCCTCCATGGAGTGTTAGGAGTTATTTGAGATTCAAGCTTTGTACACGCTGACTGGTTTTATCTTAGTGCTTGCTGTGAACTCTTAAGAGGTTTGTCCATTTGGAAAGCACTAAAATATTCTGTAGCATCCTTCCATAAGGACTTAAGACTTGAAGTTTTAGTGTGAATTAGGTTTGCTTCTGGAATTTGTGATGAGGATAATACATAATCGGTACAAAATCTGTTAATGGAACACAGTGATATCACAAACTGGGAACATGTTTTTAGCAGGTATGTGATGGGGGTGATGGTATAGTTATGGACGTACACAATCACCATACAGAGGAAAACTGGAAAAGTTACTGTTAAAGCTGTTCCAGTGTGGATGACTTCTATCAATTGTTGCTACATGCCTGCTACACAACTTTAAGAAAAATGTACCAGATAAAAAGGAGGAAAACTGTATTTTGATATTATTTTGATAAATTAATAATAGATAACAGTTTTAGTATAGTTTACAGTATTACAGTTCATCCTAAAGGTGTTCGTGGGGTTGAGGTCAGAGCTCATGCACACCACTCACGTTCTTCAAATCCAACTGTGGCAAGCCATGCCTTCATGGAGCTCACCTTGTGCACAGGTGAATTGTCATGGTGGAAAAGGTTTGCAGTGAAAGGAAATAGTAATGCTACAGTACATAAAGACATTCTTTAGAATTGTGTGCATCCATCATATGTGGAAGAACCACATGTGGATATGATGATCAGGTGTCCACATACTTATGACCATAAAGTGTATCTGAAAATGTGAATTGAAAGCTGATACCACGATGCAGGTCTAGCAAAAACCACTGCATTACATTTAGTAATGTGGGAGATGCTTTTATCTGAAGCACCTGCTGAGAAGTTGATCGTTAAGGGTCTTGCTGAAGGAATGAACAGTGGTTCTTTGGCAGCCTTTGGATGTACATTTACAACCTTGTGGGCACTAAAATGGAAGCCCATGTTGAATGAACTAACAGAAGTGAACGCTACAATTCTGGGAAGGTCTGAACTTCAATCATCATGTGGAACTCAATCCATTATGTAGGAAATTTATGCTACTACAGCAGGAGTCAGGGTTAATTTTCTAGCCAGTGTGGTGTAAAAACCCTGTCTGATCTTCTAAGTATCTGAGCTTTTTTTAAGACCTGAAAGTTTGTCCCATCTACAACCTTAACTTTTGTAAGATTTTATACAACTTTTGTGCAAATTGTTAAGGCAAGTGTGATTCCATGTTAGAAAACTTTGTGTTGCTCAAAAAGTGTGCATTCAAATGGATTCATTATTGGCTATGATGACTCAGTAACACAACAAGGTTTTGCCAAGATGGTAAACACTAGCTAGGACACAATAAAGTATATAATAATAATAATAATAATAATAATAATAATAATAATAATAATAATAATAATAATAATAATAATAATAATAATTTGTAGCTGCCATCAATTTGATACATTTTAGGAATTTTAGGATTGAAAAATGGTGGATGCTTCTAGATACATGCTATCTTTTCAGCAATAAATTGCTGAATGTTTGTCCCAACAACACCAAATGAATTGATTTGGAATACAATAATTGCTATAATTTTTGGGTTAGCACTCATACTGTTCTGTATGGACTCAAACAAACTCCAACCATGTTACCCACGTTCATTCAAACTCGTATGAATCTCTCATGAGATCAAGGCCCAGTTTCCCAAACCACGGTAGTTAGGACCATGTTATCTGATGTGGTGTTCAGTTTGTGCTCACTGTGAAGATCTTTCTACCAATTAGATGCGATGCTTTTGGGAAACTCAGCTTGTGCTGTCTTCTAGACTTCATTCCACTTCATTCATGATTAATTTAATAATAGCACACTACATTTAATATAAAATTACTATTTTAATGTAGGATTGAAATATTGCACAACTTCTTGGATACATGCTGCCCATGGAATAAAAAAAATGCAATTTGAATTTGAAAAAAACATAATTTTTGTTTTTGTCAACACCGAATTAATTGAAAAGAAAAATAAAACATGTATTAATCCAAAGATTTAAGATGTACGCGATTTAAATTTACAGTTTGGGGTGAAATCATTTTTTCAAAATTTCTGGTTAAACAGTTTGACTCTACATGGCCTCAAGCTTACAAATTTGTGACAATATGCAACCCAAGCTGTGTTGTCTCCTAGACTTTATTCCACCCAGTTAAAGGGTGATTCCATCATTGGTGCCGTGTGTTGGGTTGAATCTTTTTTTTTTTTTTTTTTTTTAGCATCAAATTAACAGTGAGTAAATAATGTGGATAGTAAATACATTATGAATATTTACATAGAAAATTATTTGTATTTTAATTTTAATATATAACTTGGTTAACAGGGTTGCACTTTGAAAGTGACCTCATCAGTCACTATCTAACATTAAATGAAACTAAAGAAGAAGAACAAGACTTTTCGTCACCCCAGGATCTTCAGGAAATTCAGATGATGCCATTTCCCGTTGAACATGTAACTTACGGAATATACCAACTGTTTTTTTGGTGGGAAATTCCAACTTTTCCATAGGGGTGAACAAAGGGTGACCAGACATCCCACTTTGTGTTGTAATCCACAGTATTTTAGTCCTTTGTCCAACATCCCTCAATTTGAGATAATGTACCGCATTTTGATTGGAAATAAAGAGTTTGTACAGATTAAGGTTTTAGAATTTATTTTCTCCTGTTTCTGTAATGTTTCTTGATAATATTTCAGTGAGTTATAAACGGAAATAGAAGAAAACATCGCTTGCATCGCTGACAATGTGGCCAAATCTGACCTTCATCCATTGGCTGTGAAGAAAGAATTAAAGCTTGTCATCAAAGGGCTCTCAGCTTTCACTCAAACTGGGCACATGTGAGGTCAAGCCGGAAAAATCCCCCCCACACACACACACACTTAATGTTTTTTATGCTGTAATGTTTCTCTTTGTTGCATTGTATGATAAAAAAACATAAATATAAATAAATATATTTGTGCCAAATGTACATGTTTCTTATTCATTTAGATAGACATCAAAATGGTAGGCCTCTCAGTGTCATAAATATGTCCCACATTGTCCCACACATACTAACCACTTGTCCCGCATTTGGTCTGTTTGCATCTGGTTAACCTAATGTATGTTTCCTAAACTGTAATAGATGGCTTGGAAAAGAAGGTTTCAAGCATGAGCTGTTAAATAGATATATTTGGGGTCCATAAGTCTGAGACCACATTGAAAATCCGGGATTTTCTTTTTTCCCCCCACTTAAAGTGAGAAATAAACAGAAGATTTTTAGAATTTTGAAATATTTCAAACAAATATTCAATATCTTGAATATTTAACATTCAAAATTCTGCACTATTTCTAGGTCTCTATTTCAATATAGGCAAATGCGTGATATTGACCATGTTAACCGATTTGTTTAAAAGCTCCGATTTTCCTAATCTCTTCTATTGAAGCACATGTTTAGATGACACTCCAATGGATTTGATCTCAAAAGTCAAATAAGGTTTTGCACAAACCTTGGTGTCCATGCCAGCTCGAGTACACACCGTCATTAAAGCAAAAATGGGACGTACCAAATACTAAGAAACTCTGAAATTCATCTGAATATTTTAAAGACTCTACTTTTCGTTCAAGTCTTTGTCAGTAATATGATTTGGAATGAAAATTGTTGTATTCATTTAGAAAAGTAAATGTAAAATAGAATCATTTTCACATTAAGTGCTCTCAGACTTTTGGACTCGACTGTATATTTCAAGGTAGAGTGTAGTAATGGATGGGCAAAAATGCTGTTCAAGTGCTCTAGAGGTTTTTAGTAATGGTTTAAGTTATTTATCTGGAATACACATAGGACACTTTACACTATGAAGGGCACTTTATCTGGGTTTAAAAGGTCTTTTACCTTTACTTTAGATACAGAATTGTAATTGTTGAATCTACCCAATAATATCCCTGTGAGCCATGAGAAAGAAAGTCTACAGTATGCTTCATCAGTGAAAGAATTCCATTATAGCACCATTCCAGGCTCATCGGTGGATCAACCCCACCATTCAACAGGCTTCAATCCAAGTCTCGCTCTGAGCTCTTTCCTGTCGAACAAGCACATCGATGAGCCTGTCCAGCACAGCTTGGCTCTTGTCTTTGACTGCCCTATCGTCAGATTCAACTTCAAATGGGTTATCATTTAGCGGAAGGTAAACAGACGTTAATGATTGCTGGAGCCTAGAGGGTACTATGTGATAAACGGTGGTGCACCGTGCCCCCTAGACGCTCACCCAACCGGTTCAACAGCCCCAGAGCACTGTCAGAGCACGGCCAAAACCAACAGAAGATGCATCGATTTCACTTGCGAATTGAGTAATGCTTCACAAATCCTATAACTGAAAAGCCAACACAGAAAACAGAACAGTGAAAATGGTCAATGAAGTTAAAAAAAATAAAGAGAGAGAGAGACATTCTTTGACGGGTTCTGGGTTCCAAAGGTCTGACAAGCTACTAGGATGTTTGTGTGTGTGCGTACATCTTTTATCTAATATCCTCTGTACACTGTGTGCAAAGTGCCTTATCCTATCCTTGTATGGCTCAGCAGGCAGATCAAGCCATTTGGGTGAAAGCTATTTATGATGCCCATGCTGTTTTTACTTCCATTGGTGCCCTGTTTGGACAAGTAATCATTTTATGGCTCGGAGTGAATTGGAGATTCAAGCAGAAAATGCTGAGCTCATTTAGAGTAGCGGGTGAATGCTTTAAAAAAAGCTCTATCTCCACGTGAATGAGGCCTAATTGAAAAGCAAATAGCACAGTCGACTGGGCAATCGCTTGCTGAGTGATATTTTCCTAGGCTGCCGGTGGAATCTGGGTTCGAGGAGCCTTTTGCGCCGTTCAACATGTCAGCGGACGGGGATGAATTGATGCTTTAGATATTAAATACCCCAAAGGCCTGCCGGTAAAACGAAGGGGATAAGTGGTCTCTCAGACGACAACTGGCCAAATATTGACCCGATCATCAGTGAACAGCAAGTTCTAAAGGCCTACCAACTTGAGATGAGGCAGGTCTAATTGTTTAATTGACAGAAAGTTTGTGCTCCATCAGATCAATTAACAGTGCCCCCCCCCACTCATGTGTTAGTCATTCTTTCTATCGTGTACGTACGAGTGTGTGCTTGATTGCATGTCCCTTCCTCTCCTCCCTTTCTCTCTCCCTCTAAAACTCCAATCACTCTTTCCTCATGATGGCTGAGAGCAGCTTTGTCGCTCTAATGGATTGTTTGTTCCTTTTCTGCAGGCGGTGATTAAAGCTGGGGAATAAAGCTGCTCAATAGTTTAACATGCTCATGTGAATGCGCTGTGATAGCGAGCCAGCTGATTGTATCTGGCGCTCGAGGCCAGCAGATAGGGCATGATTGTTCTATCTCTTAACCAGAGGATGTTAGTGATACACACAAACAATGCTTCCATTAAAGATTATGAAAGAGTGATTGAGTGTCTTTTTAAATCCATTAGGCATATATCTCAGACTAAAGGCACAACAGTTCAGGCTAATTGGGTGCAAACCTTGCCCTGTTTTGCTAAGATGTGTTAAGATATTACATGAAACAATCCGTTGATGAAAAAAGAAATGGATTGAGTGGCGCCTGGCATCTGAACTTCAGACACAGTATGTTTAATGTTTAAATATATATTTTCTTATATAAGACATTTGGAAAAAAGCTCATGGGTCAAATTTGTTCCTAAATCAAATGCAAATAGTGAACTTTACATTCATGTATAAATTAATTTCTGAATCAGACTTCTGAATGTTCAGAAGCTGTTTTTACTTATTTTACTTCAAGTCGTTTTCCCAAACAAGTAGTTTTCATTCTCAGCTTATTTAGAAACTTTAAAATAAATAAATAAATAAATAAATAAATAAAAGGTTTCTGGGTGAACCTCCCCATGAAGCTGTTGAGAACATGCTGAGAGCATGAAAAGCTTAATCAGGAATACTGTTAAGGATTAAAAATATAAAATATTATTACTGGAGCAATGAAACCCATTCTTCCAAGAGATATTCCAATAGTTGGTGTTTTGATGATGGTGATGGATAACGCTGTCTAACACATCACTCCAAAATCTCCCATAGGTGTTAAGTTGGGTTGGGATCTGGTGAGCGTGAAGACCGTAGCATAAGATTTACATCATTCTCATCCTCAGCAAACCATTCAGTGAAAACTTGAGCCCTGTGGATGGGGCGGAGCCATCTTGAAAGAGACCACACCTCTCAGATTAGAAATATTTCATCATTAGAATTGTAATGTTGGTTGTTTGACAATTATGCACTTTGAACTTTGAACTTTTCAAAAGCATTGTTATTAATGTGTAATAAGAATGTAGGCTACTTTCCCCTTCTTCTTAAACTACAAAGAAAGTGGAGAAAAATCAGAACTATTCAGAAAATCAGAATTAGTCCTATAACCTTACAATCCCAATTCTGAAAAAGTTGGGACAGTACAGAAAATGCAAAAAAAAAAAGAAAAAGAAAAAGAAAAAAAAGAAGCAAAAACAATCATTTGAAAATTCAATTCACCCTGTACTATATTGAAAACACATTATTAACACATTATTTGTTGTTTTAATTTGTTAATTTAATTAATTTCTGGTGACTGCAACACACGCCAAAAAAGTGTTTATTTTGCAAAAGAAAAAAAAGGCGAGCGTTTCATGTTGCCATGCCAACACATGGAATGATAGTGAGTGTAGTAATGGTTTCAGTGTAACAAACAATTGCTAGAATTGGAAATTTATGTAGCGAACACAGACAAGCGGAGTGATACGAACAGTAAAATGTCCCAGTGCGGTTATACTAAACGTCCGCACTCTTGGAACGCCGCTTGTACAATCAAATTAATGGACCGGAACTAACTGTTGTATAAGAACCATTTTAACACAACGTCCAAACTATAGAGTGATACAGTATATAATACATAAGCATAATGAGCAATTGAAAACTCTGAGCTGAGTTTTTTTTTTTTTTTTTTTTAAATCCGTGACCACTAGTCTGATGATCAGCTGATTAATGTCTCTTCAAATACTCTTTTCCACATGCCTAATTCAGTAGCCTGCACTAGCAGGGACTGGTCAGGGACACAAGGACAGCTAAGTGCTGTAGATTTATAGTGCAAACTAGTAGTAGCTAATGGGGCTGGTCTGAGAGAGCATCTATTAGAATAGTGCAACCATCCTTTAGGCCATTACTTGTGTTAATTTAACTTCTTTATTTGTGTATTTTGACATCTTGCTTGTACTTATGTTTCTATTGACTCAGGAATCATAGTAATGAGTGTAATCACCAGGGCCGACCTATCCGTTCTAGGTCTAGATCTTTTTTCTAGCTCTTTATAGCTATGTCAATATATTACTCAAATATGTGGGCATTTGAGAGCAATATTGGGTGTGGACTAACTGAGTGAGCCAATATTATTCACTTTCTTTATTTTAACATTAGCTATAGTTAACCTTACAGTATGTTGTAGGGAGCTAGTTAACTACTTATCATTATAGATTATAGTTTGTAAGCTGTTTCTATTGACAAGTACTGTACAAGAGTAATGCTCAGGTAACCATTACATTGCTACATCTGTGTATGTGTGTATATAATATGACACAGATCAACAACATCTCATTTAAAAAGCACCCTTGTTTCAAGTGCTATCACATTAGATTTCAGTAGTGGGAATTTTCATCAAGTTGTAGCAATTACATAGATATTTTTAATATACAGATATTTACCACAGTCCTCAACAAGTTCAAAGTGTTTACCTCCATTAACTTGATGTAAATATGTACAGAAACCACAAGCCTGTAGTGCACTGCATTGCAAGTGTACCAATCTAATAACTGAAAGCTCAGCATATATTAAACATCATTCTTTGTAGTTTATTGTGGTTTAAAACTTATTGATTACAACCTACCTTGGAGCATTTATGGATGTCATATAAGAAGTCTATTCAAGCAGCATAATATATTGAAAAGGAAATTGCTTGCTGAATACTGAATACAATACATCACAAACCACAGAGTTATTTAAAACTATTCAAAGCATTAACTTAAATTAAAAGCAAATTTCTCATTAATTACAAAACTATGTTATGGAATGTAAAAGATAAACATGTAAAAGGGAAAAGAAGCAACCACCAGGTACTAACTGTCAAAACAATGGTTATACTGGTTTGCTCTGGTAGATAATAATAATAATAATAATAATAATAATAATAATAATAATAATAATAATAATAATAATAATAATAAAACCTTAGTATAAATTGAATTTTAAAAATCACAACTGCAGATACCAAGAGAAAGCATATACACTGGTGTAGATGAAATCAATTAGTAGTACCAGGTTCGTGTACTTGTATGTACTGTATAATAGAATATTGAACAAAAGATAAAATTAAGGCAATAAAGAAGTAAAACAAAGAAAAGTGTCAGTTATATCTCTAAATCATAGGCTTTAATAGTTTTGCTATGGCTTTAGGTGTACTACCAGTGATCATCTACAGTGCTGAAACGTGTTCAATGTCTTCAGATATGAAAACAAATACGATGCTACAGAAAATACAAAACACATGTAATGACTTGATATAAATATAACCTAAGGAAAAAACACATTAAAAAAAAAAATAGCCCCTAAATATATCCCTTTGATATTTTGATTAAAAGACATGTCCATTCACGTTACCAGTGCATTCACGAAGTGTGTGATGCTAAGTTTATTTTAGAATATACAGCCAATTAGAACAATATTGGCTTTATTTAATGTTGCTAATATCACATTATTTTATTTGCGTAAGTTATCGTTTTGATCAATTCAGATATTAATGTAGACTCGGCTCATGCGGCTAACACTTTCCTCCTCTGTTAATCGCTGATGAGATTGCGAACTACTTCAGGCCAAATTGCCTGCTGTATTGTCCCTATTTTACACGAGTCTTTAAGGTTCTAATTATTTCATTGACAAGTTGGTCTACTTTCACTTTGGTTAAGGATTAACTACATTACCCACAATTCCGTTCGCCTGCCTGCTGATAGCGAGTGGTGCCAGTGGGGTTTCACTTAAAGAGCGCTATCTAAAGAGAGTGTTGCAGCAGCGCTTTAATCTTTTAACCTGTCCAGCTTTCTCACCTCGTCATCTATCCACTCCGCTCAGACAGATTAGCTTCCAAAACTTCAACGTTCACTCTAATACCACCATCAACACCATCACGCTTGCATCTCGTAGATCACTAACAAAGCCTAGCCGAATCGCTACCGTAGATAGCTGCATTGCATTCTGGGATTTTGAATCCAGTATGTTTTGTGTCCACTAATGATGAGTGAGAAATGAAGCTGTTACTCTGTGGTTTTAGAAGCTAACAGCAAACTCTGATCGATATCTCTTACTGAATGTTTGAGATCACTGATTTTTTTTTTTTTTTTACAAATTTTTTTATCTCCAGTTAAACATCATTGCAACTGCTCTAGAAAAAAATAAATAAAATAAATGTCCCTCACAGCAGCAGACACCTGCTAATGTCTCATGAGAAACATCTCATAAAATGGCCCCAACCAAGAAGTGAACACCACAAGCACATCACAGATATTTCAATATAAGCATTTATTCCAGTGTCGTGTTTTGCTTTAAAAGCTCCGACATTTTCTCATAATCGTAAACAGTCTATCGAAACCGTGTAAACGTTTTAAGACTTTTTATTCATGCCAGTGCAGTTTGTCACAGAACACAGCTCAGAGCAACAGTATCAATGCAAACAACATGCACTCATCAATTTCCCAAACTGAGATAATGGCATTGGTTTATCCAAGGTCAACAGTCCCTACACACACACACACACACACACACACACACACACACACACACACACACACACACACACACACACACACAGCAGCACACATAACGTGGTGTCCGCATTCCTTAGTCACTCGATAACCACCACCTCCCCTGCCTTATCCTGGCAAGCATTTTTCAATCCATATCACCAAGACTTCACCAGAGTAATTGTGACAAATAGTGACTTGTAGGTGTATTCCCACCTCACACCCAGTGTTCCTGCGATTGGCACTGGACCCACAGCAACTACGATCAGGATTAAAATGCACAATGCTTGTTATTCCTGAAAAACCAGAGGTGGGAAGCTTTTCCAAAATCCTGGACAATAATTTCAATGAGGCCAAAGGGATCAAGATGTGATTTCTTACTATTCAGAAAACCATGCTAGTGAGTTGTGTACTTATCATTTTGCAAACTGTCCCACCTGTAATCCTGACAGAAGCATTAGCCGATACATAGATGTACTGTATGTTCGTAGCTGTACAAGCTATCTAAAAGATCAGTCAAGCTCAAGTTCCACAAAACATCATCCTCTCTCTAATAGTTAAGATGATTTTATCATTATGAAGCCAATGGTTATGAAGACAGAAATTGGATTAGACAAGTGATACTATTTATTTTGCACCTTTAGGAAGGATGTGAGTAGACCAGTGAAGTGTCACAGGACATGACAGGTTATGACACATCTATTTGTACCCACAAAGAGATATGTAAGCGTTTTAATTCTCGATTAGAGTGAGGAGATGACGGAAAATGAGAACGAGAGAGAGAAGTAGAACAAAGGCTAAGGGAGATGATCAGAGTCATAGAAATACTGTAGAGAGAGGGGAACAAGCATTAGTCTAATTCGAAAAAGGAAGCCAGTCTGAGACAAATCTGTCATTAGTGGCCTTGTACAGACCATAAATGTCCCCTTTAATACCTTATTCGTTTATCGATTTCCTCACACAAAGGATGTACTGTAAGGTGGCACGGGATGGGCCGAAGCGAACAGTGATGGAATTTAACTAGTGGGATCAAAGCAGTCATTAGCACACCTTATCTTCACCACCCAGTGTGTATACAGTAGTCTAACATTAGCCATAAATCCTGATGCTTATTGCTGTAGTAATGGACTGCACACACTGAGCTTATCGGCTGGCATGAACAGCAGGTCTAGGCCACTGATCGGGAGCGTTATTGATTGCCAGTAGTTTTATGAGAGGTCTGGCGATTGTTGTGACTCACTCAGTAAACAGCACGGCTTGTAAAACTGACCGAACGGTGAACTGAAATTCAGCTTGGTCACTGAAGCACACGGATTGTTTGCGTTTTTGCTGTGTTTGTGTGTGGAAGACAGAAAGTTTGAAGAATCAATAACAGAATGTTATCGCATGATAATGGTGGACAGACGGTTATTGCTTGATAATGGTGGACAGCTGAAAACCTGGACCTATAATTCATTAAGACAGCTCTCTCAACTTGCTCTCTCTCTCTTTCTTTCTCTCTCTTTCTTTCTTTCTTTCTTTCTCTCTCTCTCAATTTCTCTCTCTCTCTCTCTCTCTCTCTCTCTCTCTCTCTCGCTCTCTCTCAGGTGATCTCATTTTTTACTTATTGTAAACATTAATTTGGTTCCTTAAAATGGTGCTTTTTTTCCCCCCATAGAATAATTTTTTAAAAATTATATACAGTTCTTGAACAAATTTATGGTTTGCTTGATGTTATTTTGCTTACTAGCATTAATCTAGCTAACATAATTCTTCTTGGCTAACTACTTAACATTTATTGGAACTCCAATCAAGTGTTCTTGATGTAGCTAACATTAACTTTAGATAAAAGTGGATAACTTTCTGTGTTTCTGTATTTCGATGTACAGTGTTCGCTAGCCTTAAAAATCAGTCATTAAATCATTACTAATAAATGAGGCCCAATGATTTAAAGTTTGTAAAAGTTTGACAAATGACAAAATCCCCTGTAAATGACCACGTGCGTTCACCATGTGAGTCGATTTGGAATTAGTGACGCAAAACTTTAGTGAAGGCAAAACTCACAAAGAGCTGAAAAGGACAAAATGATGATTAAATGGCAAAAAGGACCTCATAGACACAGTTTGTCTGAGTATTATTATTATTATTATTATTATTATTATTATTATTATTATTAGTAGTAGTAGTAGTGGAAAGAGCTGAACCTGAGAGCACGGATTTGCCCTTGTGTTCCCAGTAATGAGGATTCTTTTCAGTAAACGCTTTCGTTAAGTGCTTTTGGTAAGGTCATGCTGCCACTGAGGGCTCATATCCTGTTTTTGGACATTGTTCACCATCAACTCAGGGTCTCTCTCTCTCTCTCTCTCTCGCTCTCTCTCCTACTTTCTATCTCTAAAGCAGTTTCCTTGCCTCCTTCAGCTAAGACAGGATGTGGCATAGGAGAAGTGATGAAAGGATGAGAGAGAGAGAAAGAAAGAGAGAGAGAGAGAGAGAGAAAGGGAGAGTTTGAACTTCAAGGCCCTCAGTAGGCTGCTAGCGAGCGGCCGATTTCCTCTCAACACAGACAATCCACATGACTCAGGAAGTTATTCTTGCATGTATGTTTCCACAAATAATGTTATTGGGAGAGCTTGGGGCTCTGAACAATGGTGGATAATTTGTTTGGCTTCCCCTTTGGCCTATGGCAGGCTGTGAAAACAAAGATGAAAATGCGAGGAAACTCCCTTAAATTAGTGCTGAAGAATGCTTGGACAGGGATTTTGACTCCGTGGAGCCGTAGAAGTGCAGGCTGGATGCTTTAAATGCTTCCCATCGCTTTCCGATGCTTGTTTCATTCCAGTAGTTGTTTGTGTGAGAGGCTAATCTGTGATACAGTTTTTCTTTTTTTCTTTAGATGACTGCCCTAAATGGTAATCTGTTTTTAGAAGACCTTTATGATGAATTGAACAAATAATACAGGGTTTGCCGCAATGGTCTGCAATAATAGTTTGTAATGGATGCCAGAACTGTTTTTCATCTTATCAGTGTGATAGCTGGACATGTAAAACATGTGAAGAACCAAGAGGAAGTGTTGCTTGCTAACTCCTGGTGACTTCATGTGGGCAAATATTTGAAATCCAATCGAGAGGAATGGACATGTTTGAATGACTATAGTGCTGAAAGAAAGTGATGCACCAAGCTAGAGCTTGGAAAAAAATTCATGATGCTTACCATCCAAGCCAAAACTACTGTAAGAGACCTCTGACGGCAGCCATTTGTAGGGTCGCTCCAAACCGAAGTGGGTAAAGGCGTTTACTTTAAAGGGCCTTTCATAATGGCGGTTTTCTTATTGAACAACCAATGGACACTTTACTCCTATGATTCCTTTGAGCTGTTTTTATACTGAAGAGAAAAAAATGCAACACGGCAGCAACAGGTGTGTTTGAATGTAGATCAAGTCCAAATATGACATATGACATTAGGTAGTATTAAAATGTAAGTAAATTGAATAAAACAGCTGAAAAGAGTATTGCAGAAAACAAGCGCTTTAATGTAGGTTTCATGTTTTAATCACTACGTCAGGTAACAGCAGCCCCTAAATGACACTGGGGCAGCATGGGAATAGTTTTACTGCTTAGTCCGTTTATTCCTTTGTTAAAATGTATTCCTTTTTTTTTTTTTTTTTTACATAAGTGTCAGTGATCGTATGACAAAAAAAGAACAGACTTCAGCTTTATGAAAAGGCGTTTCAAGTTCATTTCAAATGGCTGTCACATTCAACAGCATGCAAACAGGACCCTTTAGAGACCCTCACTGTGAATGGTGGAGCCTTTGGATGGAAGAGGGTACAGTCATCATCACTTCAGATTGTGTCTATATTCATCTGAGGAAGAAATCCATCATGGTCCCACCAACTATCAGCTGACAAAACACACGCCAAGCTGGTCAAACTGGTAGACCATCTTTCCCAGCTGATAGGGAGCTCACTCAAGTGCTAGTAGCTAGAAAACCATTTCTAAATTATTGTTAGTAATGTTTTATTGCAGAAAAGTTGGATTTAAGAAAATAGCACAAAAGTAACATAACTATAAAATATTGATCAATTTATTGATTGATTTAGTACAGGAATAATTAGTATAGGAACAATAAGAATGAGTCTTTAATGATCACATATACATTACAGCACAGTGAAATTCTTTTCTTTGCATACCCCAGCATGTTAGGAAATCGGGGTCAGAGTGCAGGGTCAGCCATGATACAGCGCCGCTGGAACAGAGAGGGTTAAGGGCCTTGTTCAAGGTCCAAACAGTGGCAGTTTGGCAGTGCTGCAGCTTGAACCCCCGACCTTCCATTGAGTAACCAAGAGCCTTAAGCACCAAGCCACCACTGCCCCATAAATAAATAAGCTGGCCAACCTACCAATTTGCAAAGATCGTCTACCAGTTTGAGCTGATTGGCCTGTGATTTGGCAAGTTTTTGCTGGTCAAATCAAGTTGGATTAGGGACCACACCCAGGAATCAATGGCCAGCATGACCTCATGTCTTACCCCTGGCCTACGTCCTATTGTTTCTCCTAGTCCACCATTTTGAACTTGCACAGATTTTCAACACATCCATGTACTTTCATTGAAATTTGGTTAGTCATGCCACATTACACCACCTCATTATTGATTATTTATCCTCTAACAGCACTAATTTGTTTACAGCAAAAAAAAAAAAAAAAAAAAAAAATCAGTATATCTAAAACTATACTTTGAATTGTCATGTGTTTTTAATGAATATCTATTGTCTTCCTGCTAACACTTAATATCCCCTTTTCAAAAAGGTAGCAACGTTACACTAATAAGTTGTGGGGGTGATGATTTAGTAAACATGTAGCCAAGGCCATGTTTGTACAATGTGCAATATATTTTCCTTGGAATAGCAGGGCAAAACAAGCATGAGTCAAAACCAGGAAGTACAACTAGACATAAGACAAGGAACTCGGAATGATAAGGCTCAACGAGACGAGCAATGAGACACAGGAGGATATAAATAGACTAATCAAGGGCTTTAACACAGAACACCTGGACACAATTGGGAAGTATATCAGTGAAAGGACAATGGCAGGGACAAGACCAGAATCAAAATAAATGCTCAGGTCAAGACAAGCGCATAACAAAACCCAACAAAAGATGGGAATAGTGCTCAAAGTGCTTCAAGAGGGAGATTTTACAACAAAGGGACATCACTTAACCAAATGGACCTCATAAATTTTATTCTTCGTACTGGAAAGACCAAACACTTGATCCACTCAGCATTCATAACAATGTAATTTATATTATGAGAAATTTTATTAAAACACTGCTGCTAGGTAACTGTGACCTCTAAGGAGATGAATACTAGGTAATGAATAATAACTGTATAAGTAGCCTCAGATGTGTGACAAATTAAAAGAAAAAAACAAAACAAAAACACTTACATTACCGGTCAAAAGTTTAGACACACTCGTTCTTTATTTTTAACCAACACACATTTTATAATAATAATAATATAAATGAATCAGAATTATCTAGTATTTTAGCATTTTCAAAGTAGACGCCCTTTTCGCCTAGAATTTCCAGAAATGTATTCTTGGCGTTTTCTCACCTGATTTCTTGAGGAATTTCCCTGAGATGCTTTTTAAACAGCATTAAAGGAGTTCCCACCGATACTGGACTCTTATCGGCTACTTTTTGAAATATTTCGCTCCAAGTCATCCGTTAAAAGTAATATATATATATATATATATATATATATATATATATATATATATATATATATATATATATATATATATAATTTGCACGATTATATTTTTGTCTACAACACCGATTTCAAACATTTCATCATACACCCTCAGATCAAAAGATTTTTAACATCATGAGAAACATTTCAGTTGAGTGTCCACAAACTTTTGACCCGTAGTGCATGCTGTGGGAATTTTGCATTTATTTTTTGCTGACATGGTTTGGCTCCACTTTGACGAACGAAGAGTCATTGCAAATCAATACAATGTACTTCTGGCTGATCATCTTTATCCTATGATGAAACATATTTATCCTGATGGTGTGTTCACTTCCAGGACGACTCCACCCCAATCCACCGGGCATGAGGACTCACTGAACGGTTTGAAGAGGATGAAAATGCCATTCTATGCTATGGCCTTCACAGTCACCACATCTCAATCCAATTAAATATTCATGGGAGATTTTGGAGCAATGTGTTAGACAGTGCTGTCCACCATCATCATCAACAAAACACCAATTGAGCGATTATTGCTCTAGTATAGTTACAAAGGCTTGTAGAATATGTCAGTACACATTGAAGCTGTTCTATCAGTTGGTGGTGGCCCAAAACCTTACTAAGACACTTTGTGTTGGCTTTTCCTTTAATTTGTCACTTCTATTGCTCACGGCCTTTTATATGAACATCGTGTAGTACGACATAACGAACTATCAAAACTATCAGGAATATTAACATTTCGAATAAAACCACAAACCAAATCTGCATAGTCAGAATCATCTTGGCTGGCAGTTACAGATTTTTCCCTCTTTCCCCATTACATTTGATAGACAACTCTGACCTCATTTATCAACAATGCGTAGAAAAGCCTATTCAATTACACATAATATTTAGATGTCTAACACGCACAATAAAATTGGGATTCATAGAATGTGAGTACACAGTTCATACGCTAAAGTGTAAATAATGACGCTTAATGAATAAGTTTTCATAGCTGCTGTACACTGCATGCCACTGATTATTTACAATATAGACACACCCACGGTAACACTTTACAATAACAGTACATGAATAATCATGCACTAATATCTGAATTAATACTTCCTTAAATATGAACTAATCATAAACTAGCGAAGAGCTAACCTTAACTATTATGCATTCATGCATGAATAACGACCACCTTAAGTATGTGTTCGTAAATGTTTGTTAGTTAATGTATTAATTAACACGTAGGGGTAAACTAAAGTGTACAGTACAAGGTTGTATTTATTTACGCAGCGCATGAATTCATAAGACTCACGTTGTAGTTAAGGTCAGCTCATCATTAGTTCGTGATTAGTACATGCCTTAACTCATCATTAGTTCATATTTAAGGAAGTATTACTTCGGGTATTAATGCATGATTATTCATGTACGGTTCTTATAAAGTGTTATCCACACCCACCTAACATGGTATGTGTGCATCACGTCAAAGACTTCAAAGTCAGCATTAAACTTGAAATGATAAAATCACATCACGAAACTATAAAAGGATCAAAAGTAAATGTTCTTGTTTAATTGAAAAAAAAAAAAGGAATGCCAAACTGCTATGGTATAAAATGAATAAACTGCATGGTGGTAATAGAAACTATGCTTTGTGAGGCCCAGACACTGATTAAATCCCTATAACAGCAAGCCCCAATTTGTTTTACTCCTTATGCAGCACCTAAATAATAATAATAATAATAATAATAAAAGTAAACTCATGGACTGGACTCTTGATCACTTACTTTGCTACTGTTTTGATTGTAAAGAAACAAGCTAAGAGAAGTTTTAAAATTCTTTTAACATGCAGTTGATCTGAATAGCTTTTGTGTGTGCTGTGAAAATGTTCTTCTTTTAGTCTTCACACTGCATTCATCAAGAAGAGATATGAAGAGATGAACTGTATTCTGAGAGCAAAGAGAGAGGAACAGCTCTTTTAGTGTGAAAAAAAAGAAAGAACCGATTCTAATCTCCGGACAGGAGAAAAAGTGTGTGCTTGAGATATACAGAGAGAATCAATGTCCATACAGCGTACATGTATCTAAATAAGCATCCTTATGCGTGTATGTGTTAGGTTAAGGTCTTATTTTGAGCTCGGCGGAACTGTAATGGTTGACCTGTTGTGTGACAATGACTGTTATTTCGCTCGGCGTTAGAATGATCATTATCACTATCATTACAGATCCAGGTCACACTCCATCTTTGAGTCTTGTTGCACAATCTGTCTTGTCTGCTTCAGCTTCCCCTCTACACACACCCTAAGATAGAGTAAAATCACATGAACTAAGACATACATGGGTCTGCACACACACAATCTCTCTCGCTTTCGCTCTCTCTCGCTCTTTCGCTCTCTCTCTCTCTCTCTCTCTCTCTCTCTCTCTCTCTCTCTCTCTCTCTCACACACACACACACACACCCATACACAGAATGTAGTTCTCAGGTTGCATTCTTGTGAGACCTTAAAAAATATTAAATATCCATGTTGTAACCTTTGCCATTGTGCTAAACAACCGTAGAGCTCCATCCATCCATCCATCCATCCATCCATCCTCTATACTGCTTATCCTTTTCAGGGTCACAGGGAACCTGGAGCCTATCCCAGGGAGCATCAGGCACAAGGCAGGGTACACCTTGGACAGGGTACCAATACATCGCAGGGCACACTCACATACACACTCACACACCCATTCATACACTACGGACACTTTAGACATGCCAATCAGCCTACCATGCATGTCTTCGGAGTGGGGGAGACAACCATAGATCTGTATTTCCTAATTATGCTGTGTATTATCAAAATAGTGTGTAATAATAAATCAGAGATCATCTTTCTATTGAGATGTTTAAGATCTTGGTTGATTAGCATTATTGCTACACTACCCCAAGACAAACTCTTGAAGCAGCATAACATTATATTAATAGTGATAATAATGCTTTGTATGGAAAGGGGGCGGGGGCATGGTGGCTTAGTGGTTAACATGTTTACTTTGCACCACCTCCACTCTGTGTGTGCAGAATTGGCATGTTCTCACCGTGCTTCGGGGGTTTGTCACTGGGTACTCCGGTTTCCTTGTGGTGTATGTGGTGTATGCTGATTGTCATTTCAAAACCGTACGTAGTGTTTGAATGGGTGTGTGATTGTGCCCTGCGATGGGTTGGCACACCGTCAATTGATCCCGCCCCCCTTGTGCCCTGAGTTCCCTGGGATAGGCTCCAGGCTCCAGTCTCCAGTCTCCAGGCTTCCCCACAACCCTGTGTAGGATAAGCAGTATGGAAAATATATGGATGGATGCTTTGTTTCACAGCACTGTTCAATTCTTCAGTCCGATTACTCAGAAGGTGTTGATTCATTTTCACAGGAAAGTCTTCAGGACGAAGGAGCTTGCATTTTGTGGTTTCCCAGTAACATGAAAAGCTGCATTTTTTTTTGTCTTATTAACATGGAGAGAGAGAGAATGAAGAGAGGTAAATAATAACAGGGACTTACCTATTTCATGGACAACATTAGTGTGACTTTAAACAGGTAAAAAAAAGATGTGCCATTCTTTTATAATCACAAATATGTAAAAATCGACAAATTGCTGTGGTATAAGAAGAATAAAACACTTCTGATCATCTCTGAGGTGGTAACAGTAACTATGCTTCACGTCAGACTGCATCACTCCACCCCTTTGTTGATTATTTCCCTATTATAGCATACCCTGTTGTCTTTTATGTTACATCATATGGTTTATGTGTGCTCATTTAGCTAATTTAAAGGCTTTACTGCTTCTGTATTTCCCAGGAAATTCCCAGTTTATCCTCTAACAAAACTGGCCTGCAGTGGTACCTACCTGAACCATACGTTTGATGCGTGGACGCGAATATCAACAAACACAATATCTAGCTAACGCTACTTTGCTAACTTGCTAACAAAAATAGTCCTAACATTTTCTAATCAGCTAACAGCAATTTTATTTTGTGCCATTGTTTTGTAGCTTGCTATTACCTTGTGAAACAAAATCAAACCTGGTGTAAGATAAAAATTAATGTAATGCTCGACTTGTTTATTAGTTAGCATATAATTTTTTATTAGCTGGCCAGTTTATTTTATTTGCTATACAGTAAAGGTATTTGGGTTGGAGACCAAAAGATGGATATAAGATGAGAGTTTAGGATTTCTGCTTTTATTTTATTTACATCTCCATGTGTTAAACGACAAAAAACACAGAACCTTTTTATATCAGGCCACCCGATTTTTAAGTGAGCAAAATTTTTTGAACAGATAAGTCTTGAAGTAAATTAATGTATATAACACATAATATTTCGTAGCATATCCCTTGCTTGCAATAACTGCATTAAACCTGAGACTCACTGACATCACCAATCTGTTGGTTTCTTCTTCTGTGATGCTTTTCCAGGCTTTTACCACAGCTTCTTTTGGTTGTTGTTTATTTCAGGGGGGGATTCTCCCTTCAGTCGCCTCTTCAGGAGGTGAAATGCTGCTTAATTGGGTTAAAGTCTGGTGATTGAGTTGGCCAGTCTAAAACCTTCCACTTTCCCCCCTGATGAAGTGCTTTGTTGAGTTGGCGGTGTGTTTTGGATCATTGTATTACTGCATGCTTGTGATTAATTTGTATGCGTTTCTCTGTAAATTGGCAGACATATTGTTCCTGTAAACTTCTGAATGCATTCTGCTGCTACCATCATGAGTTACATGATCAGTAACGATTAGTGAGAATGTTCCAGAAGCAGCCATGCAAGCCCAAGCCATGACACTACCTCCACCATGTTTCACAGATCAGCTTGTATGTTTTAGATCATGAACAGATCCTTTCTTTCTCCGCACTTTGGCCTTTCCATCACTTTGGTAGAGGTTCATCTTGTTTCCAGAACTTTTGAGGCTCGTCTCTGTATTTCTTTGCGAATTCCAATCTGGCTTTCTAATTCTTACTACTGATGAGTGGTTTCCAGCTTGTGGTACACCTCTATATTTCTTCTCTTGAAGTCTCCATCGAACGATGGATTGTGATACCTTTATCCCTGCCCTGTGGAGGTTGTTGGCGATGTCACTGTTGTTTTGGGGGTTTTCTTTACAGTTTTCACAATGTTTCTGTCATCAGCTGTTCTTGTTTTCCTTGGTTGATCCATTCGGTGTCTGCTGATCAGATATTTATTGTTTAAACAATCAATCTAACAGGACACACCTGGGTAACAAGAAACACCTGTCAATCGAATGTTCCAATATTTTTGCTCGCCTACAAATTGTGTGGTCTGATACAAAATGTGCTATGTTCTATGCTGTTTAACACGTCTGCATATAAATACCAGGAAATAAAATCTGAAATTCTAAACTATCTTCTCATATCCATCTTTTGATCTCAAACCCAAATGTCTTCATTCTACAAGAAAACAAAACAAAGAATCGTCCTTGGTGTTCCAATAGTTTCAGAGGGGACTGTAATTTACTTTTAATAACAGCTACATAAACAACATAAGTCTATACTGAAGCGGGGGCTATCAAATAGCAACAAAAATGCTACTGTTGTACATGTATTACGCAAAAAGTGGACATTAAATTTGATGATCTTAATCTGAACAGGTCTGAAATTTCATAACATCAGGAGGAAATAACAGTGGCGTTATAATGTTGGTGTTGTTTTGACCATGACTGCTGCTAGGCTATAGTTTCTGAGTTGCTATGACGCTAGTTCAGATTTCAGTCAGCTTAAGAGTGGTCATAAGAAGAGACAGAAATAGATTGTGTTGCTATTAAAGTTTGTTGAGTTAAAATTGTGCACAGGGAATATAAAATGAGAATTGATATGAACTCTGAATTTAATCAAAATTATAATATTACTGCTAAGAACCCAATTATTAGCTCTTCTTGAAGGAAATGACACGGTAATATATCACACCCAATTGCAAACTGAACTTCTCTCTCTCTCTCTCTCTCTCCTTCCGTCTCTTTCGCCCAACTTTCCTCTTTCCTCTTTGTCTCTTTCTCTCCAGTCTGCCAACACAAAAAGAAGACGCTGAAGAGGACCTGAGTGAAAGCGTGCGTCTGCCTTCATCTGTCTGCTGCTATTTCTGTTGTGCCTCTTTCACAACATACGAGAAGTCACTGAGTGGCGCATACACATATTCGCTGACACACTCTCAGAGGCTTACGGCTGGCGACAGTGTTACCCTGCGAGGTCGAGGGTCAAATGTGGGGGAAGTATTTGCGTGTGGACACAATGGGAGATGACTGAACAACAGTACTCAAAACATTATCTAAGAAGTCACTAACTAGTGAGGGAATGTTGGACTGACCTGTAGGTGCTCTCTCTCTCTCTCTCTCTCTCTCACACACACACACACACACACACACACACACACACACACACACACACACACACACACACACACACACAATTCTATTTTACAAATGGATGGACAGAGAAATATCACACAGAGAACTAAATAAAACACAACCACACATGGAACTCTTTGGGAAAACATACTGATAGAAGCACACACACACACACACACACACACACACACACACACACACACAGACACACACTCACACACTCACACACACACATTTTCTCAAAATGTATTGCCTTTTTTTTCTTTTAGCTGATCGATTGCTATTCTGTTAAATGTCACCTCCTGTTTCCTTAAGATGAGGATAATCCCCCTGAACTCTTGCACCAGCAGTACTGATGATCCATGTTTTCACTTTTGCTTATGACTCTGAAATATCTCTGCTCTCAAACATCTTAACACACTTCTCAAAAAGAATTATTAATCATTAGAGAGAGATTTTGCAGCAACAGCTTTATTTTTATCGTGGTCACTGTGTATAATACGTATTCTAATCATAGCTTTTTATACAGCACTCTTTAAAACTGTATTTGCATTAATTACGTTAATTAAACTGAAATGAAATAAGAGAGGAAAGATAATATAGGATGTACAATGTTGCTAAAAATTTCTGAAAGATCTGGTACTGAAGTAAAATATTTCAATTGCCGAGTATATTAATCATTTCATATTCATTTGAGATGGAAAACATATTTGATCTCTAAAACTATTGGCACCCTTCATATTAAAATGGGTAAGAAATGTATATATATATATATATATATATATATATATATATATATATATATATATATATATATATATATATATATATATATATATATATATATATATATATATAACACGTGATATTTTAAACATATATGGGGACAATGTGTGCTTCGATTTCTAGCAGTAATGTCTTTTCATGCATAAAAACCTTTTAAGAAGTGTTTTTTTATTTATTTATTTTTTAAAATTTTTTTTGATAAAACACTGTTTGTAAAAGTATTGGCACCCGCACACGGAAATATAATTACGATAAGGTTAACACACTTGAACCCCACCATAATGTCATAATTATTACTCGGTAACTAATATTTTTCTATGAGCCCCTACTTTCTGAGTAGGGGGCGTGTCAGTAACAAAAATGAATGTGAGGGCACGTAAAACGACTGTGATTTAAGCGATAATTTTCCATGTTCAGGTCTTTATTTTCTTTCAGTCTGGCACCAAAAACAAAAAACCTCTTTCATTGATGACAGAGAATATATAAATAAAAACTAATGTAGTCTTTTCACTCCATCATATATATATTTTTTCAAACAAAGCCACTTGAACATGTATCACATCTTAATCACTACCTCTGAACTCGTAAGAGCAAACTTCTGAGGATGACTTAGAGGCAGCTTTAATATATAGGTGAAGCCTCCACTAAAGAGAATTACAGCACTGAACGTCTTCACGTAATGCCTAACAAGGTTGGAGACACATGTAGAGCAGAACATTTTGCTATCTTTTATAATTTTAGGTTTGTGCATGTGGACACCATGTTATGTTCAGATCACAGGTTTTCAACACATCCAGAGATTGAGTTGAACATCGCGAAAAGCATTAATTTTGTGTCCTTGCAACAATTTCTGTGTTGATTTGTATAAACATTTGGCATCATTATCTTACAGAAAGATCCACTAATGGCTTCGGTTCCAACAGAGGCAATCCGGTTTTAGCAGTAAAATATAACGGTACTACTAAAGAGCCCATGGACCAACAGCTTAAAAAAAAAATCATAACTGAGCCATGAACATAATTTACAATGGGATTATGGGTTCTTCATTGTATGCAGTTCCTGTTTTTCTCGAAACATGTCAATAATATTTCCCTTTTGGTCTCAGCTGAACACCGAACCGATGGTTCCAATGACATTGCGTTTTGCAGGTTGCACTCAGGAAGTGCTTCATTTGTGCAACTCTTCCAAATAGCTTATGCGGATTTTGAAAGTTGGTAACCACAAGAATCAACTGAAATGTGCAATTCTGAAACTGTAATCATTGGGTTCTTCTTTTGGAGGGTTTGGCAGTATGCTCATGTGTCCAATTCCTGTCAGCAATGTAGTCCACTTAAGTTTAGGTTAAAGAAGATAGTAGTTCCATATAGTTCTTCCAGTACTTCTTTATTGAAAAGCCATTCATTTATAGGATGGAAAAGACATTTATATGTATGTATATATATATATGTGTGTGTGTATGTATAATGTTTCCTCTGTACTAGTGTCAAGTGCTATGGCTCGAACCAAACGATATGAAAAATTTGCTCCCTGAGGGATGAACAAGTTTTCACGATTGCTTACAAACAGGAACTGAAACCGCATTTCTATTTTTTACCATAACATGACACAGAGTTGTGTTCAAGCCAAAATATTATTTAAAATGTCCACGGTAGACTTGAAAAAAGTCTTCTTCCATACTTTGGCGGTTTAGCACAAGTTCATTTGTAATACATGCGGTTATTAATTTCTTCATGAGTAGTGAATTTATAGTAGGACATTCACCTGCACGGCTTAATTTGGATAGGAAACCCATGCGCATATGAATCCTGGGCGCTGATGCAAAACCCTCTCTCAGCAACAAGTGACACGTCATTGAGGAGCATTGTCTCCGCCAGCTGATGGGTCAAATCTTGGTAGCAGTATATGTTTGATTGACCTGAGTTTTCAATTGTTGGTTGATTTGTGGTGGCACCTAAATGATATGCTTTTAAGCTAAAGAACTGATTCATAAGATAGAACTAGAATAGTCGAGTGAAACATTGAGAGCTGCAAGTTGCTGTGCTTTCTTAAAGCGCTAACGCTCACACACTTTACAATTTGCCTCAGAAGAGTCCAGAATGAACCACTGGGCCATCTGTAGCTTATATACTGTATCAGCATTGTGTATCATTTAGGTAATAACCAAAAGTGTTGTTACTCTTATTAGGAGAAACACCGGAAAAACCTTTAGAGATGAAAACGTTCATAATCTGGTGTTATGATAGCGTTCCTAAATAAACAGGCAATGCAATTCTTTTAATTATATCGCATCACTGTTGAATTCTTGACCCTGATTGGTCAGAATAAATTTATTCATTTCTATAGCAGCAGCTCTGACAGTAGTGCTGACAGTAGAGATTGAAAAATGTTATTTAACATTTAACAAGACGAACATAACTGTCGACATTGGTGACGTTTTCTGTGAATAGACCTTTATATAACATTTATGGAAGGAGTCTCCAGTACCAGCGTTTTCTTTTTTACACTTTCCGCTCTTGGTACATTGAGATGGAAATGCTTGTGAATTCTGTTTCTCATTAACATGACAAGCTGCACTTTTTATCGTATAAACAGAGGCTAGTGAGGGAATTACTTTTTTTTTATTTTTATTTTTTTATAGATGTTATTAATATAAGAGCTAGCTGCAGATGTTCCACATTAAATGTAGTTATAAATATGTATATGTATAAGTTTGATGTGCTGTTCATTAATAAACGACACATTTAAATGGGTGGCTATCTGATGTCGTATACGAGCAGTAAAACACTTTGGGGCATGCCGTTATAGAAAATAATCAACTTCATGGTGGTATCATAGTTGAATATATTCGTAAAACACCACGCCCCAGTGTGTTTTATTCCTTACAAAAAAAACCCCAAAACTCGTTTATTTAGACACGGACAAAAAAGTTATCATAAAGATATATACAACAGTGAGCAATATAACACCTTTGAACACATCTGTCCTTCTGTCTCTGATATGGTGCTAATGGAAACTGTATTTATCATTTCCTGTCACTCAGAGTGTTTTTAAACCTTCGTTCTGTGATCAGATTGCGTTATAGTGGAAGAGAGAGAAACAGACAGTAACACAGGCCCAGAGGAATTGCTATCACACGTTGCATATGTTCTTCTGTGTGACAACAGTGCACTATCAGGGCCAGACAGATTTGCGTGTTGGTCTCATTGAGAGCCGAGGTTTCTGCAGAGCGTGGAGGATTCGGAGAGAGACAAGCGTTTCACTTCTGCTTTCCAAATGAGCACCGAGTCCACGGCCAAGGCCAATGCTTGTTCGTTTCACAAGAGTGAATGCCGAACAGTGAGCAGTGAGCTCACAATAAAAACTAAGAGAGAAGGAAAGAGTGACAGCAGGCCTTTGTGTTTGTTTCACTCAAAATGCTGATATTATGCTCATGCTAACCACAGATTAATGAAGCGATATTCTCATATAGCATCCACTCAACTGTGTGAAGAACTGGGTGAAGTACACTTTCGAATAGGCAGAAAGGAGCTATTTTGGGTTGTTGCTTCTGCCATCAGACAAGACAGTGTAGGTGGGAAGGAGAACTGTGAGCGAAGATAACGTATTAGAGGCCTAGATTGCTGATAATGTCCTTGTATACGAAGGACACTTCACATATATTTCAAGTCAATTCGATTTTATTCATATAGCACTTTTAACCATATATATGGTGACAAAACAGCTTTACAGGTGTAGATTTGGAAAACTAATGAACAAGATAGAAGCAACAGTGGTAAGGAAAAACTGCTTGAGATGACATGAGGAAGAAACCTTGAGAGAAACCAGACTGAAAAGGGAACCTTTTCTGGGTGATTGTTGGATTATAAATAATTACTTATGTTGAGTTGTGCCAAGATTTCCTGAAAAAAACAAACAACAAAAAAAACAACACCACCACAGCTACTTGACACAGCTGGACAGGACATTTAATATGTAAATGTATGTATTAAAGGTTTGCGTCATGGCTTTAAAGGTTAGCCATTTCATTTCTTTTGCAGGGATTTCCTAGCTATGTTTAGCTTAGCCCACTTCTTGGCTATTTATGTGACTAAGTTTAGTTAAGCAAGTAAACTGACTCAGTGGTGTTGTAGCTAGACCGAATTTACAAGTGTAAATTACACCTTTATTTATTCTTTTAGGCTATTACAAACAGAAATGGCAAGACTTTGAGTTTTTGTTGACATTTTCAAACAAAATATCAGGTGATATTTATTTTAGAAAACAATTAACGTAGTTTAACTTTGTCAGAGATCCTAAATAGCAAGATCTTCTTGTAGCTCAGTGATTAAGACCTTGCAGTACTGATCAGGAGTCTGAATCCCAGCACTGTCGAGCTGCCACTGTTGAGCCCTTGAGCAAGGCCCTTACCCCTCAACTACTCAGCTGTATAAATGAGATAAATGTATGTCACTCTGGATAAAGGCGTCTGCCAAATGCTGTAAATGTCAATCTTTAAAAATCTGCAAAAGTCAGGGGAAGTCTATAGAGGGCAATTACTTTCTCGGAACAGGCAAATGTGAAGTAGCCCCAGAATACTTAAGGGTTCTTAACCTTCTGTCCTAAGAGTGTAGTAGTGATATATGTACAGGATGCACAAGCCAATTTTTCATTTCTTATGCAGTGAATTTACAAAGGTACTATGGAGTTGAATGCTTTTAGAAAAAAGAAATTCCTTAAAAGTTCCAAAAACATAAAAATTTATCTCTGAGAAATGTTTTATTTACTCTCTACACTGTCCATCATTTTTCTCTTTGTTTAAGTGCTCCTTCACTATCGTTCTACGCTCTCGAGTCTTGGCTGTTCATGGGTGCATTTGAGACTCTTGGCTGTTCATGGGTGCATTTGAGAGACGAGTGGGATTTTACCGCACTTGACATGTCTCTCACTGCCCCTCTGTCCATCAGCCGAGTCCACTTTGCTGATACGCACACAGAACTCTCAAAACCCCGAGACACAAGAGAGTAAAGCTCAGCGCTCCAGCTCCACTACGGTCTACAGACCACACAGATGCATGTCAAGAGAGCCCTATCTAAACAAATTAGAGGTTTTTAACATGAGATTTTGGTCAACATACAAAGTTTCAAAGGTAGACTGGTATTGATCCTAGAGAGTAAACTCACCAGATATTCAAACAGGTGATCCAAAGAGTAATCTAATCTAGGCTTCGACAAAGAACACAATTAACTCAAAAATAAACGCTGCGCAAACACGAACGGAGCCCTCGCTAAACCTCTGATAGGAGTGGGGCCTAGAAGGCGGCAGACTGGCAGCCTGAAGCCTACATGGCCTAAAAATCTACTGCTAATGGTTACAGCATGTCCATGGTGGAAGAGGAAGTTGACAGTATTTGCTTGTCAACAGGCGACCTGTTCCAGGCCTCGAGACTCATTAGTCAAACGTCGGCAGTTTGTCGGCCTTTGAAGCTGACACGCGTCCTTGAAGAGAAAGCACATCCAGCAACCAGGCTGCACACGCACGAGAGAATGACGGGAAAGAGAGGATGTTGCTCAACAATAGGGATGAAAATTTACGTGACACAATAAACGTATTGACCAGAGGCGAGGGAGATCCCAAATCCCAAATGACTCCCTATTGTTAACCCTATTGTCCGATATATAGTGTTCTACCTAGGGAGTACATAGAAAGTGGAGTGAGTCATGAACAAGCCTGAATCCCAAGTACCTGCCAACTGTGCAGAGTAAAGGACAATACTGTATATATGGTCTATAGTGCAGTTATATAACCATGTACTGTATATTACACTACTGACATGCTCTGTAATACATAGGGAGTAGAGACAGGTGTGAGTAAGATTTAAGTATCTTTAAGTATCCCAAATACCTCCTTATTGTGCAATATATTAGTCTATAATGTGCTGGATTGGGAGTCGAAGTACTTATGAAAGATACTTATTCCCTATTGTGCAGTATATGTGTCATTTTACAGAAGCAAAACATCATGTATCAAGTTTATAAAGGTTCATAGACTCTTTTCTATTGATAATATATGTGCATAAGTCCTAATCCCAAACCCCTTCAATTACACTGAAAAATAAAACACTTTAAAAAAAATAAAATAAATAAAGTTGAAATATATCAAACTGACATTAAACAGTCCCCTATTTTCACGTCAGTACTTCAACAAACCAAAAATGTCTCTTTACTACGATTTTTTTTTTTGCCACACCCCTAAACATGTGACACAGGAAGTCTTGTTAAACCTTCTCCTCCATTTGATGTCCTTTAATATTTTTTGAAGTAAACAAACAAACAAACAAACAAACAAAAAAAGTCATAAAATATTAATGTGATTTTAAAACGTCACCAACAAACACTATTATTCATATAAAATAAAAGGTTGCTGCACTTCATAACTGGCTTCGTCTAGACATGTGCTCAAGATATTTTCTAACCAATTTAGTTGGTTCTATTTCCCAAAAGATAAGCAAACTAGTTTAAACTGTCATGACCCTGACCAGGCAGATACTAAGGATGAATGAGTAAATGCTGTAAATACATCACACAGTACCACATGTTTAACCAACATTCAGTGGTCTTGTCTATGCGCTCATGAAAGTAAAAACCTCCTGCTTATGTCTGTATTTTGCTGTGTACCTCCAATCTGTATAGAACATATCGGTTCATTATGAATAATGTATTCGGTTACATCTCTAGTGCACGTCTTAGAGTGTATATCGTGCAGGTCTATACATATAGTACAATATATACTGAGGACAAGCCATTATGAGTAGGATCATAACGACACAAAACTACATATACCTGTGATGTGTGGTATATGGTGCACTACATCAGTAGTAGAGGCAATTATTTCCTGTCCTGTGGAGTCTATTTATATAATTACTCTCAGTAGGAAATATGGTTCTAATATTATATATCCTAAATAGTGAACTTGCATAGGAAGTAACAGCTTCATTGGTAAATATGTACTGCACTACCTAGGGTGTAAAAAAAACACTGTTTGTAATGTGCTTACATTATCTGAGTTGACTTTTTGTTCAGAATATGGTGGAAGACCTAGGATGTACAAGGCAAGTATTTCTATAGTGCACTTCCACAGGAAGTGCAGGTACAAAGCAAGCTGAATTCCAAATATCTCCGTATTAGATAGTATTATAGTACTGTGCAAAGTAAAGAGGACTTCAAAAATAAAGAAGTTAAATCTTTGTACTTAAAAGGAAAATACTACAACATGCAGTTAACGGTAATAAACGAAACAAAGTCAATACTTGGTGTGATGACCGTTTTTTTTTTTTGTTTTGAATTGTTTTGTTTTTTGAAGTACAATTTATGCCGTTTTAAAAGGAAATTACCTGTTAAGTTTTACTCATCATCTTGGACAATCTGCCACAGTTCTTCTGGAGACTTTGCCTGTCGCGCTTGCTTATTTATTTATTTATTTATTTATCGATTTATTGATTGATTTTTACATGCAGAACCCAGTAGCTTTCATTATGTTCTTTTTTTTTTTTTGTCTGAAAAGTGGTCTCTTATGTAATATGTTGCTTTCTTTACTGACATACAAACATTTTGCTGTAACATTATTTTTTGGGAAAAGTAATGTTTGTACTGACTCATCAATGCCGGATTCGACTCATTCATATCTATAACAAAATTTGTACTCACATAAAATATAGCGTACCTAAGACTTCTGTACAGTACTGTACATATAGTGCACTAGCTAAGGTGTAGAACTCATTAAACTTTGTATAGTGCACTTGCAAAGGAAGTAGGGAACTATTTGGAATGCAGCCAGAGTTTTAAGGTGGCCGGATTGCTGAGGCACAGGAAACAGTTGAGCGTGATCAGGAAGCTCACTCTGAGGAGATAATGGCGCACTATGACCGAGTTCAAGTACCCCGATGGGCCTCATCACGATTCCAGCAGCGCTTCATTATCTGGCCAGGAGTTTTTTTCGTCCACTGCAACAGTGTTAGGACAACACTGCTTCCGGCAGATAATTTAGCTCAGAGAGGAAAGTCAGCAGAAAGGCCCGCATGCACAATGGCGTCCTGGCGGCCGCTGTTCCCGCACTTCAGACACACATATCCGCTACAGATGGGGGCAATCATTAGCCGCTTCTTGTTTTTCACCTCAGCAATGAGGAAACCCCATTGTTTAGACTCATGGCCAGAGAGACCAATGAAGATTTGATGGCACTTTGTACTGAAAGCATCGACTAAGTCTGAGGCCCATCGGGAGGAGGGATCACACCTGGAGTAGAGGAGTGTTTTCCAAGTAAATGTTAGTCATATACATGGTGTCATATATGGCTAAATCGACTCTCTCTGGGATTACTCATTGTCTCCATAACAGTACATTATTAAAATCATGTAGAAAATCAGACTCGTCCTGTCACTTTTCCATTTTTAATTCATGTTCAGTGATTCAGCACAGATTACAGTCTTCCATTTTCCTTCACATCCTGTTTGCAGTCACTTTACTGGAAGACTCTATCATGATGACCCCTTTCACACTTAAACAAGCCGATCAGAGTCTGCTTGTCTGATTATAATCGCCGCACATGCTAGCGCCACACAGTGGTTATGAACTTTATTAAGTTAAAATGAGTTTATCCTAAAATGACACGTACACAATATTCCACTTGATCCAAACATAGTCAATCAGATCGTGTTAATAAAGTGATAATGATAATGACTAATGGATGAGTATTGGTGATAGATTAAAGCATTAGCCAGTGGTCCTAGGTCCAATGTTTGTGGATTTTTCCCACCACACCCAGCTGATTCACCGAAATCAGCTAATTATTAAGCCTTGTGTGGGTCTGAGGTTTGAAGATGCACTTCAGAGCTGAAACTATAGTTGTATGTCACTGGTCGATAGTTTTGGTTTACAGGAAGTGAAACAAAAAATCAAGCAAGAATAAAAGGATGGTACATAAATAAAGGCAAGTAAACAAATAAAGGTTCAAACCATATTTTAAATTCAGACATAAAACATGTACTTACAGCTTTTTTTCAAATCTGAGTGTCACAGTTTTTAAAATCAAGCTTTTAATTCAAACACTTCGGGGAAAGAAAAAAAAAAACAACAACCTTTGTGTGCTCTCGCATCATGCAGATCAAACATGCATTTGAGCAACAATTAACTTAAAAGACCCTGAGACACAAAATTCATTCACTTCAGAGTTCAGAAACATACTCAAAACGTCATACTGTAACCTGTTCTGCAGCATATAAGGATAAATAGTGCAGTGTTCTTTTAGATTAAGGAAAAAATAATAATGAAACAAAATTGGCACACTGTGACTGGTTATCCTTCTGCCCTATAAATGTGTCCCTGAATAACAATTATTATTATTTTTTTTTAATTTAGGGTTTAAAACCTGATATAAGACAGACATTATAGTCGTGTTAGTATAGTTACTTCAGTAATAATACTTGAAGAAATGAAGTCAGAGATATGCTCCACATGTTAGTCTTCTCTAAAATCGATCTAGCTTAAACAGTAAGTTCCAAAAGTCTGAGTCCACTACCAACGTGCATGAATAAAAGGCATCAAAACAATGAAAAACTAATATTAAATATGAAATAATTTCAGGTAGGAGACCACGTCTCCTTCACCTACACTGACAAGCAAAGTGACCAAGCGTTCTAAATTGATACTGACAGGAAAAGAGGCCATGCCTTCATCATTGGGAACAACAGGCCAAAGGCCATTGGGACAGTTCCAGCTTTCATCCATCCATCTTCCATACCGCTTATCCTACACAAGTTCGCAGGGGATCTGGGGCCTATCCCAGGGAACTCGGGGCACAAGGTGGCGGGACACACTGGATGGGGTGCCAACCCATTGCAGGGCACAATCACACACATTTACAAACCCATCACACATTACAGACAATTTGGAAATGCCAATCAGCCTACAATGCATGTCTTTGGTCTGGGGAGAAAACAAGAGTAAACAGAGGAAACATGCTAACTGAACACACACAGGGCGGAGGCGGGATTCGAACTGCCAACCCCGGAGGTGTGAGGCAACAGTGCTAACCCCTAAGCCGCTAGAGATGTTTTGAGCCCATATTTAGTAGATTTGAGGGCCTTACAATACTAAATAATTTATTACTCTACATAAGCTATTTTAATAGTTTAAAATAATTCTTTACAAAGTAACACCTGATATTAAGTCAATTAGTACGGTCCTCCATGTCTTACATACTTTACCGTCCCTAATGATCTCACTCAGAAAGAACAATAAATAATAAAAAAAAACAATTCTAAAACAAGATTCTCCCAATATAACACACTGGTTTTAGTTTCTCATTCATGATGAAATATAAACAGCTGTTGGTAATGGACTCAGCTTGTACCTGACTGTCTATGGCTTCCATTCAATACACTTTCTCAAACTGCTTGTACTGTTGCTCCCTCTGGTGGTTTCACACAGGATGTGCAGCGGCACAGTTAACAGGGCTTGCATAAACAGGGAGTGTTTTCATTTTCATTTCATTCATTTTCATTTGAATAACTAAAACTCCTATTAGCTTACAGAGTTCTGTCCACAAAGCTTTGGTGTCCAGTCCTGGAGGGCCATAAAATTTAAGCCTAGTTTCCCGAAAACTTTGTAGAATCAAAATCAGCTTACACAATGCTTTCTCTAAATCCTGATTAGCAGTGCTAGATTTGAGGTGATAGATTTGAAGTCTGTATTAAAGTTTTCAGTATCATTTCCTAAATATCACACATTGCTTCTGTGATTGTGGTTTTAATATTAGCAACAGATGCACTGTAATGGAAATGTTTCAGGAACTGTTTATTACACCATGTGAGGGCCAGATTTTCTGGACTAATGTTTGTGGGCTAAAGTTTCTGATCTATAGTTCCTAGGCTAAAAGTTTCTGATCTAAAGTTCCTAGGATAAAAGTTTCTGGTCTAAAGTTCCTATGCTGAAAGTTTCTGATCTAAAGTTTCTAGGATAAAACTTTATGAGCTGAATGTCCTGTGATAAATTTTCTGGGGTAAAGTTATTAAGTTAAAGTTCCTATTATATACATTTCCTAGGATTAAGTTCCTGATATGAACTCTTTGGTCTAAATGTCCTTGGTTAAAGCTCTTAGACTAAAGGTTTTTGGAAGTTTCTGGGCTAAATCTCCTGGGATACAATTCCTGAAGAAAAAAAAAGATCCTGAGCTATACTTCTTGGGTTAAAGTCCCTCAATGGACTACAATGTTCTGGGGAAGCATAGCAAACTACTGCATAGTAGTGTTCCAGCGAGGAAAAAATGACCAAACTGAACCTGCTCTCTAGGACTGGAGTGGTTTAGATCTGCTCAGGACAATCACATTCCTTCATTTATGATTTACGTCATGGGCTTCACTTAAGTTTTAAGGACTGCATTTGGCCTGAAACATCTCTGATCATTCTCCTTATTCTTTCTCAATGCTTCTCATTCCTATATCTTCTCTCATCTGTTGCTGTGTCTCGTAAGGTCCTATGTGAAGCCACAGCAGCCTGATTTCTGTGGATTCTGCTCGATGATATCATTGATTTGGAACTTCGGCTCTTTAGGCAGCTCAAGACACCGGCCAATCAACTCCCTGTAGGACACAGAGGCAAAAAAATGAATAACAAATACAACAGGATTCATATCAGTAATACTTACATGCTTTAAAGTAGTTGGAATTTGGGACAAAAGTCTAGTTCAGAGGTATACCCTTCTACTCCTTCTAGCACATTAGGAAAAACGCTTGGGAATATCTCGAAACATTGGTACAAGTCCTGTTTGGACAGTAGTAGTTTCTCAGACTGCCATCTGTAAGATACATGGCTCAGATATCTTTAAATTAATTAAGGACAAATGGGTTTTCATTCTATATATGCATAGTATTGTTGCGAAAACTGTGCCATGGAAAAGACAAGAAGTATAGGGGATTTTAACACCATTGCAGGTTTTTAAAATGTAATCGGGGCAATAGACTGCATGTGATGTAAACACTTGGGCTTGAATGAAAGGTAGCCCAATTGACCCACACTCATCCCAGCTTATATCATAGCTCCCTGGATAAAATATTTGCTAATATCATCAAATACAGCTAAAGCTGATCTACTGTAGATATGGTTGGGGGGGGGTCCACCAAATTCCACCAGGATAGTGCTGCTTGTTTCTAGTTTATCCCCAGACCATTTAATACACAACGAAAAACAAAAGTGAAGTACTCACTTTGCTGCAGTCATGAAGGCCAAATCTACGTTGACACCAGTTTTAGCACTCGTCTCCATAAATACGACACCATATTCCTGTAAAGTAAAGCAAGGAGTCAAGGTATAGGTCCATTTATCCTTTTAGGCATGTAAACTGGTCGCACAATACAACCTGAAGCATCACTCAGAAATGTCAAACCTTCATGGTATCTATCTGATTGCTAATCAATAAATTACTACAAATGTCATTGCAATTATGTTTGTTCTTGGGGGAATAATAATAATAAAACAAAGAGTATAATGGTTTGTACAGTAACGCACCCTGGCCAGTCTCTCTCCATCCTCCCGTTTGATGACTCTCCCACTGTTCATATCAGCCTAAAAAAATAAAAGCCCAAAAGAAGTGTGAATATATACAGGAATGTGTGTGTGTGTGTGTGTGTGTGTGTGTGTGTGTGTAAAATATGTGTCTAAGTTTTGTGTGTCAACTGAAGTTTGTAGTACCTTGTTGCCTAGCAGCATGATGACTGCATCACTCTGTGCATACTCATGGATCTCTGTAAGCCATGCCTATAAAGGGAAATTCAGTCAGTATATATATATATATATATATATATATATATATATATATATATATATATATATATATATATATATATATAGATTTAGTGCACTTTTACTGTCAAATCAATAACCGTGCTTACCCTGATGTTGTCAAATGATGACTTGTTGGTGATGTCATACAGCAGGAGGAGAGCTGCGTAGGGGAAGTAAAGAAAAAAGAAAAACATCTACCTAAAGTTCATATATATAGAATGCACTGTAATAGTGGGAGAAGAGATGGCAAAGAGAAATGTAGTTGGGTTGATTTACAGTATTATCATTGTTCTTTTAAATAAAATATTATATACTGTTATTACTATTGATACTATACTTATTATCATCAGCAGCATTATTCATTCTCCAGCTTTTGATAGCTTTTTGTATATATTAGTGCTTTTACATACGGTACATTTGAATACATATTCAGCTACAAAATGCAAAACAAAGAAACTCCTACTCTTATGCTTTCCACCCACAGCCATGCCACGGAACTGTCTCAAACTGAACCGAATAGAAATGGATTGATTTGAATTGAGTTCCACTGGTCTGAAACGGATCTGAAGCAAAGTCATCAATTGAAGTTCAGCTAAATTAAATTACAATGAACCTGAACTGAGTTGAATTGATATGAATAAAGCTGAACTGCACAGAGCTGATGTGAAGTGAACTGGAGTTGAATGAATCAGATTCTGATTAGGCGGATTCTCTCACCGTGGGCATCTCTGTAGTAAGCATGAGTGACGCTGCGAAATCTCTCCTGTCCTGCTGTGTCCCAAATCTGAACCCGAAAGAACAAAGACAAAAGGCTGCAGCACCAGCACATCTCATCTGTACATTCACTTACTTTCTAGAAACACCCTTCATCACTAACACATGCTTTAAGGCGTTACAAAAAACTGGCTTGCCAATGTGTTAATTACATAAATAAGTAAATAAATAAATAAAGGCACTACAACATGGTCATTACTAGTGACAATGAAAGTGTTTACCTGTACAATAATAATTAAATAATTTCACTAACTTATTAATACATTTATCTGCACTAATGTAGGAAAAACATCAATATATATATATATATATATATATATATATATATATATATATATATATATATATATATATATATATATATATATATATATATATATATTTGTTTCCGAACAATAGACACCCCAACCCCCATACATGGAATCAGATGACTTATAGATATTATACCTATGTTTAGAAGGAGTTTTATTTTTTTGTTTGGGAGCCAAATTGCAGGTAATGTTGCTCTTCATTTAAATCTACAACAGCTCCTCTCTGTATAGTTAGGATCTAGGATCAGACAATGAGACTTCTATTCTATTCTATTCTATTCTTCTATTCTATTCTATATTGTATCTTGCAGTATGTTGAATAGTCCTGTAACTGCTGAAATATGATTGGCTGTTAATATTTTGATTAGAAACACACTCAGTGCTATATGCCGATGAAATAAGAAGATTCTATTTCACATCCCATAATAACCCAGTTACTTTCTAAAAAAGAAAAAAAAAGTTTTAATGACTTAAACTTGTATCCTTGGGAACAATTCAAGTAAGAAGACAACGCTTACAATAAAGAGAGCTGTGTAAATAAATCATCATGGCAGACAGATAAAACAGCAAATGAATAAAGAAAGGAATAAATGCAAGAAAATCAGATAGTTAAGTGGTTTAATGAATTCGGATGATGTGTTGATTCATGGTCATAAAACTTTCTTACCTGCGGTCATCTTCACTCACCTGTAATTTAACTTTCACCTCTCCGACAGTGACGACTTTATTCTGACGAAGTGAAGAGAATGTGTAAGACAGCAGTGAAGTGTTATACACAGCTTCATTTCACATGATTAAGAGTGGAATATGCTCTGAGGCGGCATGACCCCGGTGTGATGGGTGTCAAAGTGAACTGACTGCAGCTGTGGCTTTCACATGAGCTCTGTGGAAATGGCTTTGGTTTTTCTTAAGAACACGGACTCGAGATAAACCTTCAGTGAAACCACGTGAACGGAAAGTGTTCAAGCACATAAAGCACTGACTTCTTATTACTTCAATTTATAAATATGACTCGAGGCTCAACCTCTGACTCAGTTAGTGTGGTACGAATAGAGAACATATGTGTGTACATTTGTTCATTTAGCAGACACTTTTATCCAAAGCGACTTACAAATGAGAAAGATAGAGTTTTTTGGCCACAGTAACAGCAGACATGTTTGGTGCTGGCCAAAGGCAGCTTTTCAGGAGAAGCACCTCATACCAACTGTGAAACAAGGTGGTGGAAATGTTATGGTTTGGGGTTGCTTCACTGCCTCAGGGACTGGACAGCTTGCATGCATTTATTTATCTATGAATTCTGCATCATATCATAGAGTGCTTACATTTACATTTATGTATATGTGCACACAAAGCAAAGGTTTATTTGTACAGCAAGAATTTAATGAGAAAGTTTAAAAAATATCATAAAAATGACCAGCACAACTACTACAACAACAATTACTAATGGTCTGCACTTATATAGTGCTTTTTTTAACCCTAGCAGGTTCCAAAGCGCTTTACACTGGTTCTCATTCACCCATTCGCACACACCAATGGTAGCAGAAGCAGGAGCAACTTGAGGTTCAGTGTCTTGCCCAAGGAAACTTCGGTATGTGGAGTCACGTGGGCCAGGAATCAAACCGCCAACCCTACGATTAGTGGACAACCTGCTCTATCACCTGAGCCACAGCCGCCTACTACTACTACTACTACTACTAATAATAATAATAATAATAATAATAATAATAATAATAATAATAATAATGATAATAATAATAATAATAATAATAATAATAATAATAATAAGTAGTAGTAGTAGTACAGTACAAATGCCATAACATACAAATAATAACCTAGGAGAAAAAATGGCTTCAGAGGCTTAAAGCCACTTCTTAAAAACACTTCTCTACGAAGTCCAAGGACAATCTCTCTTACATGATTTATTTATTTATTTTTGTCCCTGGAACAGCCAAGATTCTAACAGTGTGTGACTATGTATGTATGTGAGTAAGAGAGCCAGAGTGTGAGTGTGAGCGAGTGAGTGAGCGAGTGTGTGAGTCACCGTAAAGCCGATGCCCACAGTTGCAGAGAAAGAGCCTGGGATGAACTTTCCCTGATCAAACTGCACCAGCAGGGATGTTTTCCCCACACCACTGTCTCCCACCAGGATTGTCTGCGGAGGAAATGTGAAAAAGAAACATAGACAGAGAGAAAAAGAGAGAAGGGAGGTAGAAACAGAAGCAGAAAGGGTTAGAGAGAGTAAAATAGACACACAGCACTGTATTACTGTGGAAATACTGTGAAAGTAGTGTACAGTATATAAACAGTTTCAAAAGAAGGATAAGAAGAATGAAAAACATGGTAGATAAAGGAATGGGACGTTGGGACAGTGTAAATCTAGATGTTTAAATGTATTTTATACATTGTGACATACGGTTTGTGCTAATATGCACAATAATTACTTTTTTACTTATTATCTGACATAGATTCATACATTTTAATGAAAAGCAAGGTCACAAGAGTAGAAAATAATCCTGAAAAATGTTTCACTCTGTCTTTTCAGAAATGATCACGCAGCTTCTTCAAGTTGCAAACCATCCAGTTGTTTCACCCTATGACTATTTAGACATTTAGTCTTTCATGGGTGTATGTTTACCACATGCATTGTAGCACAAAGATCACTGTTGAAGCATGAATCTGAACTCTGTCTCCATCAGGTCGAATGATGATTATTTACTGACACGGATTAGAACTCCAATCCAGCAATGAGCTCCTAAAGCTGGCAGAACTAGGACACAAAACTGTTTCCTTTAATGTGAGTGTTTGAGGAGATAAGCAACAGAAACACACTTTATGCAAATGGTGTAAAATCCAGTTTAGGCCTCTTTTCCACCATAGGGCCAACAGATGACTACAGCTTTACCAGCACAGACTTGTGGATGGTTATGGCTTCTTTTCATATCTGTTCAAACATTTGCTCAAGACTCTTACCTTGAATTCTAATGATGCTACAGCCAACTGACCTTTTTCTCAGGGTGGGAAGACGCTACCCTTCAGAGCAATGCTAGCCAATCATTGTCATCTCTTAGCTCATGTATATAGAAGAGGGCATTTTCTCCTCCACTAAAACATGTTCAGCTTCTCTGTGTAGCATGAGTTTCAATTCAAAAAAGCTTAATGGCTTCATATTACTTGTGTAGCATTCCATATGTTCTCTCCATGTTCATATGGATTTTCCTCAAGTTATCCTTCCCACCTCCCAAAAACATGCATTTAGGCAGTACGCTATGCTAAATTGCCCCTAGGTGTAAATGAGTGAATAAATGAATGGCTGTATGGTGCCATGTGATGTACTGGCATCCTATAGTTCACTGTGGGTGAATTTTTCCATCCAGTGTTCCTGAGAATAGGCCCAGGATCCACCATAACTCCATAACCAAGATATAGAGGGTTTACTGGAGATGAATGAATGAATGAATGAGTGATGTTTATTGGAGGAACACATCCTCTCTAGATGGTAGCAGTCATGACATAAGGAAGAACTAGTGATAACACAAACCAAATCCTGAAAACAGGACGAACACAATAATTGGTTAAGTTCTTTGTATGTAACAAAGATATGGTAGTTTCCATCATCCTCCAACATGTCACCATCTCGGCCATTTTCTCTGAGCCGGGATGAAAGAGTGCACTTGAAGACTAAGTAAAAAACACCAGGTGGCACCACAAACATGACGCAAGTGTAAAACAAGTCAGCGAACACTTCTGTTTCACTGAGCCTTATAACTAACTGCATGAAGGAATCCCTGCTGAGAAGAGAGTGCAACTCTCCATGACAAACTGTGAAGAGGTGGAAATGCCACCGAAGCAGCTTCTGTCCCTGTACAAAACAAGCTTTTTTAGTGGAAACAAAAGAGGCTTTTTTTTGTCTAAATGGTTATTTCTTGAGTTATCAGAGTTATGTGACTCCACTATCTGTTTTTTTTCCCCCAGGCATATAAATAATTTAAATACGATTACAAATGATAAATTTTTTAAAATGAATTTTAGTCTCCTGGAGCCAAAATAAGTGAGCCTAAATATTCAAGGCCAGTTCTTCTGACTGCAGATGGAAATGAGATTCAGTCATTGATTTTTGATGAATCGGTAGATGGATGGGTGGATGAATGGATAGACATGAATATGATTTAATCTGACAATTAAATGATGTGTAGATGGGATTGTCACAAAGCAGCTTTACAGAAATCTAATGTGAATTTAGATCGCTAATTAACAAGCCAGATTTGACAGCAGTGAGAAAAAAAAAAGCTTCCTTAGATGACAAGAGGAAGAAACCTTGTGAGGAACAATACTCCGAAGGGAATAAAGCCTGGGACTGTAACTGACAAGATGCACCTAATGCAATCCAACACATACTTTGAATTGCACATTAATGCATAGACCTTCTGTCATAAAATAAAAAAAATGTTAAAAGTGAATGTTTTAGTGATTAGGGCTTTGCATTTCCATACAAGATTTCCATAGTAATAAGCCCCAAAAGTTGGCATGCTTCATCAGTTTCCTTGGGATTAAAATATTAATTAGGTGTTCATGATGAAATTCAGCATTCAGCCAATGTGACGCTTTTATAAACCCCGGTTGAAAACCACTGAAGCTTCCAGGCTGCAACAGCAAAGACTTTAAAATTAGAACAAGGTTTGCACCAAAATGTGGAAAAAAAAAAAAAAAAAAGTAGATATTTATGCTCACAGAGCTCTTTTGACGATTTCTACCCATGCCTTTAAGGCAACTGAATGAATCAACACTCCCAAATAATTCTGACCTTCACACTGTTTTCTTTCACACAGTCAGGAATCTTTTTTAAACCACCCTCAAGGCCTTCCAGTTCACACTCCTCCACTCGCATTAATGTTCACACATGCTCGACCTGCCAGTGCCACGTCATCCAGCACCATGCCGGAGACTGAAGATGCGGTTGCCGTGACAACAGCAAGTCTCAGGCGAGCACGGTCCTCCTCTCCCCCTTCTCCCCATGACAGGAAGTAATTAGGCGGAATCAGCACAGATGCTCTGAAATTTGTCAGTGTAAAGCAAATGCATTATGTGAGCTTTATTATGTAACTGTATGAACTGATTGCTTGGCTGTCAGAAAACATTCATGTAATCATGATAGACTTGACAAAACAATTTTCTTTGGGAGCATTAAAAAGCCAGCTTCATGAACATTATGCTTCACAGAAAAAGGAAACTGAAATACACAAATCTAAAATGTAAAAAAATAAATAAATCTAAGAATACTGTGTACGGTAAATGAGTGAATCCACTGAAATACACCATCTTTTCCCAATAGAGGTCAAAAAATATAAAAGTTATGGATGAAATAATGGACTAAAGGATATGATCTATTTAATTATATGATGGATAGGTGAGTAGATGGGTGGATGGATGGATACCGTTTACTTTACCATTTACAGAATCATACCATAGATGGATGGATGGACATACGGATGGATTTATAATGGGAGCAATAAATGGATATTATTTGTTGTAACAGTTGTATAGTGGATGGCTAAACTAACGCTTAGATATATTGTGAATACAATGTATTTTATACCTGATATGTTTGATGGGTGGAGAGATGGATGAGTGAGATTTATCAAGCATTATATAATAGCTAGATGGTTGGAGATATGAAAGAGGGATAGGTATGGGTGGGTAAAAGTTTGAGTGGATGGATGAATGATGAATGGGTGAACATGACTTAAGAATTATATAGCTCATAGTTGGATGAGTAAAAGATAGGTGCATAGATTGATGGATTGATCATGGCTGGATGCACGGGTGAATAAGACTTATTTTAAGAATGATATGATTTTCATGGGTGGTTACGTGGATAATGGATGGGTGCACAGATGGATGGATGGATGGATGGAGAGGTGGATGAATATGATTTGGATGATAGAGCATGCTTGAATGGATTGGTGAATATGACATTTTTAGCATTGTCTAAAAGCTTTATGGTTGGTTAATGGATGACTGCATAGCTGGATGGATGGATGGATGGATGGATGGGATTTGTTCCAAATTACATGATGGATTAATGGGCAGAAGAATGTATGATGGATGGATGGATGGATGGATGCGTGGGATTTGTTTCAAGAATTATGCAGTATGATAGTTGGACAAACGTAGAGACGGATGGATTTGTGAATGAGTGAGTGGATGGACGATGGATAGATACATGGATGGACAGAAGGATGTATGGATGGGTGAATGGTTGAGTGGATGGATAGATGGATTTGTGAACAAGTGAGTGGATGGATGGATGATAGAGGGTTGAATGATTTTTTTGGATAGACACATAGAACTAAAAACTGTTTTTCCAGCAACATGTGGAAAAAAAATCCACAAAATCCCATTTGTGCTGATGTAACTCCGTCAGAATGTACTCTAGTCCACATAGTCAGTGATGTAACACTGTTCTATCCACAGGGCTTTCTGACCACAACTGACCCCTACACTCCCTCCATCCTCCCCAATGAGGCTGGCAGCTAATGGACACATTCTCTAAAACCCCAGAGCTTGAACCCGAGTGCGACTACATCTCTCTTCTGCTTCCAGCTCAATACATATTCATAATTCACCACATACCCTACACAAACATACATCCATTCAAACCCAGAGACGCACCACAGTGTTACAATCTGCAGGCTTATCATATAGCATGTGCTGTCTGTGAACTGACACCAAGTAATGCGAATGTGGCAATTTAATCCATATAACCTTAAGAATCATTTTATTTATAGATGAAAAGGTAACTCTATATATAACATGCCTGAAGGTAAACTCTCTGACTGATTTTAATGTAACACAATACGCTGATTGTTCCTTCTGGATTGTGCAATTGAAGTAAAGCAAACTGAAGCATCCATGCATGATTGAGCTGAATGAATTGAGCAGAGACTGAGAACACGAGCACAATTTCACTTGTTTCTAATCCAAATGTATTTTCATGCTCTAACACAGCCATTAAAAAGCTCTTGAATGGCTTCTTAATAGATTGATGATTGGAGATGCATTTATTAGAGCAAAATACTAAAAATGTAGCTTACATTTCTCAGAGAAAATGACATGACTAAACTGTGTCTTTCCTTGTCACTGGTGTGGTATCCTTATCTTTCGTATATTTAATATGTAACATTCACCTGGAAATGTGGATAAAATGAAACTTTATTTAAGGTAAATGGAGTAGCAGTTTTTTAGAAAAAGTACACTACATGCACTTTTCTAGGTTAAAGACGCATAAGATGAAAAGAACAAAAGGTGACTGTGAGTCATTTAGTCCCATTTTTTCGGAGAATGTATAGCATGGCAAGACTTCAGTCGAGGGGTTAGGGAAATGCTCTAAAGAACTAAATAACTGAGTGTGCACATGGTAACACACTCCATAGCCTATAGCTAAGACACATTTTATCTAAGAATGAGATCAAATCTATTGAAATATAACCTGTTTTATATATTCTGTATATGCAAATATTGAAAATATATAGGCTTATATGTATACAGGCTACATGGGTATGTTGACATACAGTGTTGTGAGAAAGAATTTGCCCCATCCTGATTTATTCTGTTTTTGTGTGTATCTTAAACTAAACAGTTTTAGATCTTCAAACGAAATACAACATAAAACAATGGCAACCTGATGGCTACGCTTTGGATCGTTGTCTTGCTGCATAATCCAGTTGTGCTTGAATTTTAACTTATAGAAGACCGGACATTCTCCTTTAGGATTTTCTGGTAGAGAGCAGGATTCATGTTTCCCTCAATTATTGCAAGTTGCCCAGACCCTGAAGCAACAAAGCATCCCCACACCATCACACTGCCTCCACCATGCTCGACTGTATGTATGATGTTCTTTTTGTGGAGTTCTGTGTTTGGTTTACGCCAGATCTAACGGGACTCCTGTCTTCCAGACAGTTCCACTTTCAGCTCATCAGTCCACAGAACATTCTCCCAAAAGGTTTGAGGATCATCAAGGTGTGTTTTGGCAAAATTCAGACGAGCCTTAATGTTGTTCTGGGTTAGTAGTGGTTTTCACCTCGCCACTCTTCCATGGATGCCGTTTTTGCCCAGCGTCTTTCTGATAGTGGAGTCATGAACAGTGACCTTTATTGATGCAAGAGAGGCCTGTAGATCCTTTGATGTTGTCCTTGGCTCTTTTGTGACTTGTTGGATGAGTCGTTGCTGTGCTCTTGAAGGAATTTTGTAAGGTCAAACACTTCTGGGAAGGTTCACTACTGTGCTGAGCTTTTCCATTTGGAAATAATGGCTCTCACTGTGGTTCTCTGGAGTTCCAGAGCCTTTGAAATAGCTTTGTAACCCTTCCCAGACTGATGTATTTCAATCACCTTCTTCCTCGTCGTTTCTGGAATTTCGTTCAACTTTGTCATAGTGTGTTACTGGGTAAGACCTTTTAACCAACTTCATGCTGTTGAAAAAGTTCTATTTAAGTGTAGATTTGATGGAACAGGGTTTGCAGTAATCAGGCCTGGTTGTGTCTAATCCAGCTGAACCCCATTATGAATGCAGTTTCACAGATTTGGGGAATTAGTAACTATGGGGACAAATACATTTTCACACAGGACCAGTTGGTATTGGATAACTTTTTTTGCTTCAATAAATAACATCATCATTTATAAACTGTATGTTGTGTTTACTCAGGTTGCCTTTGTTTCATCTTAGATTTAGCTTTCATTTCTGAAACAGTTTAGTATGAGATATACACAAAAACAGAAGAAATCAGGATGAGGCAAATACTTTTTCACAGCACTGTACAGTGAATTAAATTAACATATGAGTCTATATATGTACTTTTCCCCCCCTATGAGAGATATTTGCATATAGTTTGGATGTGCCTTTGGTTAAAGAAACACAATTGCACAGTAGGATAATTAATGCACATAATTGGCTCGTTCTTGCTACCTTGGGGAACAAACCTGTGCTGTACCTTTTCTCTAACTGTGTCAGAAAAAAAAAAACAAATCCTTGATTATCTGATGTTCAGTTTACCTTGTGCGTTAAATCCTGGTCGTAGAGACCATACACCGTGCAGCCTTGCTCATCTTCAGCCTCCAGGTCGTCCCGCGCCTCCGGTTCCTCTCTTGTCTCCGGTTCCATCGCGGTCTGATCTGTGTGATGCTCACAGCGCGAGAGCTGAAGAGGCGCGGTCCAGCGCGCGCTCCTTCCCAGCCTGCGTACGTCACCTCTTTCGCAGAAATCCCACTGTGAAACCGTGACGTAAAGCTCAACGTCATCACATTTTTAGAAAGAGCGAGAGAGAAAGAGAGAGAGAGAGAGAGAGAGAGAGAGAGAGAGAGAGAGAGAGAGAGAGAGAGAATAAAATGAACCAAACTAAATTAATGAATGCTTGTTTTATAATAAGAATAAAGACACGCCTCTCTTCTGATATGCATTATGAAAAATGATAAATATCTTATGAACGTACATGCATTGATCATTCAATGACGTGAAAGACTAATAATGAGTGACCACTAGATGGCGACACAATCATACAATCATTTCTAAATTCCCTTCACTTCAATTCACTTCTGTTTAACCCAAAGAGGCGTTTCAGGTTTTATTAGAATAATTCCTTTATTCCAAGACATTTATTACTTTATGTTTACTGTGTACTTTCCCCCCTCGTTATTTCCTTATTGATATCTCAAAGTCAGTTAAAACTCTTAGGAAGACCATTGTTTTTACTGAACTTTATTTAAAAAGATATATAATAAACAAATCAACATTTTCTCCCTTACGTGTGTATTAAGTCCCATGTAAAATTTACACATGTGGTATCTGGACACGTCACATGTTAGGTTTCACACATACTGTTGTTTTATTTTACAGCATTTGGTTTTCTCACATGAGCCATTCAATGGTCATAGTAGATCACGTGACATCATGTGAAGACGATTAAGTTGAACCTTTGCATGTTGTTTTCAAGTGATCACATTACATACACTACTAGTGAAAAGTGTGGAGACACTTGACTGAAATGTTTCTCATGATCTTAAAAATCTTTTGATCTGAAGGTGTATGGTTAAATGTTTGAAATCGGTGTTGGCGATAAAGAATATAATCGTGCTGACATACTCATTTCTTTCATTAGAAAAAAAAAAAAATTTTTAAACGGACGACTTGGAGCAAAATATTTGGAAAAGCAGCCGATAAGAGTGCAGCGTAGGTGCGAACTCCTTTAATACTGTTTAAAAAGCATCTCAGGGAAATTCCTCAAGAAACACCAAGAATACATTTCTGGAAATTCTAGGCAAAAAGGGCATCTACTTTAAAGATGCTAAACTATTATATTATTTTGATTTATTTTTGATTTTTTTTTTTATCACAACATAATTCAAATAGTTCCATTTGTGTTACTCTAGAGTTTTGATGACTTTATTATTGTTATTATAAAATTTTGGGGAAAATAAATAAAGAATGAGTGTGTCTAAACTTTTGACCGGTAGTGTAGTCAGATAAAACACATAATTGTTGTCCACATGCCGAAATGTCCTTGGGTAAGACACTGAACCCCAATTTGCTCCTGGTGGCAGGCTAGTGCCTTGCATGGCAGCTCTGTTGTCACTGGTGGGTGTGTGTGTGTGTGTGTGTGTGTGTGTGTGTGTGTGTGTGTGTGTGTGTGTGTGTGTGTGTGTGTGAATGAGATTCTTATTGGTTTAGTAAGCATTTCAGTCTGACCACGGTCATACTGGATCTGGAGCCTGTCCTGGGAATACCAGACGTGAGGTGGGAATACACCCTGTATGGGATGGCAATCCGTCACAGATATACAATCAGCATTTCTCAAAAGAAATTGCACCAGAGACAGTTTTTGCACTTTTAACAGTCTGTGCATTTAAATGTATTCCCCCAAAACGTGTATGTAATTTATAAAAGCTTTCATAAATTAGAATGAGTCTATTTAAATATGCAAATCATATTTGTAGTATATTATCTGAATCACTTGTAACATACAACACCACCTTTAAACTTTGGGTCCGATGATTGAGGCCAAACGACATGCTGAGGAAGAGAGAGATTCCGCTGATTACTGAATTTATCTCACATTTAACATTGTGAAATTCTTTGGTCCATATCAGTGTCATACAGTGTCAGAAACCACATGAAGATGTCTGAGATACTGATGTGTTTAATGGCAGGGACGTGCAGAAGGGGCAGCTCTGGGGGATCAAGCCCCTGCCTTTTTCTAAAATATTATAAGTGCCCCCCCAACAGTAATTAATCAACAATTATATAATGTAAAAAGCATTTAAATTCAAATTAATACCAGAGCGTGCACAAAACAGTATCAAAAGAATCACAAGAAAGTCAGACAATGTTCCTATTTATTTGTCCGACTCGAGTTTGCAGTAAGATAGTCTCTCTTCAACAGGCAGACAGGTTTGCTGAAACCACTAGCTCTTCTGATAGCCTTTTCGTAACATTAGCAGCATTTTATATGCTTATTGCCGATAGTTTTCAAACTGATTGAGAGGGAATGTGTTGGTAAATACTAGCTACTCACGTACGTTACATTTCCAGACATGCAAGTAACCTTGTTATATTATATGTATGTTATATAGTCAGTAAAGGCACGATGACTGAAAGAAATTAAAGAAAACCCGAAGAAGGAAGCAGCGAAAGGGACATCTTACTCATGAACATGGGTGAAAAAAGCTGAGCTTATATGAGACAATGTGAGTTAATTGCAAAAAATGCATCATGTGTTTATAAAGAGTTAGGCTTGCTGCAGTAGTCTGTGTTACATGGTGTTCTGTTCGGTCATACACTGATTACCCTTGCCCCTCCCCCCGTGGCAATGCCCCCACTGTCATTTAGCTTTTTTTATATAAATAAAAGCCATTTAGTTCAGTTGGAGAACATTCAGCAGACGCTACAATTAAAAACTGTCGCAGCACAGAATAATAATGAACCCACTTTTCCAGAGTGTGAATATAGTTATATACACATATATACATATAGTAACTTGCCCCTTGTTAACTAATATGGCAAATTTAGTCCTGTAGCGTAAGTGATATGAAAAAAAAAAATTGTGATATAAGATCAATAAAATCTGACTTTATCTTTTTAAAATGAAATTTAGAAGGCAAATATGACAAGCTTTGAGACTAAAAAGCCAGCTCAGCAAGCAGCGCTGCAGTTTTATGGAAATCAGAGTGCTGCTGCCAAATGTAAATTTAATTGTGAAATGAATAGTTTTACTGACTTTTACAGAAAGTGCCATACAGCGGGTGTGTCATTACATTTGAGGATGGTAATACTGTAGCTTTTTTCAAAATTTCATAATGTTTAAATTTTCTTTTAAAGATTCTTTGGATTCCTCTCTCTACTGAAAGTTGCCGTTTTGTTGTAATTATTTCTATAAATGTCCATCTATCCATCTTCTATACTGCTTAATCCTTTTCCGGGTCACGGGGAAGCTGGAGCCTATCCCAGGGAGCATCGGGCACAAGACGGGGTACACCCTGGACAGGGTGCCAAACCATCGCAGGGGACAATCACATACACACTCACACACCCATTCATACACTACGGACACTTTAGACCCGGGGAGAACATGCAAACTCCGCACACACAGGGTCACGGTGGGAAACGAACCCCCGACCCTGGAGGTGTGAGGCGAACGTGCTAACCACCATTTTTATAAATGTATAAAATAAAATACTATTAGGTTATATTAGTAGTGTTAATCTCATATTCATTATTATTACAATGTCTACCAATGAATTAAAGTGAATTAAATTAAAGTTAGTAAAGTAGTTAAAGTAGTAAAATTAGCTCTTTTTTGATATAGCCCTTGTTTACATTTGAGCCCCTGCCCATGAGGAATTCTCTGCACATCCCTGTTTAATGGTTGTGATTGTGTATGTTTGAATAATGCTAAATGAGTAGCTACAAGCTTCTGTACATTCTTGGATACATTAGCCTCGCAGCTCCAGTACAAAACTAAAGAAGTATAAGACCCCAGACTGATTGCCGGACTTGGTCTATCGATGACATTTGAATTAAGTGGATAATTATGTGAATTTCCTTTGTTTTTTATATAGTACCAACTGTGCTACTGGAAATAATTTAAACAGATCCAAGAATTTTCCCAATTCGACATGCCTCTGCACCAACTCAGCAGCTTATGTAACGCTCACACTCAGGAATGTGGACTCAAGTAGAGAGTTGACTGGCAAATTCCCAAACTATACAAAATGCACAGACGCAGTAAGCAGGAAGGAAAATATAGGCAGGGGATCCATAAAGGATTAGAGACGAAAAAGACGAAGAAAGGCTAACAGGAATCCAGCTGTATGGCTGAAACCACAACTTTTCCACTATACAGTGCACTGTTGATGTTTTACTGTTTTATGTTGTCACTATAGGGGGGATGCAGGGCACACAATACTCAATGAACACACAATGAACAGTTTGTTTAGAATAAAAAGTATGGACTAGGATACTATTTCAGTCAGAGAGCAAGACTTTCCAAAAAGCAAGGTGGGAAACTACTTACTTAAATGAGGAACAGGTGCATGTGGAATGTGGAAAACTAGGAGGGTCAAAGAAGGCTTTTTTTTTAAATGTATTTTTTTTTAAGCACAGATTTGGCTATAAATAACGTCAATTCAATGAAGTGTAGCAGCGTAAATTGATGAAACAATCAATCAATATGATTTATTAGGGGCGCACGCTGGCTTAGTGGTTAGCACGTTAGCCTCACACCTCCAGGGTTGTGAATGCGGCCACGGCCCTGTGTATGCGGAGTTCTCGCCGTGCTGCGGGCGTTTCCTCCGGGTTCTTCGGTTTCCTCCACCAGTCCAAAGACATGCATGGTAGGCTGATTGGCAGCTCCAAAGTGTCCGTAGTGTATGAATGGGTGTGTGAATGTGTATATGATTGTGCCCTGGGATGAATTGGCACCCCGTCAAGGGTGTACCCTGCCTTGTGCCCAATGCTTCCTGGGATAGGCTCCAGGTTTCCCCATTGGACTGTTTTTACATAAAACAGTCCAACTACCATCTACTTTTTCCCTGCCATTACCCACAGACATACTGTAAAAAGAACTCATTTGGGAAGATCTTATCCTTGTCAGTTTCCTCCAGCCTTGATCGCACATTTCCCTCATTTTCATATGTATATGAATGTACATACTGTATGATTGCACTAAATAGCATGTCCAACTGTTACACCAATTCTGTTGTCTCAGTATCAGTGGCTGTAGTGGAGCTGTACTGTTTACAGTAGTATACTGTATTATATGATTTGGGACAAAGCCATTATCATTCTGCTAAATTGCTTTGTGACAGTGTTTACTGTTAAAAGCACTTTACCACTATAAATTGAATAGAATTGAATTAGTCTCTGATAGAATATCAAATCCTTTCTTTTTGTTTCAGAGTCTGCAGTTTTGAGAAAAGCTCTTTGAGCTTCAAACAAGGAGCAATTTAAAGGAAATTAAAACGAGTCTGTATTTTTAGAGTGCTAAACTGTACATTGATATTGATAACCAATTGATATTCATAACTCTTAATTATTATTTCATTAATTCACATCAATTCACTTCGATTAACTCCGCTAGTTAACTTCGCTAGCTTATTATTAGCAGTGGATAGCTATTAGCTACCAATGTTGCCGTTACCTCAGCTCTTATCCTTGACTTCATGTTGAAAAACGTTGTTTTTAGGGGTTCTCAACTCTTCTTGTTGAGGCTCTTGTATAATTTTTACACTAGGTTTAAACTTGTTGCACTTATCCTGGTTTGCTGATATTGCTAATGTTTTGTCTGAAGTTAGGAAAAGAAATAATGTGACTAAACATGGGTAAAAAAATAAATGTAACCAGTGCCTTTGGTGCCTTGTCCTGAAATAGAGTTGAAGGCACAAAACCTTTAAAAAACAAACAAACAAACAAAAAAAAAAACACACAGAAATTGATATGATTAGAAATTGTTAATCTGACAATACTGCAAATATTTCCTAAAATACCACTTTTTAAAATTTTTTTTTTTATTGTTGCTTTCTGACCAGTTTATTGCTCTCCCACTTCTCAAATGTATCACACCAGATCTGAGTCATCACCATTAAGCATGAAAAAGACCAAGGAAATGACTCCTTTAACTGTACTACACCCTGCTGAAATGTGATACAATAAATGTAACATAACTTTACGCTAAATTTTTATCCCATAATTAAGACTTTAGAGATTATTAGCGTAACAGATGATAGTGTTGAGTAAAGAGCACGCTGTGTTGCCATTGACTCATGCACTGATCCACTCAGTCTGACATTGCTCTCATACTTTCCTGGCTCATTTGCTGTGGAGAAATCTGGAGGTAATTTGGAGCCCCAGAATTCATCGCAATCAGACAAAGAGACTCTATCGTGGCCTGGGCCTGTGCAGATTAAATAAATAGAGCATGAAGAACAAAGCCAAGTGACAAAGATGGATAGGTGTTTTGGCAGGAAAAAAAAAAAAAGTTGGATTCCAGTTTGATTATTTCTTAGGATTTCAATGGCATATATATATATATATATATATATATATATATATATATATATATATATATATATATATATATACGGTTTTGACAAATCACTTGCTCGGTTGATTCTTACAGCTTTTGTGCTCTCTGCTAATGGAAGAACCTGAAGAACCAGTGAGTTCTCAAATTCAAATAGCAAATTCAGAATAGCCTCCAAACCACACTGTTGATGTTATTTGACGAGCTTCACAGAGCTCCATTGTCTTCGTGTTTTTAAGGTTGTGTTGCTTTTCTCTAACCACAGATATTCACATTCAAATTTTTCCCAAAGAATCCACACAAAAAGAAAAACACATGCTGCATAAATACAAATAATAGTTTGGTGAAGATCACACTGTCCAATGCACAGGAATGTATCCATATCTATACAGCAGAGATGGCTCAGTGTCTCTTTTTTCCCTCATCAGCCTAATCGAGGGAAGAAAATTGCAGTAAATGAAATGATAGTTTCTTACCCTAATAATATATTGCCCTTTTAGTCAATACTTTGTGCTACCTCCCTTTGCCAAGATAACAGCTCTGAGTCTTCTCCTATAATGCCTGATGAGCTTGGAGAATACATGGCAAGGGATCTGAGACCGTTCCTCCATACACAATCTCTCCAGATCCTTCAAATTTCCAGGTTCACGTTGGTGGACTCTCCTCTTCAGTTCACCCCACAGGTTTTCTGTTGGGTTCAAGTCAGGGGACTGGGATGGTCATGGCAGGACCTTGATTTTGTGGTCAGTAAACCATTTTTGTGTTGATTTTGATGTATGTTTTGGATCGTTGTCCTGCTGGAAGATCCAACCACGGCTTATTTTAATCTTTCTGGCAGAGGCAGATTTAATATCTGTGATATCTGACATGGATATTTGAGTCCTGGTCCTCTGGAAGAAAAACAGCCCCAAAACATTAAAGAGCCATCACCATATTTAACCATGGGCATGAGGTAATTTTTGCATATGGCTACCTCTCTGTGTGCACCAAAACCACCTCTGGTGTTATTGCCAAAAAGCGCTATTATCTGACCATAGACCCTGATCCCATTTGAAGTTCCAGTAGTGTCTGGCAAACTGAAGACGCTCTAGTTTGTTTTTGGATGAGAGTAGAGGCTTTTTTCTTGAAACCCTTCCAAACAACTTGTGGTGATGTAGGTGACTTCGGATTGTAGTTTTGGAGACTTTCTGACCCCAAGACACAACTAACTTCTGCAATTCTCCAGCTGTGATCCTTGGAGATTTATTGGCTACTCGAACCGTCCTCTTTACAGTGCGTTGAGACGATACAGACACACGTCCAATTCCAGGTTGATTCATAACATTTCCAGTTGACTGGAACTTCTTAATTATTGCCCTGATGGTGGAAATGGGCATTTTCAATGCTTGTGCTATTTTCTTATAGCCACTAACCATTTTGTGAAGCTCAACAACCTTTTGCTGCACATCACAGCTATATTCCTTGGTCTTACCCATTGTTATTAATGACAAAGGGAATTTCTTTATTCATTGAACAATTTCCTGTTCCTAGTCACCTAGGTGTACTAAAAGAAAATATAAAATATCAATGGGAATATACTTCAAGTATATTTTTTTCTTGTATAAATTCATACAGGTGTTAATAATTGCTGTACACCCATATTTAACACACACACACACACACACATATACACACACACATATATATATATATATATATATATAAACCTGGATAAACCTGTGTTGTGTTTGCAATTGTATGATCAGAGCAGATTATTTTTGTGAATTTTGTTAACAAAAGATCAAAAGGTTAAACAATAAAGACAATTTTTCACAGCCTTCTTTGCTCATATTTACCAAGGGTGCCAATATTAGTGGAGGGCACTGTATATAACACTGTCATTGGCTGGATGAGGGAAGCAGAGACCTCTGAGCTTTGTAGCAAGTACTTTGAAGATCTAAATAAAAAGTAAAGTATAAATACGTTGAAATCACACTTAAGTATAGTAATGAAGTGCAATTACTCCGATATTTTCCACCCCTGGGCCAAATACAAGAACTGGTCTGTATTTAACAAAGAATATTTTTACATCTGACCCTGGTGCAAGTCTGAATGTGATTTTTAATATCTGGCAGAGAAGAGGGTTATTAAACAAAATTATGACTTCTTTCACCACAACATTTTTGTGCAACAAGCAATTGGAAAATCAAACATACTGTTTAAATATAAACCTGTAATACAGAATTATCCTTTTAGTGCAGAGCAAAACAATCTTACTGTTCATGACAGATGGTAAACACTCTTTACAACCAGCTCTGAGATCTGATACCAGATTAAGCCAGCTCATTTCACATTTGTAGCATGGAAGGCAAAGGAGTTTTTGTGAAAAGACTTTATTAATTCAAAATGCTTGTCAACAGAGAGGTTTAATATCAACATGAACTCTTACAGAAACACCGAATTCAGCTTGAACAGATAATGTGTACAAAACAAGTATCTATCTATCTATCTATCTATCTATCTATCTATCTATCTATCTACAGTATCTCACAAAAGTGAGTACACCCCTCACATTTTTGTAAATATTTGATTATATCTTTTCACGTGACAACACTGAAGAAAGGACACTTTGCTACAATGTAAAGTAGTGAGTGTACAGCTTGTGTAACGGTGTAAATTTGCTGTCCCCTCAAAATAACTCAACACACAGTCATTAATGTCTAAACCGCTGGCAACAAAAGTTAGTACACCCCTAAGTGAAAATGTCCAAATTGAGCCCAAAGTGTCAATATTTTGTGTGGCCACCATTATTTTCCAGCACTGCCTTAACCCTCTTGGGCATGGAGTTCACCAGAGCTTCACAGGTTTAACCCAAGCTAGTCATACACTTTTTTAGATTAAGAAAAACAACCAATAAACAACAACTTTTCTAATCAAGATTGTAGGCCTGTAGATTATATTAGGCTTCAGAGCAGTGACCTAATGAGTCTCATAGAATAACCGGTGGTGGATTCTCTTTGGAGCATTTTTATGGACAGCACACACACTGAGTTAGGTTTACCAGGTGCAACTAGTATCTTCTACCTAATACACTGAGTATAGGTGACAATGTGTGTGTGTGGATCATTCAGAAAATACAGCACTAAACACTTTCCTCAACGTATCAGATCTTTGTTTCCAATGCAACCATAACATAAAAAGTGTGCTTTTGTTAATGTGTTGATAAAGGAGAACGTTGTGTGTTCTGGACCTTGGCCAGATGGTGTCGTTTTTCATATTCAAATTTCAGGTTCTTGTTGGAGCAGTTTGAATGTTTTTGTTTAATGAGCACCGGTGCATATAAATGAAATGTCAGGTCTTCTGACCTCTTTTAATTCCCTGTACATTTACATTTACATATTTGGTGACGCTTTCTTTCTTCTTCTTCTTTTTTTTTTTTTTTTAAAAATGACTTACAATTGACACAGGACACATGTGAGTAGATGAGAGTTAAGGGTCTGAGTGGCAGTGCTGGAACTTGAACTCACAGCCTTTCAATCTGGAGCACAAAGCCTTAAACACTGAGGAACATAATGGGATATTTCTCAATATTTCATATATATCATGCGTGACATTCTTTATATTTAAACCAACTGAAACGTTAAATATGGCATGAGATCATTTGAGACCTATAGTAGTGTACAAAAGTCTTGTAAAGAAATGTTGTGAAGCAAAGATGTGTTCAAAAAAGATTCTACATGCAACATACTATGGCAAGCAGAAAACAGCATGAACCTAAATAAAGTCAATATCTGACTTGCCTTAAAAATGCTTCAGTAGTCTCAGGTGAACTTTGTACAATTTTATAAGAAAATTGGCGGGAAAGTTTTTCTAAGCAACTTGAGAACCACTCACAATTCTTCTGAGACTTTAACATTTGCTTTTGTCCATGCATCCATCTTCTATACCGCTTATCCTTTTGAGGGTCACGGGGAACCTGGAGCCTATCCCAGGGAGCATGGGGCACAAGGCGGGGTACACCCTGGACAGGGTGCCAATCCATCGCAGGGCACAATCACATACACACTCACACACCCATTCATACACTACGGACACTTTAGACACGCCAATCAGCCTACCATGCATGTCTTTGGACTGGGGGAGGAAACCGGAGTACCCGGAGGAAACCCCCGCAGCACGGGGAGAACATGCAAACTCCGCACACACAGGGCCACGGTGGGAATCGAACCCCCGACACTGGAGGTGTTAGGCGAACGTGCGAACCGTGCGCCCCCATTTGCTTCTGTTTTTGCGGATAATGACAGCCTTCATGCATTTTTTGTCTGAAAAAGTACTCTATTGTGTAATATGTTACTTTCTTTACTCAAATACACTCATCTTTCTGTACCTTTTTGTTCAAAAAGTAATGTTCATCATTTATGCCTATATTTGACTCAGTGATACTCAGGCCTAGTTTTAGAAACCCTATACTGTCCCTGTAAAAAAAAGACTGCAAGTCTTTTTACAGGCAAAGACGTATAGTAAAAGAAAGAAACAGCCACTGCAAGTCTAAACAGCCTATTTATAGACACAAGGCAGGATCTGATAACAGACAGAAGTGTGTGACTGAATGTTGGCTGGATGCTTAGTGACGGCTGGAATCCTGATATGCAGAAGAGTGAGACGAGAAGCAAAATGACTGAACTAGAAACAGAACAGACTGGAAAACTTTAGACAGACCTTCCAAAGTAATTAATTATATATCTACATAGTTTCTGTCCTACTACTGTCTTATAAATGCAGAATATCACTCCTGAACTTCTATTATTATACTGTGTGTTAGCATCACTTCAGCCACAGCAGAAAAAAATGAACTGAAAGAAAGGACTGTGAAGATGAAAACAATGGACAACAGTACTTAGACACCCACGTCCCAACATTCCTCCCTCTGTCTCATTGTGTGCCTCCTGTTTACTAATCGACAGAACAAAATGCAGGCAGGGACAATAAGGTCAAAAGAGCTTTACATGAAAGTAAAGCTGTAGGAATACAAATATATAATTCACTGTATAATATCACAGCATCTGCTTCCAGTTTCCTGGAAATGCCATGCATCTGTGCAGCTGCAGTTCTAGGATTCGGTTATGTGTTTTTCGGTTTTCGTTAGAGTTGAAATGAACTGCTTATAAATTAGATCTTGTAGAATATCTAGAACATACAGCACCTCGAAATAACCTTTGTGCCAGTAATAATATTTTTTACAAAATTTCCCCTTTAATGTTGAAGGTTGGATATATATATATATATATATATATATATATATATATATATATATATTTTTTTGTCCTTAGCTCATCATGGAGCTATGAGACCCAAAACCATTTGACTAAATATCGGCCTTAAGCCACATCACATGCTTTACACACTTGTTGATGTGGTTAGGATACATCACAAACAAACACATTGAATTCACAAATCTTGAAACATGGTAAACATCTATAAACTTTACCATCTGGCTGTAAGGTTATTGGCGCAGCCATCTTGGACAAGCAGAGGAATTTTGTCTTACCATATAATGAACTTACCATCAGTCACCTCCCAAAGTGCCATCGGTCACCTTTTATCCATTTGTGGTTACATTTTATGCTGTTTTACGTCCACAAAACTACTAATAACAGCTATAAACTATCATCCCCTCACTAGCCTCCTTTTTATCTCTCCTGAAGTTAATAGGGCAAAAATTTACCCCGCCCTGTAGACTCTCCCATGCCAGAAATTTACAGCATTATCTCTGACTGTTGCAAAGCCCTGACACTTGAGACTCCTTCCATAAATGGCAAATATCCCACTATACAGTATAAAGTCCCTGTGTAAATTGTAGTTACAGAAACGATAACTTATTGAACAAGTACATTAATATCAATCTGTGATTTGCCCTGCAGCTGGAACTACTGTCAGAGCTGCTGTTATATATATATATATATATATATATATATATATATATATATATATATATATATATATATATATGTGAATCTACACCTTCAGACTAATCTGAATTGAGAATTCAACCACACGGTGTACAACCCCAATTCCGAAAAAGTTGGGGCAGAATAGAAAATGTTAATAAAAACAAAGATTTGTAATTTGTGAATGTACTTTGATTTGTATTTAAATGAAAAAAAAAAAAAAAAAAAAAAAACGTATAAAGACAAGGTATTTGATGCTTTACCTAATCAACTGCATAGTGTTTTGAAGGTAAATGTTTATTTTGAAACTGATGCATTACAAGTTGTGACAGGGGCAATTTAGGACTAATAGTGATGTGACGAGTTGAAATAAGAAGGTGATGTGAAACAGGTGAGGCGATCGTCTAATCATAGTATATAAGGAGTCTCCAAAAAAGGCAGAGTCTTTCAAGAGCAAGGATGAGTCGAGGCTCACCAATCTGCCAACAGATGCGTCAGCGAATACTCCAACACTTTGAGAACAACATTCACCAAAGACAAATCGGTAGGATTATGGGCATTTCACCTTCTACAGTGCAATCTAATATAAGATTTAAGAATCCGGTTAAATCTCGGTGCGTAAAGTGCAAGGCCGAAAACCACTTCTGAATGCGTGTGATCTCTGATTATTACATCATGAGTTGTAATGGATATCCTGACATGGGCTCGGGAATACTTTGGTAAATCTTTGACAGTCAATAAGGCTTTACTATGCAAAGCAGAAGCCGTACATCAACACTGTCCAGAAGCGCCACCGACTTCTATGGGCTCGGTCTCATCTGAGATGGACAGTAACACAGTGGAATCCTGTTTTGTGGTCCGACGAGTCAACATTTAAAATATTTTTTTGGAGAATACAGCCATCATGTTCTCCGGGCCAAAGAGGAAAAGGGGTGTGTCAGTGCCCATGGCATGGGTAACTTGCACATCTGTGAGAGCAACATTAATGCAGATAGATACACATTTTGAGCAACATATGCTTCCATATATATCCATAGCAGGACAACGCCAAACCACATTCTGTCCAGATTACAAGCGCATGGTTGCGTAAGCGTGCGCGTTCTAGCATGGCCTGCCTGCAGTCCTGCCCATCGAGAATGCGTTGGCGCATTATAAAGCGCAAAATAACACAACGAAGGCCCTGTACAGTTGCACACCTGAAGAAATGCATAATGGATGAATGGGGGAAAATTCAGCTTGCTAAACTTAACCAACTGGTGTCTTCACTCAGCGTCCAAACGCTTAATAAGTGTTATTAAAAGAAAAGCTGATGTTACACAGTGGTAGTCGACTGTTTCAACTTTTTTTGGAGTGTGTTGCAGTCATCAGATTGGAAATGAGTGTATATTTTCAAAAATAGTAAAAATTTTCACAAAGTAAAACATCAAATAATGTGTTTTCAATATAGCACAGGGTGAACTGAATTTCCAAATGACTTTGTCTTTTGCATTTTCCACACTGTCCCAACTTTTTCGGAATTGGGGTTGTGTGTGTGTGTGTGTGTATATATATATATATATATATATATATATATATATATATATATATATATATATATATATATATATAGTTATATATATTGTTATATATTCATATTTTATATTCATATATGAATTGCATGACAATCAATTTGACCCAATTGAACTAAAGCTCAATTTCTCCTCTCCAGATCTGCAATGCTGCCATATCGCCTTCTCTCCGGAGAATAAGAAAAGCATGATGTACTTTATCAGTTTCCAGATTTAACTACAGCCTTGCAGAGGTCTTGGGAACACAATCTCACACTGTTGTGAATGATGAAACAGAAATGAACAACTTTTTTTGTGCGCCCCTGAGACGGTCACCCTGGCCTACTTTCTCCCTCTGAGTGCTGAACTAAAAACCACAGCCAGGCCATGAGGAAGTTTTGTTGCTATGCAAATGAAACTTCAGGCATGACAGGCATCTCTGTGTCAACTCATCAAGTTTACTACGAGATCCTGTAAGACCTGTTAGGTCCAAAAGCTTGAAACATAGAAGTCATGTCCATTGCGTAGATAAGAAAAACACATTCCTGAAGTGTTGCAGGAGGTATAAGGTAATCCCTCACTGAAAAGGAGGGGTTAAAGCTAATCTACATTGGGTTTTGGGCATTTGACATTAATCCTCTGGTTCTTGAAATGGCGTTCTCTTGAATATTTGACATTCATACAGTTGGTTCCTATGGCTGTAGTGGTACTCAGGGTGTACTCTTACTCATGATCAATGCTGTGCCATGGACTTGTAGACTGTACTCATTGATACATTATTGTTGGTGCCTTTATTTGTGAGCTATCACATGCCTAGTCTAGTTGCCCCTCTCAAGTTTTCTTTCCAAGCTGGGGGTAGTCAACAGTTCTTCCAAAACATTCCAAGACATTGAGACATGAACACGATTGAGGGTTTTTATAAATGAACGAGACATATGTAATGAAACCACAGAAAATCACATTGGGCATGTTTAGGTTTCACACATGACACACACTCTCTCTCTCTCTCTCTCTCTCTCTCTCTCTCTCTCTCTCTCTCTACTATAATGCCATTGGGAAACTGGCTCCTGCTCTCTTCACCTGTGATTCAGACTATTTATTTTATCCCTGGAAAATGGTCATGACCTGTTTAAACCCAAGGCAAAGCATCATTTCACAGAAGAGAAAGAACTAAATGTAGCATCGTATTCACCCAGACCTTTCCAAACTCCCTTGCGATGAGGAAATTGGAACAAGGCCCGAGATTCACTTTTCATCATATAATATTCGTCCATTTTCCATACCGCTTATCCTACACAGGATCATGGGGGAGCCTGGAGGCTATCTCAGGGAACTTGAGACATAAGGTGGGGGACACTCTGGACGGTGTGCCACCCCATCGTAGGCACAATCGCACACATACTCACACACCATGGACAATTTGGAAATGACAGTCAGTCTTCATGTCTTTGGACTGGGGGAGGAAACCGGAGTACCCGGAGAAAACCCTCGAAGCACAGGGAGTACATACAAACTCCACACACAGGGCGGAAGTGGGATTCAAACCTCCAAACTCAAAGCTGTGAAGTAAACCTGCTGACCAATAAGCCAGCGTACCCTCATCATATAATGTCATTAGTGTTAAAGTAACACATGCAAACTGCTGTTAAAATGTACAAAGTACAGGTAAAAAAAATCATCTGTAATGATTTTACTGTGTGGTTTTACCAGATACTGATAACATCATTATAATCCATTACATTTTAATTAAACTGTAAAATAAATGGATGGAGATCGATTAAAATACCAGTAATACATACATGTGCCATGAGTCACACTTTCTGTCACATCACAAGGATTGGTTAATATCTGAAACTGTGTCTGTTAAGCAATGAGCTCAGATTATTTTAATCCATGTTTTACAATTACTCCGAGCTATATTTAGCAATGATGTTTGGCAGTGTCGCCTTTGTTCCACAGTGTGTGTGTGTGTGTGTGTGTGTGTGTGTGTGTGTGTGTGTGTGTGTGTGTGTGTGTGTGTGTGTGTTCAGTGATGTACATGCTTGGACAAAAAAAACAAAAAACAATATGAAACAAAAAACAACAACATTGTATTTGAGAATTTGAGATGTGTGAATCATGTCTATTAAAGTTGCTTCCATTAAGGCAGGGTGGCTAGGGTGGCTACACAGAAGTGTGCTTAGGTGTGTTTAAGTGTGTTTCGGTGTTTGGATTTCACACACACACAGAAACACACACACACACACACACACACACACACACACACACACACACACACACACACACACACACACACACACATTTTTAAAAATGGGGAAAAATAATAAAGAGAGAAATAAAGTTCCAAAGTAAGTGAAACTGTATTACTGTATTATAAACAGATTATTCAGATTAACAGTTCATTTTACAATAACAGTGGATAGATAAACAAATAGAATTCAAAATAATAAATACGATTAAAATAAATAACAAACAATAAAAATGTTAATTGTTAAAATATGATTTATTAGGTTGACTTGTGAAAAAATGTATGGATAACAACAACATATGTTATTATTATTATTATTATTATTATTAGTAGTAGTAGTAGTAGTAATAGTAGTAATTTTAAATGTACAATTTTTTTTATTGTTTTTTTTATTTTGTTATTTTTACATTAGATATCTTGATGATATGTTGTTTGTTCCTGATTATTTCTTTACTTGTAATTGAGAAGATTGCAGAGCTGCTGTACACTGAAACTGTATGTAAACTGTGTGTCACTGTTCTCAGATCAGTTCTGCGGTATCCTTTGTGTTTAGTTAAAAGCCACAGCTGGTTCGGGAACAGTCAGAAAAACACTGGGGATGGAGGGGAAAGGTCATGTGAGTCTGGCATTAATAACGAGGACAAGCCCCGCCTACTGAATCGGTTGCCAGATTGATGTTAACCACGTTTGGCTACGTTGTACAGTCCCTTATTGACCACGTTTGCAAGGACAGCGATAATCTAATTATGGCCCTTATTCTGAACAAGACAAAATCCTGATTAAGGTGTTTACATGAGTTGCTTTTAGAATACTCCTTTCATGTTCCCGTTTTACATGTTATAGAACATAGATCGGTTAACGGCACACGTCATTACGTCCCCACGCCACGCCGTCCGAAGTTCCCTCCAGAATTTCATGTATTGACATACAGTTCCTCTTCGTTATGGTACTGTGTACAGTTTTGGGTGTTTTTATTTTTAATTTCAAAAAGCTTCAAGTGCAGTTAATTATTTGCCATGCTATACGTGCTAATAGACGACTGCTTGAAGCCGTGGGCTGCGACCGAAATGGCGTACTGACCTACTATATAGTAGCTGAAATATGTCAATTTTGCCTACTATATAGTAGGTAAGTACGGCGTTTCGGACACAGCCGTGCTCGCCTGTTTGCCGTCAAACGGTTGAGCACTGCCGTGCGTGTTCGTGTCCTGTCGCAAAATCCGGTGAAAACTCCCACACGACGTTAATAGTGTGATTTGTGTTTACTTCGAGTATGACTTTATTCAGATTAAGGTCATTAATAACCGCTGTTTACATGCTAGTTTCTTAATCAGAGTATCGTCTAAATCAGGTTAATATCGGATTATTGTTGTCCATGTAAACGTTCACTTTTATAGTTTAAGGTAGTTGGATGTTTAAGATGAGTACTAGATATTTGCAGGGAATGTAAAGAAATTTGAGCTTGTTTTTGTTCAAGAAGTACTCTTAGGAAAACCTTTTTTAATTTACACAATTTACACAATTACCCTCTTTCCTTAAATGAACCCGATCAATCAAAGATGTCTCTGGTGTCCAACTTTTCTAGTTCTTTAGTTTTCCACTCTGCTTATCAGATTATAAAATTCCATCTCATCCAAAATCTTTCCATGAATACACAAATTTAAAAAAAAATGAATCTTCTACTTATTTCCGACAACTACATATATATTCTGACAAATTAATGTTTAAGTCTATATTTACACATTTAAGCCCATTAAACTGACCACTATTCACCAATTTAAGACTATTAGCCTGTCAGTGTAATTCCCCTCTGGACAGAGATCACTGGAGGAGAGAGAAGATATCTCGTAGGTGTCTTAGGAAGTTCTGGGACTTTCACAGGAGGAGCTTGATTCTATGGCTGGGGACGGAGAAGTCTAATACCACCTTCTCAACCTCTTGCCACTGTGATCTTCTCCAGTAAAAACAGTAGGAAAATGAATGAATGGATGAATTAACAATGAAAAAAGACATTAAAATGATAAAAAAAAAAAAACCAACAACTTTAACCTTGTAATCTTGTGTAACCTGTTCAGGGTTGAAGTGGATCCTTTCTCTGGAACATTGGGTGTGAGGAACTCACTCACTCACTCACACACACACACACACACCTAGGGGTATTTCAGCATAGCTAATCCACCTGTCATGTTTTCCAGAGGTGTGAGGAAACCAGAGAACCAAGCACAAGCTGGAGCTGTGAGGTAGCAACTTCACCCTCTACCACCCCTTATTATTTTATTTATCTTATACATTTTCATTTTCATATACAGTTCATATAGTTGAAATCTTGGTGTCAAGATATGGGATGTTTTACACATATATTTCATATAGAATGAATTCTACGACTGCATGAACCCATGGGACATTTCTTTTTGGTTTAGGGTGAATTCTACAGCTGGGTAAACTGGATCCAGGTGATCCAATCTGGCAACCCAGACAGGAGGCAGCTTTCCTCGCTCGTACTGTAAACTTCCCTCCGTCAGATGACACAGAGTCTCTGAGATCAGAGCAGATCAGATCAGATCCGACACTGCGTTTGGAGCTGTGTATGATCGGGTTTATGTAGGCAAATGAATCGGAAGTGGAGCTCGGGGAAGTTTCTGGGGAAGATACTGATGGTGAGTTCAGTGGGATTAGTCAAGCTTTTGTTTCATTGCACAATGCATAATGCAGATCGGATTAGAATTAGACATACAGATACAGATATATAAAATGCATCGGACTGTCAAGTTGTTATTCCAATCACCGAATAGTCGTTGAATGTTATTCAAATCGACCACTCATTTATTTCTGAAGAAGTGTGTTGGGAGTTTGAGAAAGTGTTCCAGTTGTTGTGTTACTGTGTAATCTTAATGTACACTGTCACAGATTAAAACAAGGTCATAAACTAATTAAGCCTAATGCACTATAATAGGAATAACCTGCACTTTCTTACACACACACACACACACACACACACACACACACCTATTGTCTGGAAGAGCGTTGTGTTTGATCTTTCATGCTTAGTATTCATTATGTTTCCATTTCCCATAAACTGACATTTACTGACTGATATTTAAAATATTCTACACAGGTAACTGGCCTCAGATTTTCTCTTAATATCCTGAGCTCCTATTATCATGTGATAGTATTGTTTTAGTGAATTAGAGCTAGAAGAAACGGGGGAGTAAGCTTCAGGAATCTCTCTCTCTCTCTCTCTCTCTCTCTCTCTCTCTCTCTCTCTATCTCTCTCTCTGTGTGTGTGTGTGTGCGCGCGGTGCGTTTAGCCTCAAACGTCCACAAACTGAGTGATTATTCCTGATAATCAGTAGTCAGGAAAAGCAAACACACCTGCGACTGTCCTGAGTGCCTTTAAGGTCACAGAACAAAATATCCCATTTTATAGAGCATACTCTTCAGAAATGATTTAAAAATACAAAACAAAGTATTTCTTTAACTTGCTGTATATTGCCAGATCAACAGACCCAGGTTATTTCATGTAAAAGGGTTTGGTTTTTGGCAGCTGATTGGACTACAGAGTAGATTAGTGACGTGCAATTTGGCATGTTTTTATCTGGCTGTCTGGCTAACACATTAAATGCTGATGAGGCCTGTTCATATTATTATTATTATTTTGAGATAATTCCCTTTTCATGCTGCTAATGTTTGATCGCTTTCTAACGTCCCCCAGTTATATAAACATACAAACTGAAACCTGTGGTTAAAGATGGACGCTGGTTTTAATGCTTCAAGTTGTGACTAGTAGATGTAAAGTGTATTTAGAAAAAGAAACAATTACTCAATCTTTGCCTGCTAGGAAGTGGTCAGTGGTTAGGACATTTGATGTCTGATCGGAAGGTTGTTAGTCCAAATCCCAGCACCACCAAGCTGCTACTGCTGGGCCCTTGAGCAAGGTCCTTAACCCTTAACCGCTCAGTTATATAAAATATTAGATCATTGTAAGTTGTTCTGGATAAGGGCATCTGCCAAATGCTGTAAATGTCAATAGTTTGGAAAGTTGGGTATCAAAATAATTCCTGAAGCTTCATAAACTCGTACCAAATGTTCAGAAACTCATATGTACCACAATTCTGGTTGCACTTGAAGGCAGCATGAGAGTAACCAACATTGTTTTTTTTTTTTTTTTTTTTTTTTTTACACAATAAACTGCTAGTTCAGTGTATACCATATCTAAGTGTGTATCCACTGAGCTGACATTTCCTAGTCTACCAATCTTTGTCATAAATGAACTGACAGCCCTGTTTATCAGGGCATCAGTGTTTATGGTGAAACACTACCTCACCTGCAGAATGTGGAAAGTTGACATTGCAGACAGCAGTCGTAAAGCTTCTGGTGTAATAAAAACACAATGCTGTTTAACCCAAGCTAAAAAATGTGGGATTTGAGCACCGTTAAGCTCTAACATAAGCTCTACACTGTGTTTTAAGACTTTGTCTGTGTCTTAATGCAATAATTATTAGACTAATTATCTTTGTTCTGCTTGATAATATTATCATTGTAGAATATTTGAGAGATAATTGTATTTACTATGTATTTATGAATGCTTGTGAAACTCTCATATAATAACTCGAACCCGACTCTTGCACAGTTCTGGAAAGTCTGGAAAGGTAATAAATATAAAGGCAGTCATTTGCCAGGCCAGTTTCGAAAGTATGGAAACCCAGAAGAGATTTTGGGAAAGTTTTGTATGTTCTTACAGTTGTTCCAGTAAGAGACCCAAGATAGCAAATTTTAAAACCTGCTGTCTTTTGATATATTGTGTTGATACTGAAAATTTGTATTGTTTAGCGCATTTTATTTTTCCCCATGTCATGATATTGGTAATGGTCTGAAAATAAAATGGGCAGGAAAACTGAACATATAAAGTCTGGAAAGGCCAACAAAACTAAACTGGAAAAACATTTAAAAAGTGGAACAAAGACATAGCAAAAACTAAATCCCTGTAGAAGAATACAAATACCTCATTGTACTATACCTCACTACACAGCTGTACACGCTGTACTGTACCTCACTACACAGCTGTACACGCTGTACTATACCTCACTACACAGCTGTGCACACTGTACTAAACCTCACTACACAGCTGTACACTGTATAATACCTCACTACACAGCTGTACACGCTGTACTATACCTCACTACACAGCTGTACACGCTGTACTATACCTCACTACACAGCTGTACACGCTGTACTATACCTCACTACACAGCTGTGCACACTGTACTATACCTCACTACACAGCTGTACACACTGTATAATACCTCACTACACAGCTGTACACGCTGTACTATACCTCACTACACAGCTGTGCATGCTGTACTATGCCTCACTACACAGCTGTACATGCTGTATAATACCTCACTACGCAGCTGTACTATACCTCACTACACAGCTGTGCACACTGTACTATACCTCACTACACAGCTGTACACACTGTATAATACCTCAATACACAGATGTACACGCTGTACTATACCTCACTACACAGCTGTACACGCTGTACTATACCTCACTACACAGCTGTACACGCTGTACTATACCTCACTACACAGCTGTACACGCTGTACTGTACCTCACTACACAGCTGTACACGCTGTACTGTACCTCACTACACAGCTGTACATGCTGTACTATACCTCACTACACAGCTGTACACGCAGTATAATACCTCACTACACAGCTGTAGTAGGCGCTCAAACTGTACTCTACTATCAGCACATGTTGAATGTAGGACTACCCTGAACCATTGTAAGTCTTTTGCCCAGTTTGTGAACTGTCTATCAGTGTGTGTGTGTGTGTGTGCGCGCTAATACAGGACTCTAAAATCCCGGTGGTTTTGACTTTAAAGGAAATAGGCCATAGATCTCACACACACACACACACACACACACACACACACACACACACACACACACACACAGTCCCATCCATTCCTTGTTTGTTGTATTCCATTCCTTGTTTGTTGCTCATCTTTCACACTGACACATTTGTGTTGCGTGGTGAAACTGATTTATCCACACACACACACACACACACACACACACACACACACACACACACACACACACCCTCTGGCTAAGGAGTGGATCAGTTATTAACGTGCTATGATCTCGGGATCGGCATGTAAACAATTTCACATATTTAGTAGTACGCAAGAAATGATCTACTCCAGAAGCTAGAATCAGCTTGTCTTAAAGTAACAGGAATTGTACAACTAAAAGAAATGATACCTGCTCCCCCTTAGCCTGAATATAATTCATCAGTTATGAAAAGTTTAGTGTCTGATATTTGCACTGACACTTTAAGGATAAGGGAACCTTTCTAGCTTCCAGTTTAGTGTTGCTCAACTGCAGGTCTTTAAATTATTGCACGGCAGAATACCAAAGAGCATGTATATATTGATAAACAGGTCATCCAATAACAAAAGCACAGGATAACGCCTGGTAATGACTGTATATACGGGTGGATGAAGCCAAAATGTGTCTGAGTGGCAGTCTGATCGTATTTCTCAACATCATGTTTAAGGGAGCCGCAAGAGAAAAAGTTCCTATCTTAACTTATTTATATTTATTATTATTTCCATGACTAATTAATTAATCAGTGGTTGAAAAATAATAACAGTGTATCGTTTCATGTGTTATTATTAACCTATCGGAAGTATTGACTGTTCAAGTTCGACACTCTCATCCTTATTATCCATGATGGAGCAGAACATGGCCACTGATTTAGAAAATGAGAAAACCAATTACCTGTGGCTTCATTTGTTGAAGTTCATGTGCCATTAAAATAACGTCGATGTCCAAGGGTTAAAGGTCAAATTTCACCACGTAGAGGTGAGTGCGATTGTCATTTTAAATTGATAAGTAGCCTAATGTACACATTATTTAAAATGAGTAGACTATATTTCTGGATTTTATTACATTATATTATTATTATTGTTATTACAAATAATATTATTCATTTTATTGATATTGTATTATTATTATTATTATTAGTAGTAGTAGTAGTTGTAGTAGTAGTAGTCATATTATTATCAATATACAGTTTGACTATTATTTATATCTATGGATGGTCTATAAATAAAAACAAGACTATTAAATTCATAACTCTTCTGAATTATCTTATATTTGTGTTTAATTTATTTATGCAATTATACATTCATAAGCTGATTCACAATCATGACATACTAAAAATATCGCCCATTTAAGTAGCTTCAATTTAAAAAAGGTAGCTGGAGTGTAGCTTAACTACTTCAAGCTATGAGTAGCTTGAAGCTTGAAAAGCTACAGTTTCAAAGTAGCTCCCCAACACTGCTTTTTATATTCAGTGTATGTCTTTAATCACTCATGCTGTTAGCATGGAGCCATCCTGTTCACCAATACACACTAGGGGTTTTGTGGTAAAATTCTGTTGTTGTTTTTTCTTTCTGCCTGGGTGGTGGATTTGTGGGCGCAGTCTAGACATAACTGAGGATCTACTTAGGATCTCCTAATTTTCCTGTGTAAACTGTGGTAATCTGTGGTTAAATGTTGCGTCAGGATTCGAGTAGGTGGGTTTTTCCCGGGAAAGGGTGTGTTTTGTGTTAAATAACCGCCGTGATGTGGGGAATCTGTTCTCATCGCCCTTCTTTCACTCTCCCATGAACTGCGTTTGTGCTGGATTCAGACAGACTAATTTCACTTAAGAGCCCTTTGGCGTTATTCTACACTTTAATTAAACCCATTAGCCTGTTTGTACACAGCAGCAGTGTGAGATTAAATTACTCATGATCGCTGCTTATTAAACAATCTGGATTGTTACTAAAGTTTTAAATCATTAGGAAACATCATCAGACTAACTGATACCAATTACTCAAGAATATATTATTTTAAAGAGCGATAAAAGCAATAGATAGAGGTTTGAGAATTGACTAAAACTGACCGTATCTCAATGTCTTGCTCTCACAAAATTGTTTTATTTTTGTCATGCCATATACACTTTATGGCCAAAAGTTTGGGGACATCTAACCATCACACCCATATGTGCTTGTTGAACTTCTTGTTCCAGATTTGGTCCGCTTTTACTGATCTTGGCTTTCCTCAAGATTTTGGGGCGTGGCTGTGGGGATTTGTGTTCATTCAGCTACAAGAGCATTAGTGGGGTCGGGCAATGATGTAGGGTGAGGATGTCTGGGGTGCAGTCGGTGTTCCAGTTCATCCCAAAGGTGTTCTGTGGGGTTGAGGTTAGGGCTTTGTGCAGAATACTTGAGTTCTTCCACTCCAACCTTGGCAAAGCATGTCTTCATGGAGCTCGCTTTGGGCACAGGGGCATTGTCATGTTGGAACAGGTTTGTGCCTCTTAGTTCCAGTGAAGGGAAATTGAAACGCTACAGCATACTAAGACAGTCTATGCAATTGCTTGCTTAAAACATTTTGCCAACAGTTTGTGGAAGAGCCATATAAGGATGCAAAAGTCAGGTGTTCACAAACTTTTGGCCATATTGACACATCATACTATTAATCCATTTATAAATAATGTTGTCATCCATGAAACAAGTTAGTTACTGTTATCACTAATGTTATAGCAGCTACAAACTTTCTATAGAAGTTAATAGGATTAATAAATGTAGCTTGTCCTGAAGACTTTTATTTTGGTGGAAACCTTCAACCTTTAACAGCTTCACCTCTGACTGTTACACAGTGCTGAAACAAAAAGTGTTTTTAAAAATAACGAATCCTTACAGAAAGCTGAACCACATCAACAATTATACATCATTCTTTGTTAAATAACATCACATTTTAAATCCGTTAAAATCTATTTTTACTCTTAGATTAGGTGGAATTTCCTAGAATGAGTCCATTATTATGTGCATTATTATAGAGTAAAACTGTGATTTGAATTACAGCTAGAACTACCATCAGACCTGCTGTTATAGAAAACAAAATCAACACTTTCTGACCAATCAGAATCAAGAATTCAGTAGTGCTGTGGTTTAAGGCAAAAATATCATGTGTCAATACATTTTTATGATACATGGTATGTATCACCTTATTTAGGTTTGCTAACAATGTATCAGGAACACAGTTGTGCTACATTTGAAAAGTGCATGATAAAGCCAACAACAAATTTTGGAGAAGGAGTAGCAAAACATAGCACATAGATGGAACCATTTTCTGCATGTTATTGTAACTTTTGACCAGCAAGTGATGCTGTCACAAAATTTGTTGCATAACCTCAGGTCATGGTCCTGAAGATGCCTACCATGTTTTCTGTCAGTGCACAAAGTCATTGCTGGAATTCAGTTTGACATCAGATTCTTCGGTCCATCACAGACAAACTGTTTGGAGTATAACTTTTGTGAGGCTTGTGATGACGTGTGCCAAATTTGGTGATGATTGTGAGGCTTTTAAATTTTAGACACACAATTCAAAAATTATGACCATAAACATACTTCAAATTAGGCCCAAATTTGACCCAACGGTGGTGCTAGAGCACTGGCCCAAATTTGGTCAGAATGTTCCTTAGACCCTCCCCAATCTGTGTACCAAATTTCACAACTTTTTACCAGCTGGGCTCCCTTTGACACTCTAGCCAGAAGACGAACAAGAAGCAGCAGCAGCAGAAGAAAAGGTAGAATAACAATAGGGTGTCTATACACCTTCTGTGCATGGCCCCTAAATATAATTCAACTGCCATTCAGTCTTACTATTGCTACCTGCAGTAACAGTGGAGGGAGTGTTATAAAAGTACTCATGATGCTCTCAGAAAAGTATATTTTTATCATATAATCACATTGCCCAGCCCTAAAGTATAGGTAGTGCCATTAAAAGACTGAAATAAAGTCAGCCTTATGCTGATTGTGGGTAACTCCCATTTAACGCCCACATCCTCTTCTGCTTCGGTCTTTTCCATAAACAAATTCAGCTCTTTACTCACTGACATGTGAGCATTACTCAGTGTGTGTGTGTATATGTGTGTGTGTGTGTGTGTCTCTCTCTCTCTCTCTCTCTCTCTCTCTCTCTCTCTCTCTCTGCATGTTTACCTTCATGCTTCAACTAAAGTACCCGATGTTTCATTAGCTAATTTCCTGTGTCCCGCCTTGTTGTTGACATTCATGCTGAAGATCCCAGGGGTGGGTTTCAGCTTCAAGGTTTTCCACTGAAGAATGTGTGTGTGTGTGTGTGTATACGTTGGGACTGTCTGCCAAACAGGACACGCGGACGTAGATGACCACACAACATACAGTGGCTTACTGTAGAGCAGTCAGTAGTGAGAAAGGTTCAGAAAAGAACTGTTAGACCAAGTCAAGGGTGCGTCTGCCGTAATGAGTGAATCCTGTTTGAACCCCTAATGAGTCTAAAATGCAAACAAACACCATGATTATTATTAAAAGTGCTGTACAAATAAAATTGAACCGAATGAAACCAAAATAGTTGCAGTACGAAGAACTATGGCATCATGTATAATGGATTATTTCATATTCATAACTTTCATACACCAAGGAAAACAAGCTGAATGGAGATGTGGATGGAGGTTTCAGCCCTATCTGCTCATGTAACCATATGCAAAATAAACTGGAGTGACGTGAAAATAGTTTTAAAGTCTTGGTCTGAGTCTTGGCCTATAGTTTTCCTATGCTCAGTAGAGGCTCGGCTGCGGTTATATATTTAGGTCAGGATACATTTAGAGCAGCATTTCCTACAGGCAACAAGTGTTTTGTTTTTTTTTAATAACAAATGGTTTTCTATTAAATATGAACTGCTTACCTGCATCAGATAAAGTGCAAGTCATGCTAATGTGAAAAAAGGGGAATTTTGGGGCCTGTCTTTAGTTCCTGCGTCCAACAGTCTAGAGTTAATCAATGACCAAAAATTCAAATAATCAACGATTTCTACAGGCTGAATCTTTTCCAGAAATGCTGCTGTGACATTCTTAGACGCTGGTGGTAACAAAGTAATCAGACTATTTGCAAGACTGTATTATGTACAGAAAAGGTCAGGAAATTTGCCCCTTTTTGTTTTTTGTTTTTACACTATGTTGAGAGACTTGAGGCTTGAAATGTAGCACACTCATACAGTTATGCATTATTAACAGTTGAACTGTATCAAACTATGAACTTTAAAAGTCTTCGCTAAGATAATGTTAGCTAAAGGAGGTTCTTTCATGACCAAACAATTGGCAGTACAGTTCCGGAAGCATCATGTGGCCTTCTTAAAGAAGGTAATGTCATAATTGTAGCGGTAATGTTGTTGTTATTAATACAGTCATGAAATAAAGATCATGAACTATAATAAATGCTTAGCCAGTTATTCATTAATTGATCTATCTTCAGTAAGCAATCATGGTGGATCATTCAGGAGTCTCAGGAACTAGTCCTAGGAATACAAGGTGTGAGGTGGGAATACACCCTGGATGGGGCAAATTTAAGCAGTTAAATGGAGTAATAACACTGTCATGTTTTTAGGAGGTGGGATTCATTCTTTGTTGTTAGAAATGCTCAGATAACCTCTGACATTTTGTACGTATCAAAGTAATATCAAGAAATGAATTGCTCATCTCAGCTGTTAGTTTAGCCAAAATTTCCCCCTGTAGTCAATCAACCAACACATGTTTGTTGTCTAGAAGTCCCTATGAAGTTCCTTGAACCGCACAGTGTTATTTGATGAGTCGACATAATATCCAGTCAAACAGGAAGTCAGGGCAGGACATATCGAGTGGTTCCTCCCCCTTTTTAAATAGCTAATAGCGTTTAGTTTACCTCATAGCCCGAGCTAAGCCGTATTTGACAGTTCGTACCACGGAAAAATGTCATAAGCTGGCGCAAATACCTCTTTCTTCAAAGTGGATAAATTCAAGCCATTTCCATCTGAACCTATTTAAAGATGGAAAACATTCGAACAGCCAAAGACACATTCACAATCCATGCTTGCTGATATGATTTCTCTCACTCAACAACGGCAACTTTGGCAAGGTGGTTTTTATAATGTTGGGGGCAGGACTGTAGAGATTGTAGAGAGCATATGATTGGACAGAAAATCCCATGAGAAGCTGGAGTGCAGAATGATGTCATCAAAATTGTTGATCCGTATTGGTGGTAGAGAGGAACTGTACATTTTAATGCATAATTGCGAAACTTGTCATTGTTTTGGAGCACACTAGCTAATAGATAACCTTAAGGCGAACATATTCATAGTAAAAGCCGCAAACCTGGGCACTTTAAGTTTGCTTCTTTGGTTTAGCACTGGAGCTTTCACACTTCATTTTGCAGCTGTGCATTCATTATTTAACATATATACGAGTCCTGAATGAGTGGGTTTAAAGTTGCACTCTTGGTGTGTATGATTTTATTATCTTCATGTGAGTGGGACTGCTGTATGTTTAGAGGGAGGTGATATAGGATCGCTAGCTGAGTATCTTCCAGATTACTGGGATTAATCTCGTACCACACAATGAAAGCCCACGTTTAATCCATGAGCTGCTGAGAATCCAGGTTATTATATAGAATTATTATTAGCACAGTGTGTATTCTGAAAAATACATATAGATACTGAATACTGTATAAAATGCTGTTTTTTCTTCGAGTATCACTGACATGACAATTAAATCATTTTAGATCATAGCACATGCTTTAGGTTAATTATATTTAGGTATCACATTTAACACTGTAAATAAATAACAATGTTGTTAATCTCCACATGTATGTTACATGTCATCTGAACCAAATGTACTTTACACTATGAGCATGTGAGGAGCAGCAACTAGTGCTGATGTTACCATAGCAACAACAAATTTGTAAGTCCCATCAGAGTAGAATAGTGTAGAAAGTATACAATGGAACTATTCACAAATGACGAGTTCTTAACAAAACGTCCTCTGACTGAACAGACAGCAAGAAGAAGAGAATTACTATCGTTCTGCTTTGTAATATTAGTCCGATGCCCTTTACTAATCCCAGAAGGATTTTGTGATTTTGTGATCGCAGACATGAATGCAAAATCTCCGCAATATTCGTAGGAGCTTGCGATTTTTCAAAATTACCACAGATTTGGACCAAGACGCGTCATGTGACGTGATCACACCGCTCATTCAGCAAAAGCCCTATTAGTTTCACGTGCGTCAAACATGAGCACAGCTAAAAGGTCTCATTTACCAACAAACATCACTGCGAAATGCTCCAATTTCTCCAATTCAAGTAGTTTTCCGCAATAAAAGCACGAAAAACTCCGCAAGTTGCATCGCAAATTTGGGGGTGGGGGGAAGGAGCTGCAGCAAAATCAAGCATTTTTGGCGGCAACAATCACACAAAAACTCCACGACATCGTGTATAGACTGATTTACAAACCCCCCCTCATTCACAACTTATTACATACAAACATTGCTCCTTGCATAAGAAAGTTGAGTTTTTGGGTTTTTTTTTGCAGATACCATTTTGGTTGATTCAGCCTTTTGCTCCTTGCGGTACAGGAAAGAATAGTTCATTTCTCATTCCTGTGGTTATTTTATTCGCCTCCAGTTTCACAAGGCTTGATTTGGAAGTAAACGCTTCTCACAATCCCCTCATCCCCAGCTCTGGCCTGGAAATGGAAGTTCAGCTCTGCATCTGCAGCAGGGGGTTCGTCCTGCTCTCCCGTTTCCCATCAGACCGAGCTGAACCACAGTCACATTTAAAAACCAGCACCAAAAGGATTGAAGACCTCTGGGCCTCTAGTGTGGGTCAGTACTCCCTCTGCTCTTCTCTCTGAGACTCCCACACTATAAATAAGCTCCTCTAGCCTGGAAGTGAGACTGGGATATGGTGTGCAGTTATGGGATGTGTTTATAAAGTTTACACATTTGCATGTGGTCCCCAGACACATGTTATAACAACCCAGCTGTTGTAGACAGTAATAATGAGATTTTTGTGAATTTTAGATATTTAGATATGTAAAATGTGCTAGGTCTCGGGGTCAAGTTGCAGTGTGTGCTGGAAGTCCATAGATGGCAGCGTTCGTTCTGCTGTGCCTTTCAAAAATGGATGTGCAGACCTACGGCCTGGGGAACTAAAATGATGTAAGGCGGTTTGCCTTACATACATCTCGGATCTGTTTATTTGTGGAGTTAGATCAAGCTTGACAGTTGGCTAGCGAGCTCATCCCTTCTCCGAACCATTCCGGATCAGGCTATTTAATAATCTGAATGTTACTGATACACCTGAAATGGAAAAGTCAAAACCTCCGGAGTCAAGCACTGAAGAAAACAGATCCGCATCTCTTTTTTATTCAACTGTATTGATGGACAAGCGCTCACAAGGTGAGCCGATATGGTCCTGCTTCCCCTTCTGTTAGAAGCTGACGTGCCAATGGATACAGTTTAACAGTAGCAGCAACAACTACGCTTTTTTGCCCACTCAGCTAACGCAGTCAGACCAAATGTAAGTAAAATGCTAGTTCACTGAAGGTCAAAGGACGCAGGCCGTGAAGGAAATAAATGAGCGCCCTCACGCCTTTTATGTAAAAAGCACTAAGACGGAAGTTACATGTAGTCTTGTGATCCTGACCCTGACATGGACGGTCAAATTATGCCAACAGAAAAAACGATGATCTATAGGGCACTGTTTACACAACAAATGGAAATGGCATCATCCCTGAATTGCTTTTGTATGGGAAGTGCCTATTGTGTGCTTCTGTGTGTGGCCTTGCTGTCTGAGGCTTTGTCATAGTCATGCTCGGACCTGGTTTTAATAATAGCCCACGGTATCATGGGAAAGCGTCTTCCCTCCCCTGTCTCTGCTGTTCTGGGTTTTTCTGGGCTGTTCCACAGAGGTCGGCTCTTTAGCCCCGTTTCGCCTGCGGGACCAAATTAACACTGGCTAGAGTGACCCATTTACAGCAGGACCTGAAAGGAACCTGTGGAACAGCGCTGTAGCCTACTTACTCTACCCTACTTACCCCGACACACACACACACACGCATGCACTTATACTGACCCGCATGCACATCCATATCCCAGCACACACACTCATATACGGTATACCTAAGTGTATGAATTATGTGGGTTTAGTTTGGAGGGTGTTTCTGTCCTTCATAATTTGTTTATAAAAAGCAGTGGCTAATTTGACTAATTTAAGTTGCTGCAACGTCAATAATCTTTATACGTTACAGTGTAGCTACAGTCTGACGTCGTAGTTTTGTTGACTAACATGCGGCATGAGTTATTACTTTGTAAAAATCTTCATTTGGTGTGTATATTTAAACATAATGTGTGACACACCTCAACTGTCTATGCATAGCATGCTACTTGTTCTGAATCCCATATGGAAGAATGGTTTTTATTACATGGATTCATTAGCATGCATAGAGAACAGGAGGCATATGGAAACACTGATCAGTCTGAGCAAAATAAAGTCCGGTGCAAAACCATCCTATGGTTAAATCTCCTGCTAATACATCATACCGCCGCATCATAGTTATAACACATAACACCAAAAAAGAAATACTTATGCTAGCCTGACTCAAAAAATGTTTTATTTGCAATGCTAGGACAAAAGACCACAGTCACAATCACTGTGACTGTGACTTTTTTTGTCCAGGGAACAAACAAAGTACTACAATAAAAAAAAAAAAAAATCACATATAATCATTTGTTTACCTTTATTAACAAGTGATGTATTAATGCACGTAACTAGCTAATAATCTGGCCATATGTTTGGCAATCTGGCAACTATAACATTGAACTCTGACGCACACTATAGCTTTTACTACCTAATTAATTTGTCCATCGCTAAAGTAGTTTACCTAAAGTTATCAATCCTGCTAGAGAATATATCTACTAATTTTTATTGCATATTATATTACTGTTCCTAGCTTGGCTCCTGGTTTTAATTGCACAGTATTATATTTGCCTTACACAGTTTAGCACAAAATACATCAAGTAATTATTTCAGTGAGTGGCAGGCATCCCTGCAGCAACAACGTAATTGTATGACATCAATACAGTAGTTTACCTAATGTTATCAGCTTGGCTACAGGTTTTGGTTCCTTATTTTTTATAGTTAACCCCACTGAACAAAGCACACACACACACACACACACACACACACACACACACACACACACACACACACACACACACACACACATTGTGTTTAGCCACAGGCACTGCAGAGGCAGAGTTTAACTTGAATTTGCTCAACAAATCACAAACTTCATCATATGCCATCACTATTAGCCTTCTTTTCACTTATTTCTCATTGGTGAGTATGGATAACGCTAATTATACCTCTGCAGCAGTAGTTATCTGATGTTAAGCCACTAGGTAGATTCACTAGGATCATAGCTAACATAAAAGTTAAGGTATTATTATGTAATTGTAGTGTGTTCACATTATGTTGGAATTACGGCCATTCAGAGATGACAGCTAGAAGATTTGTATCTTTGGACTGAGAAATTATTTGAGACTTCAGACTGAGAAACAAACACCCCAAAAACAATAGAAACCCTCACAGAATTTGTAAAGGTTATAATGGGAACTCTATTAGTTTTAATGGAAACTGTAATGGTCCCTTTGGGTTTTTACTGGTAATTTGTTCTCTTCTATTAGAGACATGTTGTGTCTAGTGGATACCATTAAGAACCAATATTGGTAACAGTAATGTTTTTATTGGTTAGCTGATGGTTTGTAATGGTATTTGTAATGGAAACCATTAGAATTTCTGTGATGGTTTCTGGCATGCAAGCAAATCTGGCTCCTATTTTAGGTTTAGTCGTATAAATTAAATAGGTTACCCCATGTTAGCTAGCTTGCTACTTGTTTTAATTACACAACTGTGTATGTCTTTATATGTTATACAATTTTGGTAGAAATTACACTAACTAAGGATTTTCCAAATGAACACAGCTGATAGTTTGGATTACACATTATGATATTTCGACCAATGTTAGCAAGCTTTATCATAAACCTGGCTCATCAAGCTTGTAATTACCAGTAGGCAACTCGTAACTTGTAATTACCAGAAGTTTCTGAGTGAGTACATGATGTCATGTTATTTAAAACACAACCGTGAAAAAACAACCGTGGCTTTTAGAGTTAATGTACTTAATATGTCAGTATTCATCAAACAACTTAGCATAGACTGTATAATAAATAGCATAGCGTTCAATTTGACAGACGCTAAGATGTTGTCCCTGATGAAAAAAATATAAACCATCACATAAATCCTAATGGTTTCCATTACGAATACAATTACAAACCACCAAAGATCCATTAAAACCATTACCACTACCATTATTGGTCTTTAATGGTATCCACTAGACATAACATGCCACCAATAGAAGGCAACAAATTACCAGTAGAGACCCACAGGGACCATTACAGTTTCCATTAAAACCAGTACAATTCCCATTATAACCTTTACAAATTCTGTGAGGGTTTCTATTGTTTTTGAGGTGTTTGTTTCTCAGTCTGAAGTCACACTACAATTACATAATAATACTTTAAGTTTTAAGTTAGCAATGATCCTAGTGAATCTACCTAGTGGCTTAACATCAGATAACTACTGCTGCAGAGGTATAATTAGCGTTAGCCATACTCACCAATGAGAAATAAGTGAAAAGAAGGCTAATAGTGATGGCATATGATGAAGTTTGTGATTCAGTGAGCAAATTCATCTTAAGCTCTGCCTCTGCAGTGCCTGTGGCTAAACACAATGTGTATGTGTGTGTGTGTGTGTGTGTGTGTGTTCTTACATGAATCAGTATGACGTTCCTGTAATGGGTAGGATTTTAAAACACACCGCATTGAGAGTAATAAGGTGATTACATGGGAGAGGAGTGTGTCTGTGAATAAAGGTGCATGACACATTCCAGACCTGTGTGTCATTTCCTTGTTGTTGGCAGTTTCGGCCCAGCACAGTTCATATTTCACACACACACACACACACTGCTGCTCAAATCTCAAGAACATCTGTCTGCTAAAGAGAGACTGGAAAACCTGTGCAGAGTGAAAACTAGAGCTAGTGAGAAAGAAAGAGTGAGAAAGAGAGATAGAGAGAGAGAGAAAGGAAAGATGAGGCCTCCATCACAGCTGGGCTGCGCTATATAGAACACGTGCGTCGGAGAAATAGCATTTCCTGAGGGAGGAGAGAGGATGGAGAGAGCTGTGAGAGAGAACGAGAGCAACAAGAAGGAGGAAGGGAGAGAGGAAAGTGTGTGAAGCTGGCCCAGTCAGGCAAAGATGGATGTGTGTTCTGGGTGGAGGACTAGACGAAAGAGCTAAAGAGACTTTTTACCTTCGGTTATCAACAGAAGCAGCTATGCAGGACTCAACCTGGGGTATGTCAAATTAGGAACTTTAGTTTTGTGTGTGTGTGTGTGAGAGAGAGAGTTACAGCTGTATATGTATTTTAGTATCGAATCTGTAGTAAACACATTAAAATAGTCTAATCTGGATGTTATATCTTGTGAAAAACATGAATAAAGTGGCACAGAGAAAAAAAAACCCACTCTTTAGAGCACGGGTATATAATGTATACTGCACACTCATTCTCAGAGCAGTGTGCAGTGTGTGAGAATTAGCATTTGCTATCCTACAAAGTCATGTGACTATCTGTCAATGGTCAATGAAATGTACTTGTGGATACTGTTTCCTTAAAATTATTTTAAACTGCTTCCTTTTAAGTTAGTTTAACCCAAGTTGTGATAACTATTAGAGGATAATGACAAAAAAAATAATGCACAGTGTTTTACGCAGTCACAAACAAATACTTCATCCTTACTATAAACTCCCAGAAGTTTACATTAGTCCAGACTTCTCTCACGATCATAATTACTTTCCTTTCGTATTGTTTCAGTGTGGTTACTGAATAATTCATAGTTGTTACTGAAACGTACGCTTGAAAGAGATTAACTAAACGCTTAGCAACGTTTAACGTTATAAATACCGTAACAGCAATAACCAGCATAGCTTATTTTCTGTTGTGTATCGAGTATTCATCTATCACAGGCGGTTAAGAATGAAAACGCTAGTAAATATTCTAATTTGAAATGTATTACTCACTCAGTCAAGTTTTATTTATATTCATAAATCCGAACCATGACAAATACAAGCTAGTTTGCTAGCAGGTGATTAATCAGCTAGCTATGCTAACATTATCTGCAGTAAAATATGGTACATTTGTACAGTAGCAGTGAGCAAAATCTGTAGATGCTGTCAAAAAAATAAAAATCACAACAGTTCCCGGACATTGATGAATAGATATCTCAAGTTTATCAAAGGTTCAGACATGTAGGATTGTATTTCTTCAGTGTGGCCTTTTGTCTTAGCACAATCAGGGCAGTACGTGGGGGCAGGGTTTAGCTGTCAGAGTCTTATAAATTTGCATATTCATGCATATTCATAGATGCAATTGTTTATAAGGGTAGAGGAGATGTTCCTAGTTTCTTGAGGAGTAAATACAAATTTTTATACAGACGTTGGGTTCTTGATTGTGATTGGTTAGGAGGTGTTTTCTATAACAGCAGCTCATTCTAATATGTTATTGTTTCTATAGCAATAACTTGGTAGGGCAGTGGATAAGACATTGGACTTCTGCTCGGAAGTTTGTTAGCTCAAATCCCAGCACCACCAAGCTTCCACTGCTGGGCCCTTGAGCAAGGCCCTTAACCCTCAACTGCTCAGTTATATAAAAAATTAGATAATCGTAAGTCACTCTAGATAAGAGCATCTAGCAAATTCCATAAACGTAAATGTTGCATGTTTCGTCCTAGGAAGTGGAATTTTATGTGGCAAACACAGACGAGCAGAGTGATACACACAGTGAAGCATAGTAAATATGAGCACTCTCGGAACGCCGCTCGTCCAATCAGATTACTGGACCGGAACGAACTGTTGTATAATTTCCTGTAATCACATACTGAGAGTGTTTATTTCATACTTAAATGATATTACTCAAAATAGATTAGTTGATCGTTTAATGACATGTTATGAGAACGTTTAGAGAAGCTATTAGAGACATATTATAGAGATAGACAGAAATGGAAAGGGGCTCCTCCTGCACAATGGAAAACTTTGTAACTTTGGTCAAACTATCCTTGACTGTGTGTGTGTGTGTGTGTGTGTGTGTGTGTGTGTGTTTTGTACAAGAAAAACAGTGCCCTCGTTCACTGGCCCTGTAACTGTACTTTCGTTTGAGCATGAGTGGGTGTGAATGGGTGTACACGTTTATATTTATAGCTAGCAGTAGCACTGTGCATGTACTGTAATACTTCATAAAGGCAGATTTAGTGATAGATCTGTGTGTGTCTCAGTGCGTCACTGTGAGCTGTCTTGCCTTCCTACACCATCCTGTTTACACTGAGCGTCTTGCCAGTCCAGTCACAGCACCTACTCGGCGTGAGGGAGTCACCAAAACTCACTGCACTTTTTTTTTTTCCATGTGCAGTGATACATTGTTGATCTGAGCATCAGAGCTCATAGGGCTGCACAGTAGATCGCATTTTAATTGTAGTTAATTAAATGTAATTGAAACTGGTGAGCTATGCTTACGTGTAAAGGAGTGTAAAGGACGACGTCAAAGATCATAACTACGATGAAAATGTGAGCATGGATTTAGCTCTGCTTTAGCCATGCTCACCCGTTTCAATTACATTTAATTAAATGAGGACGTCAAAGATTATAACTACAGTTAAAATGTGATGTACTGTGCAGCCCTTTCTCTAACTAATTAGCTAGCATATCAGTATATTTAACCAAAAGCTCTTCGCTCATATATTTTAACTGGCTACTTGGTCACATACTCTGATGGCACATATGGGCTTTGTAAGTATGTATTTATTTATTTAAAATTAAACGTAATGAACTGGAAGGAATATACGCTCAAAACTGATGGTGATAAAATACAATATTATTACTTTGTTCCTATATTGCCTAAGAATCATGATATCAATATTAAACAATATTGAGCAGCCATTAATCTTTATTAAGTTTCTTGCAGTGTTATAGTTCTAATTTAGTATATGTAATGTCATATTTTCTCATTCTGATTAACTGTAAAAACTGTATTTACTGTAAAAACGTGTGCATGCTGTATTTACATGTAGAAGATAATCAGGTAACAGTAAAACCATCTATTTTGACATACACTTAACCTGCAAATGGGAAAAACTCTAGTACTATATGAGTCACTCAATAATCAGATTTCTTTTTGTAGCTCTTAGTTTAACTAAATGTTTAACTACAAGTCGAGTAGTTTGTATAACGTTACATGTTTGACTGGTGGTGATATGAATTTTTGGTCGGTTGGTTGTTAGCACAATTTACTCAAAGTTTAAATTTCATCCAAAGACAGAGACAGAGAGCATTCTCCTCTATTTGCTAACTAACCTGTTCTTTGGCTTAAAATCCAGGCATCTGTTTGGATTTCTTGACATAATGGCTTTAATCTGATTAAACATATCATAGAATTAGAGAATACGTGACCAATTTAATAATCCTGTAACGGCGAAAATAGGATAAATACTGGATTATGCATGTGCATGCAAGCACGATCATGGAGAAATAAAACTCCAGATCAACGTTCTTCCAGTGGGTTTGTGTATTTCTCTACATGCTAGTCCAAATTTGCCGGCCAAGCTGACCATAAACCATAACGAAGACATAATTCGGTATGTAGAATCATCTCATCAATAACAGAGAAGTGTTCGATTTGACTAATTGCTAAAACAAGGTAAGCATTTCTTTTGCAAAATTTGCCGTAAATCCTGATTCAGGTTTTGTGTCAGAAATGGCTAAGAGCAGTCAGATCTGTACTTAAATCATGGACTGTACATGTTTGACATGACGGTTGTAGGCTACTGATGGCAGTTGCCAGTTATTAGATGACCCACCTTTACAGATGGCAAGAGAGAAAAACACTCACTAGGTGCCATGTCTGCACATTCTTACTGTTGTGGGAGAGACAGTACTTGTGTCTGCTGAACTTTCCCAGGAACACAGACACCAACACCCACCATCTCCCGTCTGTGCTGTTGACCCCTAATGAGACGTAATCAAAAGAAAACTTCAGCCAAGTATGATAATTTGGCTACTAATGAATGAAAGATAGTAGAGTATATGCTTTGCAGTGACCACACTAACTAGCTTCAACTACCTTCCATTCATTGTTAGCTAGCAAGATAAGAACGCAACTGCTATAGAAAATGACAAAGGGCTTATTTAGGAAAGGTTAGGGCTTTTTTAGGACTTCTCATTTAGCAGAAGTAGATCTAGCAATACTAAACCCGTTTCACATGTCTAACAATATGAATTAATGATGCTAAAATGCCAAATGTAAGCTTTCATTTTAAAGTATTTAAATATATCCTGGGTAAACCATGTGAGACTATTGTCCATTTTATACTCCTGTTGTTTTAAGGTCCCATAAAAGTGGACAGTTTGCTACTTAGCCGTTGTATCATACACCTGTTTGTTGTTTCATCATTAATCCAGATTAGGAGAGCTAATAAAGCATCTAGAACTTGTTTTACACATGGCATTTGCATCTGCAGCCAGTTGCCATTGGCTCTCAACATAAGGCTGGTAATCTTCTAAAGCTTACTGCCTCATCTGTGAAACACTGTCGTATAGACATGAACTGTGAGACAAACTCGACCAAATATCTCACATCTCAATGGCTTCACCTTGCAACAGGACAGAAATCTGCAACTTATTACAACGGTGTATTTCAGGGCTATACCAATATATCCAAATCAACTGAGCATGCATCTTACTTACTGAAGTAAAGACTAAAAAGACCTGAGACAAGCAGAAACTGAATACGGCTGCATTACAGGTTTGACACAGCACCACAGGACTGACTACAAGGGCTGTCAGAACTAATTTCATGGTTCAGATACTATTAAACTTTTCAGAATATTTATATGCTTGAAGGCAAAAGAAAAATCCACCATTGAAAATGTAATATTCTTTGTTGTACTTTCAGTCACCTGCTTTAATGACTAATTAAAGACATTTTCATCTAATTTCATGCACAGAGTTAGCATGTTTTCCTTGTGCTTCGGGGGTTTCCTTCTTCAGTGTGAGTGTGTGTACGATTGTGCCCTGAGATGGGTTGGCACCCTGTCCAGGGTGTCCTCCGCCCTGTGCCCCGAGTCCCCTGGGATAGGCTCCAGGCTCCTCCGCGACCCTGTGTAGGATAAGCGGTACAGAAAATGGACGGATGGATGGATGGATGGATTAATTCAGCCCTGGAAGATACCCTGCATCTGGAAACTGCTTTGATTCAGAGATTTGCAACTACAAATGTTTCAATTAGTATTTTCATTGCAAACTCTTACCTTATACACTGTACATGTGAGATCTGATTGTAGGTCAGACTGATGTGTATGTATAGACGTGAGAAGCTCCTGCATATTGAGCCATTTCAGCATATTTTCATCACGTCGAAGTCCTGCCCCGGTAATTAGGGCAAATAGCTTTAATTAGCTACAGCAATATAGTTTTAAAATGTCTAAGCAAATTAAACCCATATTAATATATACTGTCCCACATGATTAACCCTCCCTGGGCTGAGTAAAAATGTAGCGTCACTAATGTGGCCTCATAATTAGTCTACACAAAAGCTCAAGTTATTTTTGTACTGAGGTGGGAATTGGACAGTACTGAGTAAAATATTATTGTATGTTAATTGTCCAATTCAGAAGCTGTTGCCTTGAGCCCTAATACTTATGTGTACTGTACATTTTGAACTGCATACTAAAGCATGTTCTGCCAAACATACTGCTGCTTGGGAAGTAGTAGACGAGTACAGATAATAGATAAATAGCTGCATGTGCATCTGTTCATTCTGTCTATGTAGAACATACGAACATATGAGCTTAGGAATACTTTTAGAAATAAAGGTTAACTTTAGAACCCTTTGGTTTGTAACTCTTAGTTTTATGCAAAACCAAAAATAGTGTTTCCTTTTCGAATAAGTTTCTTCAGGGGAGCTAAGATCCCTATCTAAAGAACTCTTGAGGAATGCCTTTTGTGGCTGGCATGTCTAAAAACATTTTCATATGAATTTCTTGAGATAGAAACATCTTCAGTTTGGCTGCGACATTTATGATTTTTGACCCCTTGAAATGATGTGAAAGATGCACATTTGCTTCTAATAGCAGGTACTTTTGTTTCATGCAGTCTTTATCTAGGTGAACTTTGACCTGTGAATCTACCAGCCTCAATCTGGTTAGCCAAATGAAAACAACTGGGCAGGACTGTGGTGTCTTTGTTTGATAAAAGAAAATGTGTTGCTTGGCACACATTTAATAATAGTCTCATCCACTACCATACCCTAGGGTAATTGTGATAAAATTTTCTTGTTAGGAATGTTGCCCCTTTGAGGTAGTTTTCAAAATAGAAACAGGCACTTAATAAGGGTTTCTTGAGGATCCCTTGGATGGTTGATTTGGAAGATTTTTTGTAAAATCAACCCTCTGTTGTAGGGTACTAAATGGAACCTTTAAAGATTCCCAGAGAACCCTTTAAGGTGGTAGATTGGCATGGCCCCTAGGGACAATTCCACCTTTGACCACTAGAGGACACTCTGCCTGTCCTTGCAGAACTTCTTCTGTTGTCTCCCTCATTTCCTGTCTAACCATACCTATGTGTTTAGTGTTTTCCTTGCTTGATTAGTGCTCTATTTAAGTTCCCTGGTTTTTCTCCTTAGTTGCTGGAGCATGGCATCAGGTTAGGTTATGTTTCTCATATTTGCTATTGTTTGGTTTAATCACTGTTTGTTTATATTTTAGTGTTTTCTAGTTTTTTTCCTTTCTAATTTTCGGAGTTTCTGGTTGTCCTGGGTCCGCCGTGTTTCCTATTCCTTGAGTCTGTTTCCCCGGAGTGTTGTCAGTAATAAAAAAGTTCTGCATGTGCATCCGTCTCCCTGGACTCTCCCTCATGACAAGATGAAGTCTTTTTCTTTAAAAAAAATAAATAAATAAAATAACCAGACTGTGGCCATTATATGTAGTTCTCAAACAGAGACTACTGAATGATCTGACCAAATGCTTTTCTCTGTTTATTGTACATAGATTGTGTGGGTGCAATAAGCCACAGGTATGGCACTGGTCCAGTCCCTTCCAGTGACTACTGACCACCAACCTCCAGGTCTGGAGAGTCGTAGACAACGTTCCTCTCCTGTTTCATCACCCTCCCTAGGGGCCATGGGCTCTGTAAGCAGTATGATCCCCAGCCACACCGCGTACCACGGCCGGAACAACCTAGAGGTCACGGCTCAGCTCCGCCGAGGTACACCAGGCTCAGGACGACTCCTCTCTGATTCCTCTCGTGAAGGATTTTTTCTAAGTCAAACACCATCAAGCAAGAGGAAGGCCATTGCAGCTCGAGGGAAAGGAATTGGCGGGCGATCATATTCACATGAAGATTTGATCACTGACTGGAATGATAACTGGTTGGATTCAGGCCAGAATGGAGGGGAGATTGGTGTGGATGGGCCTCCTAAACTGGTGCCTGTTTCTGGGCAGTTAGAGAGGGTAAGTACTGCATACAAGAGGGTCTAAAAGTATATGTACACTAAAAATTAGTGGCAGCAAAGTAACTGCAAGAAGATGGCATGTTCTTAAGCCTATGCAGATTTATAGGAATGAGATATAGTTTACAACTATGGAGAGAGTACCTGGACTGTTACAACCTGGAACTAAAGTTGACTCAATTGGGATGGATGTCATGAATCATACAAAATAGCCCAGTGTGTAAGAAAACCAATATAGTTTGCAAAATTATTTACAAATAAAAAAATGGCACTACCAAATATTGATCGATTGGGGTGAATAATTTTAACCATTTGTACTTTGCAGAACGTACAGCAGGCCATCATCCGACCAACAGCTTTCAAGCCTGTGGTGCCAAAAAGCAGAAATGCCATGCAGTATCTCTCACCACGGCTAGGGGGAGGTTTATCGGGGAGCCAGGGCAACATCAGTGTACTCTCTCCAGAACAGGACACCATCAGCCCAGTAACCACAGAACGACGTAGCTCCTACAGTGGAGCTCGAAATGGCTTGTTCAGCCAGTCCTTCACTATGACGGACTCAGGACGGAACTCTTTAACCAACCTGAATGCATACAATGGCCCTGTTTATAGTTTAAACCAAGCAGAAGCTAGCAAGCCTGTGCTTAGCCATGGACACTCCAATTCAGACAGTGGACGTTCATCTTCTAGCAAAAGCACAGGGTCTCTTGGAAGTCGCAGTCAACCGGGTATATCAGACATGGGATCAGGTGGACCCTCTCCTCCACCAATAGAGGCTTATGAGGCCATTGTGAGAGACTTGGAGGACAAATTGAGGGAGAGAGAGCTGGAGCTGCAGCACCTGAGAGAGAACCTAGATGAGAATGAGGTGGCTATTTGTCAGGTTAGTAAAGAGTGTTTCCATCATGTCCAAAATCAGAATGGACCAAAGTGTACCATTGCACTGGTAATTGACAAGCTTTGAAGCTTTTCAGCTTAAAATGTCTGATTGAAAATATACTTGAAATATACAGTAACATTGATGAAAAACAAAGACAGCACCAAGATGTCATGATTCAAACATTCCTTAACCATAAGAAACATGTCATTTTGAAGACGTACCAAATAACCATAACCAACCTCTCTGAAATTTTTATTTTTTTTTTTCTGCTGGCAGGTGTATGAAGAGAAGCAGAAACGCAGTGAGCTAGAGATGGAAGAATTGAGACAGAGCTGTGCAACTAAAATGCAGAAGGCCTCACAGAAGGCCCAGCGGGCACAGCAGCTCCTTCAGTTCCAGTTCTTCCAGCTTCAGCAGGAGAAAAAGAAACTGCATGATGAATTTACACAAGTCCTGCAGGAACGTGATCGGCTTGAGGAACGGTGTGCCTCCTTTGAACGGGAACACACACAACTGGGACCCAGACTGGAGGAGACCAAATGGGAGGTGAGATGAGAGAGAAACTAATTCAGGCCAGGAGAACGCAATTGCACCTCTTGAGTTTATTTCAAAGGCCAATGTAGAGCAAATAATGCAGCTAATGAACATAATTAAACAAGAAACAAGCATGATCGACTAGGTCTTATCAAAGGTGACTGAAATTACATGACAGAGGTAAAACATGCTACAGACAATGAACCAGGGCATAGCCAGGGTGGTTTCATGGACAACAAACTTAAGTCAGGTCAGTGATAACAGTCATCTGACAGTTGGGCCTAGCTGAGAGAGGGAAAAAGGATTGGATTGACAGAAATAGAATCTAATGCAAGGATAATTTATCTGAGGTAAAAAAAAAACAAAAAAAACAAAACAAACAAAAAAAAGGACTGACCAACATAGCAGCAGGAACTGGAGCTGGAGACAAGAGAAGAGGGGTAGCAATTTGATTTGGACTGATACTAGAGCTAGACAGAAAACTGAGTCAGTGATAGTGTTGAATCTTCATTGCCTAGGTTAAGCTTCTTTCTGAACGGAAACTAGACTGGACCACAACTGGAGACGGGAGCCACAGGGTCAGGCGTGAACAGAACAGAGCAGGACTTTCAGCACAGATAGAGAGAGAAAATGGAACTAAAGTCTATTCCAGATCTTTATCGTGCTTCACTGGGACATGATGCCATCTTAACTGGGACAGCAGAACAGCAGGGATGTGTGGCAGGGGCAGCAAAGCTAGAGCTCAGGAACAAACTGTGACTGTGAGCAGTCTTTGAGGTTTGGATTGAGAAAAGTTGTAAGTAAAGGGTTCTTTGGGTGGATGATGACTCCTACTGTCTGAAAGGGTTCTGCTCTGAACCTTTTGTGAAATGGATACTCCTTGTTTAGGGTTGTAAATAGTTTTAAGGGTTCCCGAGAGGGGCAAACCAAAGAACCCTTAAAGATGCTAGATTGTGTACGTATGGGTCCAGAAACAGCATCATAGAGGCCATGGTGAATCAAGCAGCTTTGACCAGGGCCTGCCATGGTGGTCTGAGGAAAGATGGCCCATGGTAGGTATTTATGGCATAACATATTTCATGTAGTAGAGAAACAGGCTAATACCTCTGTGTGTATCTTGGAGAAGCAGACTTATAAACAGAAAGAGACATTGGTGAATGACAGAGAGGCTCGATGATTACGTGTGAGGACTTTGGTGTCAGAAATCCAGAAAAGCAGAAGGCCCAAGGATCTACTCCTAAAAGTCTTTCAACTGGTCAGGAAAAAACAAATAGAAGGGTTGCTATTTCTGAATGTTGATTACTGTTGCTAAAGCCCAGGAGTTTGCCATTTAGAGTAGGTCTTCCATTACCTACTGTTATATAAACATATTGGTGTCAAAAGCAATGTTGGTGCAAGCTAATTTAAGAACGTAGTTGACTAAGCTAAACGTTGCTCTACAAACCTGTACATTAGGTACATTGAAGCTTTAAAGGGGTTTCCTTTGAAAGAATGATCCAAAAAGAACCCACCAGGTCACACTGGGCCCTGTGACATTTTTAGCTCTCTCCTGTCTACTCAGGTTCCTTGAATCACTCCTTTATGACACCCATGACTTAAAGTTACAACTATGGCTGATGTCAGACCAGCAAACCCCCAATGACACCCAACACTGTCCAACATTGATAAAAATCTGATAATATTGCATTATGGGTACCTATGCCCTCTTAATTAGCTTTGCTGTTCATTATATTTATCAATCACATAGCTCTTTCTTAAATGTGTCTTACATTATACAGTTATGTTCACTCATTCCTACTCATCCCCAGGTATGTCAGAAGACAGGTGAGATCTCTTTGCTAAAACAGCAGTTGAAGGACTTGCAGGCAGAGCTGTCTCAGCGAGTGGGAGAGGTGGTGACACTACGAGGGCAGTTGCGAGAGGTGCGGGCTGAACTTCAGAATAGCCAGAGCCAACTGCAGGAGGCACACACACATGCACACACTCGTGCCCTCGAGCTGGAGGTGTCCGAGAACGAGCTGCAACGGCGCAAGAGCGAGAACGAGCTGCTACGAGAGAAAATGAGCCATTTAGAGGAGGAGGCAATGCATCTCCGCCAGGCTTTGAATGAATATGCTGAGGCTCCACCCCTCATGCAGGAATCAGGCTACAGAGGAGGTGCAAGGGGTGGTGGAAGTATTGAGGAGCAAAGGATTGGAAGTGATAGCGAGGAGGCCAAAGGTCAGCGTGAGAGTTCCAGGCAGCAGGTGGAGAGGCTGAAAGGTGAGCTGGCTCGCCAGAAGCAGCTGGTTGAGGATCAGGCTGCAACGTTTGAGAATGAGCGCCACTGCTGGGAAGAGGAGAAGGACAAAGTGATTCGTTATCAGAAGCAGCTGCAGCAGAACTATGTTCAGATGTACCGGCGCAACCGTGAGCTTGAGGCAGCCCTACGTGAGCTTAGTCTGGAGTTGGAGAAACGAGAGCAAGACGACGAGAGCAGCGGCAATGAGGTCACCTTTGACGATGTTGCTGCAACCGAGATATAACACTCTACAGGCCAAATTCAACTCAAGTTGCTCATTCACAGTTGAATATTTAATCGATGCCCTGTTGACCCAGGCCATCACTTTTAATTTCATAGCAGTATCCAAATACAGCTTTTTTTGCTCACTGATTGAAACACATACATAGGATTCACTTGCACTAAACCGTAAAGCAGCAATCTATCGATAAACGCAAAAAGAAGAGTTGGAAGAAGATCCGCAATTGTGTTTGTCATACCTGTATTCTGACAAATACCACCTTCTACACCAGGATTGGCCTAAAGTAGTCCTTGCATCCAAGGAGCTCACTGACTGGACAGTTGAAATGCCAGATTGTGGAAAATGTCTAAAAAGTCTACACACCCCAGGTAAAATGGCAGGTTTTTGTGATGTAAAACAATAAAACCAAGATAAATCATGTCAGAATTCTACCTTTATTGTAAATATTTAAACTATTAATTGAAGTGAAAAAGAATAATAATTTTTTTTTTTCTTTTAGGAAAGAAAAAAAAAAAAGTACAATACCCAGCTTGCATACATGTGCACACCCTTTTTTAACTGGGAAAGTGGCAGTGTTGAGAATGAACCAATCACATTTAAACTCATGTTTTTATTACTAATTAGTATACGCCTGCCATCAATTACAGTGACTGATTACCCCCAAATAAAGTACAGCTGTTGCTATAGGATTCTCCTCACATCATATTGGTAACCTCTAACTAGAAAAACCATGGGCTACAAAGAGCGTACAAAGCAGGTGCAGGATCTCATTGTTGAAAAATATCAATCAAGACAGGGTTGCAAAAAGATTTACAAGGCATTGGTTGCCCCTTGCATGTGACGACAGTTTCCCAAATTCTTCATATGTCTGGGCTGTGGGGTAGGGTGGCAAGACAGGAGCCTTTTTCAACCAAAAAAAAAATAAAAAAATCATCCAATCTCCTGAAACCATATGGAATAATATCTAATGATCTGAGGAGACCAAAGTTTTTGGCCATAATACCAAAGGATATGTTTGGCACAAAAAAACCACATCACATCACGAAAAGAACACCATCCCCGTGGTGTAGCATGTATCATACTTGGGGCTACTTTTCTTCAGCTGCAACTGTGGCTTTAATCAGATTTGAGGGAATAATCAATACCTCCAAATACCAGTCAAATTTTTCACGAAACTTTAAAGGGGTTATACGATGATTTTAAAAGTTAATTCTTTTGTTTATTGGGTGTAATAGAATAGATTAACTTGCTTTTATGTTCAAAAAGCACATTATTTTTTCACATACTCTACATTATTGCAGTACCTCTATTCCCAGTCTGTCTGAAACACTCTGAGTTCCAGTTTCTCCAAAGCCCAGAGCGCTCTGATTGGTCTGCTGACCCATTGTGTTGTGATTGACCAAAAACCTCAAGCGTGTGTCGGAACTGTAACGCCCCTTACCATAATCGTGAGCTTCAGCTTCCAGGGCTTCTAAAGCAATTATAAACACAGTTAATAATGTCGTCGGTTTTAACGTGTCAGTTCGAACCCGAGTCAGATTCTGAAAATGCGGACGATCGAGCAGATCAAGCGTAGCCATCTATGCAAGCACTGCTTGAGCAGAAGGTTTCATAGTTGTAAGTTTTTATTTTGTAACTGTCCTACCTTTCAGATACAATGTTATAACGGTTTCATTTGTCTTCTTCACTGTAACAACTTTATGTCCTGAAGTGACAACATATAATACGTTTAAATAAAAAAAAAATAAAAAAAATATGGTGGCATTAGGCTGATATTTCAAATTATGAGTTTAAATTGTGCGGAAGTGAGATCTGGACTTCGATCGAGGTGTTTTAGGCAGGTCTGGAGCAGTGTTCTGTGTTAGATGGAATAAATCCCTTTGTGGGAGACTTTGTTGTTGTAACTTTGCAGATCTTATACATGCACAAACAGATACGTTACACACTAAAGGAAACAGAAAACATTTAAAAGTATGATATGACAAAAACATTTCAAATGAAGAGGAATTTCACCTTTCAGCATGACAAAGACCCAAAGCAAACCTCCAGATCAACAAAGGAATGGCTTCACCAAAACAAGTTCATGGTTTTGGAAGTCCAAACCTACATCCAATCAGAAATCGGTGTGGTGACCTTAAGAGGGCTCTGCACAGGAGATGCCCAGCCAATCTGACAGACTTAGAATGCTTTTGCAAGGAAGAATGGCAAAATATTGCTAAATCAAGACGTGCCAAACTGACTGACTCTTACCCAAAAAGAGTGAATGCTGTGATAAAATCTAAAGGTGCTTCAACTAAGTATTAGTTTAGGGTGTGCACACTTATGCAACCAGGTTATAGTACATTTTTTATTTTTCGTTTCACTCTTATTGTTTTTCACTTTTATTAATAGGTTAAAAATGTACAGTAAAGGTAGAAAAGGTTCTGACATGATTTATCTTGGTTTCATTTTTTACATCGCAAAAACCTGCCATTTTAACAGGGGTATGTAGACTTTTTAGATCCACTGTATAGCCAAGAGAAAAGATTTCTTAGAATATTGGTGCGTTAGAGGTAATGCTTCTCCATTGCTTCTCAACGTCTGTTTTTGCTTTCATTTCTATAGAGATAGAAACAACTTCCTGACTGTCCAATTAGTGGAAAATTTGAAGTACAACTAAATTCGGTAAGCCTTTATCCTGGTCAGGGTCACGGTGGAGCCAGAGCCAATCCCAGGAACACTGGGCAGGAATGCATCCTGGATGTCAAACCAGTTCATCACATGGCACCATGCACAAACACGTTCGGCAAATTCCTCTACAAGTTCACCCTTTGCCTATTCTAAATTATTAGCAATATAAGCAATATTTATGGGCACAGATTTCCCAAAGCCCTTTCCATATCCATACCCAATGTCCACGAGAATTAAATAATGACTAAAATCATCTTGAACGTTTTTTAACGTTTTAATTCAACCTAATCCCGTGTCAGCGTGACCTGAGGATTATCTCTATAATCTAATTATAAATATTATTTTTTAAATAATTTTTATTTCATGTTAATTAGAATAGAAAACTTTTTGACCCAAATGGAACATAAAGGTTAAAATGCAACCTGTCTTTCCAGTGCTACACTAACATTATCATACTGAACATCAGTTCACATATACAGTACCGTGAAAAGAGGTCATTAAAAGTTTGTATTTTCTATAGTTAGGTCATGAATACATCACATTTAATGTGACTATATAGTGTAGGCTAAGCCATCTCAACTGTCTTGAGATGCTCTCTATACAGTACATCACACAAAGTGTAAAGTTCAAGTTTATATGCCTCATACTTATACTTCTTATCTGCGTTCATATCGAATGCATCATCTGTTTGTCACGTTTAATGCAATCACGCTCATGTACAATATGTAGGCTGTGAAACTAAAAGTTACGCCGATTAAATACCTAATGATGGAGTGGTGTCTCAGGAGACATCACTTCAGCAATGTACAACTGCTTTGTCTGACCTTTGAATGTTTTGTAGTTAATTCAATAGTCACTTAAGTGCACTTTGTGTGTGAAGAGTTTGTGTGGCATGAGTGATTATTCCACCTCATCATACATCAGTTGAGAAGTGCTCTACCCCATGATGATGTAGCAAAAAGCAGCTAATTTAAGTCCCAGAACAAAAGACACGTACCTAGACATGTGTGTGCGTTCGCACATGTATACAGTACAGTTTAGAAAAAAACAGGTTATTGAAGGTTTCTTGGAGAATTGAGGATTCTTTGATTCTTAAAAGGGTTCTGTTGTGGACATACTCTATTGTACGGGGTTCTACGTAGAACCTTTAGAGTTTCGTCAGAGGGACAAGCCAAAAAACTATTTAGCAGGGGTGGACAAATCAGTAACCTGGGTGCCTGGGACAAGCAGATTTTATTTCCAGGCTAGTTATAGTCACCTGGTGGTCAGATACAGTAAGTTTAATAGCCAGAAAAAAAAAAAAAAAAAGAATTTGAGGCCACAAACCTGATGTGGTACAGTACATGATCATCAACTTTATTAATTTCACTTGGTCATAATTAATGAACATAACTTAATGTTAGCTAATACTTTTTAACTTGGTCAAAAGACTTTCCAGGCAACCAACAAAAAAAGAAAAAAAAAAAAGGTACTGGGCAGCGCATTAGAGATTTTCTAACCTCTTGGGCTGGCTAATGATTTTATGATTTGTCCATCCCTGTTTTAGGATTCTAAATACATTGTAAAGCCGGAGAAGTTCATTTAACTCAAAAAAAAAAAATTGCGGAAACTCAATTACCTCAAAATTTTTATGTTGATAAATCAATTGCTTTAAGCCAAATACACTTAAATATAACAAAAATTTTACTCAAACTTGTTATATTTATGTGTATTTGGCTTAAAGAAATTGATTTATCAACGTAAAAATGTTGAGGTTAATTAGTTTCCTCAAAGTTTTGGAGTTGAATGAACTTATCCGGTTTTACAGTGTAGAACACTTTTTCTTTCTGAGAATGTAGTGAAACAAACAAAAAAAAATCTTTGGGTATATAATAGTGCTGTCTGTGTGAAATTTGCATCTGGCTCAGGAATTGGTTGAAATGACATGATTCAGGAACATGACTTAGAACATGAATAGAAAGCTGTTTTAACTGACGCACTAGTGGATGCTATCTGTTATGAGATGGAAACAATTAACACTTACAAATTATATTTAATTAGATATGGTGAAAAAAATAAGTGGTTATGACTTTGGTATTTTGCCAAAAAAACAAAAAACAAACAAAAAAAACAGATTAAAATGATTTTGTTTCTGTTCGAAATGTGTGGTGGCCTGGGAAAACCCTTCATACATGGTAGAATTATGACATTTTCTACTATATATAGTTCTGAAAACTATATGAAGACTTTCCTGAACTGAAACATGTTTCTCTTTTGCATATATCGTAACCATAGTACAGGTCTAGCATTTTAAAATCTGGTTACTTGCAAAAAGGATAAAGTGAAAAAACTGTTATTTAAAGATTCATATCTGTTTTACTACGGCACATAAATAAACATCAACTTCATCAAAGCGTGACATTCACAATCATGCTTAGCCTGAAAGGTTTTAGATAACCCAGGCAAGGTAAAATTACAAATAAGAACAGCATTGTGCCATTTTGGAGAGATATATTTATGATATTGTAAAGTTGAAGTATGCTATAGATTTAAAATAATAATAATAATAATAATAATAATAATAATAATAATAAGTCCAAACCTGATGTTTCAGCTTTTGGACTGTTACTTACATCCATTTTTTTTCCCAGGCTGCCACACAAAGTAATGATGAAGGAAGATAAAACCTTTTGTTAATGAACATTATTATGACATGAGGCTGAATGCTGGGTTACACCCATTAATTAATTGTGATTTTATGTGGACTTATTTTAATCATGGATGGAATAGACACAATGAGATAATGTATGAATACTTGTGCATGTACTAATGCTGACATTCATAGTTTGTTAGTGTTGAGTAATGCTATAAATAATTTTAGTTATGAAAACCCTAATGTTAATTTAAAAAAACAAAAAAAAAAAACAAGTTTTTTCTAATGGACTTAGACATTTGATCCCTATTGTACATGTAATGTTTGGCACCTAAACATAATGAAATGAAGAATCTGAAATTAAATGTGTATGTTATCGCAAATTCCCCCAAAGAGGCCATTTTATATACTGTGAAACACAAGTGTGTTCTGCCAAAACTTTGCATATATATATATATATATATATATATATATATATATATATATATATATATATATATATAATATAAATTCCTTGTCATAAATATCTCCTAAGGTCCTAAGGTATATAAAGTTAAGGTATAAAAAGAAAAAAACAAGCATCCTAATCTCAATACTTGTAATATACCTGTATATGGACACACTTTAGATATTTGGTAATATATTGTTGTATAATATAGAGTAGTCACTGTGAGTAGACCAAAGCATTGTCACATATTTGACGTGGTTGTTTTGCCGTTAATGTGGTGAAAGTGTCACAGAGTGTGAGTTCTATATACATAATAATTTTTTTAAACTATTACAGTATTTGTATGAAGCCATGATATTGTATTTTTTTCATGCTGTATATTTCTGACTGTTTTTAATAAAAAATAAAATATCTGGTAAATAAATGTTGCATTCTGGAGTCAATTTTAACGATGATTACTGTTTCACTTTTAATGTAATGGGTTTCAAACAAAGAACAAATTCATGGTTATTATTTGAAACATTACTCCGCCATTCTTTATTGTGAATGATGAGTGGCACAGATATCTCATTTCTATATGTAATCCTGTCACTGCTTGGTAAAAGGGCACCATTCGCACTGCTGAATTTTGTGCCAAGGATCATTCCTGGATTAATCCTAATATACACACACTTGCATCATGCACTTCATTCCTGTGTCTGCATGCTACAGCTCGAGCGAGGGCCAGTTCCAGCCTAAATTTGCATCCTTCAATAAAGTCAACAAAAAAAAAAAAAGCCTCTCCTTTTTTTTCTCCTTGTCAGTTATTATGCCGCACTGTTAATCCTTGCTGTATTGATATAAGTGGTTAATGCCATCTTACAGTACAAAACTACAATACGTGTTGTAACATGGGAAATTTATATGATGAATTGACAGCATTACAGTAGAACATTGTAGCATAATGGACCAAAATAAGGGTGAAATGGGCTATTAATAAATTACAGATCTTGCATGAAGAGATCTCTGTTAAATTATTTTAACTAGCAATAACATTGTTTTCTCTGCAGACTAAATTAAGATATTTAATTATTTACAGCTTTATAAAGATATATACACATTAGTAATCCTTACTCAGGAGACATTGCTCACTGAAATGCATGGTTTGTTATAGCTGGCTAGCTCTTTAATTTAAGCTAGTTACACCCAAGGTGGTTTTGCTAACATCTTTCCAGAAAATACTTAGCATGTAAACAATCATTGTGAATTAGCAAGCAGAGGAACAACATGCTGTTATTTAGTCTTTCTTTAATGATTGAACTGCTGATGAAGGAACTTACCCATTGAAAGCTTATTTTATATTTTCTCTTATAACGGAAACTTATAACCTATTTTCTCACTAGTTATCGCTGTCCTTAGCAAGCTAGCTTTGTAATGCTAAAATAATGGTTTTTATAAATGTTAAATGATTTTGGAGCTCTGTTCAGAAATTTGCGATATATAAACATGAAATCTTTACATTTAAAGAAATGATAAAGCACATTACAGCACAAATGATGTTATGGTGAAAATTAAAAGCTGGAATACTTTAATATACATATTTACAGTAATATACTTGAAGGGTTAATTACAGTAATCAGTGCAGTAGGGTGAATCCTTCTGTCATTTGTTTCACCAATGAAATATTCTTTTACATGAATCATCCCTTGTGAAAAATGTACATTTCAGTTCCACAGCACTCACACTTCCCTGTTACCTAATGTACTGTAACATAATGGAAGTATATGCAAGTGCAGGCATTTATTTAAACAAAAGACAAACAAAACTAAAGATGGCAAAGTAAGATTAATAAAATGAGCAAACCAACTCAGTGTTCTTAAACACGCAATAGACAAAAGAAGCTTGATAAAGAAACAACTTTCAGAACTTAAATAGGGACACTAATCAAGGGGAAACACAAAACAGGTGAGAATGATCTTGAGAGCATGTGACAGGTGATGTGCTGTAGGCTGTGAGGGCTGATTGATGGGAGTTGAAGTCCAAGGGTGATCTGATGCCTGAACATATTTGTCACATGTTCAACAGGAAGATGCATCATCTGAATTTCAGATCAAATTCTTTTTTCAGTGATATTTGAAAGTACAACTCTGTCACACAAATTATAGATTCAAAGAAAATTATTTTTGGGCGCACAGTGGCTTAGTGGTTAGCAAGTTTGCCTCACATTTGCCTCACACCTCCAGGATCAGGCTTTCGATTCCCACCGTGGCCCTGTGTGTGCGGAGTTTGCATGTTCTCCCCGTGCTGCGTGGGTTTCCTCCGGGTACTCCGGTTTCCTCCCCCAGTCCAAAGACATGCATGGTAGGCTGATTGGCATGTCTAAAGTGTCTGTAGTGTATGAATGGGTGTGTGAATGTGTATGTGATTGTGCCCTGCGATGGATTGGCACCCTGTCCAGGGTGTACCCTGCCTTGTGCCTGATGCTCCCTGGGATAGGCTCCAGGGTCAGGATAAGTGGTATAGAAAATGGATGGATGGATGGAGAAAGTTATTCTATAAAAACATTATTAATAATATAATCATTTTAATTAAATCTTTGAATGTCCTTAATGCCCTCATGCCATTTATAATGGATGCTGGTTAGCCCCATGTTAAAATTGTCCAACATTAAAGAGCAAAGCGCAAAATGAAACTGTCAGCCAGAAAACCTAGTAAAAATGAGATTGTTGCCTGAGATTGGTTAACATTTTTAACAGGTTTTAAATTTAAATTTAAACACCTAAGAACACTAATCATGTCAGTGTGAGGAAATGAGGTGGTCAGGTTGATATTTGTGGTTATGTCTCCATCATGTGGAGGTTCCTTACAGTAACTGCAGGTCCAAGCATTAGTGATTACATTCCCCAACCACAAACAAAGACAAATAATGACTTAAAACAAACCCCTGAGCTTCAGAATTTCTATTTATTTAGTTGGAGGAACACAAGATACAACAATAGAAGTGTTATATATTGGTACATCGGTACATTTAAATATTAATTTTAAATGTTGTCACTAGATTACTTTTTATAGACAAATAATAAACAAGCGAACAAAAAAATTGTCTCAGACTTTCCTACTGAAATCTCTAAATAGAATAATGTTTTTAAATAGTAATAGCTGAATAAAAGCTGGATTTAGATACAGTAAATCTGTTTATATGTACGCTATATGTCCAAAGTTTGTGGACGCCTGACCATAATAAATATCACTATATGATATAATAATCCATATATTATTTTTTAAACATGAAAATGTGTAATTGCATTATACAGTTACATTTATATCCCTCTACACAATTCAGTTTTTTTACATATATAAAAAGGTCATTATTTATTTATCTTTTTTAATTTTTGTATTCACCTCTAAATATTTACATTAAGAGGGCATAGTGATGCAGCAGAAACATTTCTTGCATTACTTAAATTGTGTGTACATGGTCACTGTGATAGACTGATTGTCCCATCCAGAGTCCCATCCTGCCTTGACTGTTCCCAGGATAGACTCTGGATCCTTTGCAACCATGACCAGGATAACCTAGTTACTGAAGATGAAGACTAACAGAGAACATTGGAGATGATTGAACAGACGATAATGTTCGTACAGCATGTTTAAGTGCTGCAAATGAATTTTACCTGAAGTGATGAGATGTGGATGATGCTGGCAAACAAAGTTGGAGCGCAGAAAGTTTGAACTTCACTTGTGGCCAAGATTCATGCAAAAGAGGAAGATTTTTGAGAAGGTCTGTAGTTTTCTGTACAATATACAGTGTAGAAAAAAAATGTCAAAATCTGATCATCTAAAGGATTTTTCCATGATGCCATACAGTTAAGAAATCTTTTAAAATGTTAAATTTTGGTGATTGCCATTCAGAAACAGCATCATGTTGATATCTTTGACCTCCAAGCATTTCCTCCTGTTGAAAATGATCTGTGATTTGTCCTGATGCTTCATCTGCTCTATTGGAATAGCGGTCGAGATCACACTGAGGTATTTGTGTGCAACCATGGCCAAGTCCGTAGACTTGTTTTTCGCTGCCCAGTACTGAAGAGGTCTCAGAGTTTCTGAGATGTCTCTTTCTCTAACATATTGCAGAAATGAATCTTCATAACCCATCTCGCCTAAACCTTTTCTATTGTAACTGCTACTTATTGCTCCACTCCCCAGTTTGGACATTTCTTCTCTGATCTTATCTTTAACTTTTTCTGCTTGCTTAGTCTTCAGTACACTACTTTTGAATCTTGGGTCCAGTGCTGTGCTAACAGTGAACCATATATTTTGGTTGATGCTTCCAAAGTGATATTGACATTTCTCACTGAGCTTCAAGGCTACCATGTTTTCTTGTTTTATTAGACTTTGTAGACTCGACTGAAGCTTTTCAAGCAGAGGTATGATGTTGGAGACTGAAACATATCCGTGTGTCCCAATCGCCTCTGTGACGTCTTTGACAACTGTGAGCGCCTTTTTCATATTCTCCAGGAGCTTCCTTTCATTTTCATTGAGCCAAAGATGATCTGCATGCATGTATTTGGAGTCTTTGGAAAATCTCGGCCACTGTTCACAGATCTTTTTCACCATGTCTAGTGTCGGAAGCCAGTCAACACAAGAAGACTGGACCAACTGGTAACCCCTTGAAGCTCCATTTTCCTGGTGGAAAAACTGAACAATTTGGCGGCACTTCCGCAGCAGATATCTCCAATCGGTGCTTTGTATGACTTCTCTAATGACTTTGTTGAGGGTGTGGCTGAAGCAAGGTATGTACCTCCAGGTGAGCTTAATCTTTTTCATTCTATCAACATTGATAACCACCACCTTAATTTTCTTCATGATCTCCCATTCTGTTGAAATTCTCTGAAGTTGCTGATGAACATTTTCTGCCGTGTGGTCGTCGAGAAGCTGAGCCGTGTCTAGTGTGTAGGATTTTAGCTCCCACTTATCAATGAAGTGACATGTTACTGTCAGATAGGACTCTTCTTTGCTTGAGATCCACAGTTCAGCAGAGAGCACGGGGTCCCTGGCATTGCTTACTGCATTCTTCACTTCCCTCTTTGTGATATCATACATATTCACTAGTTCTTCTCGGATCGCAGAGGCACTTAGTGCGGCATCAGTACTGGGATTTAGGGCTTTCATGAAATGGTGGAATCCATCTTCTTCAACCAGTCGTGGTGTTTGTAGATCCGTAACAATCATCTTCAGAATGTGTGTCTTCAAATTAAATTCTCCCCCTAAAGAAAATCCACAATGCTATATGTAACCAAATCAACTGCAGTCAAATGAGCTTTATGTGTCATTGAAAACACGCACCTAAAATTATTTGATTGACTAAAAAATTGTAATGATTATAAAACTCTTATATTTGAGTTGATATAAATTTATTTTCAAGCAGGACTTTGAGCATTATGGTGGTGAATATTAAAGATTGTAATCCCACAGCCAGTGATAGTTGCAATTTACCATTTGCATATTACAGCTCTCCATATCTGAGCTAAATCAAGTACTATTACAGCATCTATTGTATTTTACACTAAAAGTGCAGAGCACTCCCAAAGAGATAACAACAAACTATTTATGGAATAAACAACAATATTCACAAGTAGCATTACTCACTGACAAGACAGATAAAATGGAGACTATGAGTCATATTTAATGTTCAGCTATATGAATGTCATGAGGATTTAAAAAGGACTTAAAGCTGTGCACATCTGTGTCCAGAACTCATTCTTATTAGTTTTATATATATATATATATATATATATATATATATATATATATATATATATATATATATATATATATATATATATATATATATATATATACACACACACAGAAATAAAACCCTAACACTAGGTGAAATCAGAATTGCAAATTACATGCAGATGTATGGAGAGCTCAGTTTAAGCAGCTCTGTAACCCATCTCTGAATATGACTATATATAAATATTAATGCAACCTTTGGACTTGCTTTCAATATCTCTCTGAATTCACTCTTAATATAGAAATATATTGCTGGTCTTCAAGGATGATTATCTAGGAAAACTGAGATCTATTAAGTTCTCGACTAATATTCCAGTCATTGATTTGGTTGTTATAGAATATGTCGGATTGCTTACGGTAGACTTTTTAATGCATGTAGTACCTGGCTCGCGTAGTTGGAGGCTACGTGCTCTTTTTCTCAAACCAGGCTGATGAAGTTCTTTACTTGAAGTTGCAATTTCTGTCCAAAAACCTTTACCACACACTCCCATACAATTTCTTCAAACACATATGATTATAACAAAATACGGTATAATAGTTCATTAATGCAGGAATGCCTCACATAATGTAAAGCAAATAATAAACAGATTTTTTAAAATGTGCTGTTATTTAGAAGAGGAGACATTGATTTCTTATATATATTGCATTTATGGAAAGAGTCTCCAGTGTCAGTGGTTTGTTACAGTTGAAGGCAGAAGTGTTTTGTTCCTTGTTTATTTAATTGTCCTTTTTTTTTTGTCTGCTTCCCGGATCTGCAACTCTTGCACAATATACAGTAAATTCTTTCAGTAATGAAAAAATGATATGGTGTAGATAACTGTACAAAGAGCATGTCATGTCCTCAGTGTCACTGCCCAGTACTCTGTTCACTGTATGTCATATTTTGTCCCATTTGCTCTCCACTTTCTTTATATGGTCAGTGTTGCCTGTGCTCGGTTTCCTGTTGCCATGGTAGTTCATTGGTTGTACCTGCTGCTTGTTCCACCTTTGTCTGCTTACTCTTTGAGTTTCACGAATGTTTTCTGCAGTGCTGAAACAAATCTCATTCCATAGTATGCTTTGATTCCTGTTTGTCCACTTTAAAGAAAACATTTTTTTTTTTTCCAATGGTCAACTGTTGAAGGAATAAACTGTGATACAATGACATATACTGCATTCTCGTCATCACCAAACCTTTTGTAAATAACACTGTGTATTTAAGTTTCTGTAATGATTTTAACACTTTGATTAGGGTAACTCATAGAATAGCCTGCTATCATTTAGACAAATCATTCCTCTTGCTTCCACTGGTTTTTTGTGTGTATTTTGGTATTAACATGACAATTAGGGGTGATTTTCAAAAGGTGTTTTCAGTATTTTTTTTTTATTATTATTATTTTAACTTCTTTTACTGATTGGCAATTCAGTAGTAATGAAAACGACCGATTTGTTAAAATAGAATGTAAAAACTGATTTGCTTTCAACTGTGTGAGGTTTACAACTGCGTTTCAACTACCCACTGATGCATTTAAAAAATAAAATAAAATAAAATAAAACAAAAAGGTTTCAATAGGAACATACTTATCTGAATGAGCTGATGTGTTACCTGTGTGGCTGAGGGTCTGGTGTCTGGACCCACGTGTATGGGACAGATCTTGGTTCCTATAAGGATGATGCCGACCTCTTTGGAAACGTTTTGGTGCTGAAAAATAAACAATATGATAATATAAATATAAATATAGAGCTTTATATTTTGAAAGATGATAACATCCATCAATTTTACATAACACCCCCCCCCACCACCACCAAGGCAACGACATTCAACAACAATCTTAACTATCAGCAATTTCTAATACCAAGCAAATAGTTTCTCTCATTTCAGTGTTAGTTCCCCAAACCTAGGTTGCTTCTTCAAACAGTAGGAAGACATTGTAGCAAAATGACCATGATTTATTTTTGTAAAGCAAAATGAACATGCTATACAAATTAAAAAATGAAATCGAATTTACGAATTTAAATCATTGTCATGTTAGGTATGCTACCATGTCTTCCTACTTCTCGAAGAATTAACATAAGTTTGGGGAACTAACAAGACTATTATAATAAATTACATACACACACACACACACACACACACACACACACACACACACACACACACACACACACACACACACACACAATATAATCCCCAGTTACAAAGGATGAGTTAAATAAAAACCTTTCTTGCAGTGTTTACTACATATACGTGTCAGAAAAATGCATAATTTTAATTTTTTTGACATAATCTCCATTTTGTTTATTTCATTTATTTAGTGTTCTAATGCTTATCCAACAAATTTATGTTGTACTTTAGGGATTGCATTAGACCCATCCTAATAAAAATTTGTTACATGAAGTTTACCAATGCAGCATGATAACTACATAATGCTAGTAAATAATAGTTCAATTATTAGGATGCTATTAGATTAGGGAAACAGGCAGATAACTCTTAACTTTCAGCATTTTATTATGACATTCTGATTTCTACCTTTTTATGTTGTTTCTTCAAAACTCTAGGAAGACTTACTTAAAGTGGCCATGATCTACATTTGGGCAGCAACATTTTCAGAAATGCAATTTTTACTAGCATTATAATGGATTTTCTTATCATATAGAAATATGTTATATAATGTTCATGGATTTATTCTGGAACTTGAGCAATATGGCATGCATGTTTGAATCACACCATTTTAGATCTGTGGCACACAACTTTTAAAAAGAAATGAACGAGGACAACAAAACTCACCAGAATAACCTCTCTTCTTATCCATGTTCCAACCTTTTTTTTTTTTTTTTTTTTTTTTTTTACAGGCTTTGTAGTCTCTACCCTGCAAAAACAATATCTGTATTAGTATCGTTATTGTTTTTAGGGCAACATAATTCGAAATAACTTATCAATATAAATACAAATGTTGTGGTCTACTTACTGGTTATACTCCTCTGATACGTGTGTGGCTTGGTTAGAGAAGTTGTGGAGCTTTCTGTGGTTTCAGTTTTGTCAATGTGAATAACAAATCTTCTCATTTGACTTGTATTTACATGCAGGAGGTATGACTCTTGATGCGTCCTCACATGACTCATAAGCCATACCACATAGTTCCACTTATGATTATATTAATCACCCTAAAAAAAAGTATTCCCAAATGATGAGCTATATTTATAAGTAAGTGTGTGTGTGTGTGAGAGAGAGAGAATTAGAGAGAGAGAGAGAGAGAGAGAGAGAGAGAGAGAGAGAGAGAGAGAGAGAGAGAAATAAAGCATGTAGATTTCTATGCACAGACAACACCTAAGTTTTTGTTAATTTGTGATGCACATATTCTTTTCTGCTGCTGCATTATTGGAACAAATTCTAATTTTTAATTTCAGCACTGAAGGTTTCCTAGCTAATTTACATGTGAGGCTCACTGCAGAGAGTATGCAAAAGCACAGTTGTGATTGTTTACTAAAATCCTTAGTTTCATTTTTTTCCCCCCACATGGGAACACAAAAGCATATCCATCCAGGTATAGAAGTCTCCTTAAACTGTGTGAAATGTGATTTTTTTTTTTTTTTAATGGTTAACCCCTTTGGATGGAAGATTCTGATTTTATACACTCTATGGCCAAAGGTGTGGTTATTATATGGGGTTCTTCCCCAAATTGTCGCCACAAAGTTGGAAGCACAGCTGTATAGAGTGTCTGTGTATGCTGTAGAATTACAATTTCCCTTCACTGGAACTACACCTAAACCTGTTTCAGCTTGACAATGCCCCTGTGCACTGGGATGTATAATGTCACTTTGAAGTTTGGTAGCGACTGACTGATGTGTTAAATGTACCGACATTTACAGTCAGTGATGCACACACATACAGGACACTCATTGACAGGACAAATCATGTTAAACATTTTACAAGACAAAACATCTCACTATGTTTGATTTAAAGTAGCAGTGCAATATATCAGTGTCATTTATGGCTAAGTGTAACACAGGCCATTTTAATATCAGTTTTGACACTAAAAAACCAGTCATTCATAAATATCCCAGCAATTCTTCAATGTGAAAATTCCTTGGCAGTAAAATTGCAAAATTTTGAATTACCTTGAGGGCCTGAAGATCACAGTCGCGCAATATTGATTTTCACCCTTGTCCCTAGCGCACAGAGATTTCTCCAGATTCTCGGAATCTTATGATGATATTATGTACTGTAGATGATGAGATATTCATAGTCTTCACAATTTTATGTTGAGGAACATTGAGGAACACACGCAGTTTTTCGGAGATTGGTGAACCTCTGCCCATCTTTACTTCTGAAGGACTCTGCCTCTCTAAGATACACTTTTTATACCCAATCATGCTACTGACCTGTTCCCAATTAACCTCCAGCTGTTTCTTTTTACTAACACTTACTTTTCCAGCCTTTTGTTGCCTTTTGAGACTTGTTGCGGCCATCAAATTCAAAATTACCTTATTTTTTCTTAAAATGGTACATTTCCTCAGTTTAAACATTTGATATGTTTTCTACATTCTATTGTCAATAACACATGGGTTTATGAGATTTGAAAATCATTGCGTTCTGTTTTTATTTACATTTTACACAGTGTCCCAACTTTTTTGGGATTGGGGTTGTAACATGTGATGTGTTATTTTTAACATATATGTTTTAAGAGTGTAGAATCCTTTTATTATTTTCAGGCTTTGTAGTCTCTACACTGGAAGAACAATGTCTGTATTAATATACCCGTTGTCTTTAGGACAACACAATTAAAATGGTTTATTTTTAGAAATAAAAATGTTGCGGTCTACTTACTGTCTACTCCTCTGATATGTGTGTGTGACTTGGTTAGATTACTTGTGGAGCTTTATGTGATTTTTGTTTTGTCGAAATGAATGACAAATCTTCTCATTCGACTTGTATTTACATGCAGGAGGTGTGACTCTTGATGCCTCCTCACATGACTCTTAAAAGCAATAGCATATAGTTTCACTTATGATTATATTTATCACATTAAAAAAGCATTCCCAACTGATGAGCCACACTATTTAATATAAAAAAAAGTGGCATAAACATGTCCTACTTAATATGAAAAAGGCACAATTAGTTTAATATAAGTATTTTCATATGTCTGTGTGTGTGTAAACATGTAGATTTATGTTCACAGACAACAACTAAGGTTTTTGTTCATTTTTGATGTGTGTTTTTTTTTTTTTTTCAAACCCTGCCTCATTGGAACAAATTCCTTATTGGAAAATTTTTATTTTCAACCATGAATTTGTCCTAGCCTAAGGCATAGCTAATTTTCACGTGATGTTCAGCGTATGCAAAACACTACCCCTGGCATGCAAAAACACAGTTGTGGTTGCTTTTTGAAATCCTTAGATTCATTTCCCCCCACATTTATGAATACACACACTGTTCTGTTTTATTCAGTATTATTTCAGAAGGATGCAACTCCTTCTTTGTGTAAGCATGAAATAATAATAATAATAATAATAATAATAATAATAATAATAATAATAATAATAATAACAATAATAGGAAATAATGCAAATTTGATTGAGTGTTTTTTATAGCTGGCATTTATTGTTCTACAAAATAGTACTTTAAATTTAACAAGATAGAGATATAGTGTTACACAGTTAAACAGAATAGTTATCAATTCATGAAAACCTTGTTTCACTTACTGGAGATTTTACAAGAAAAAAAAATCATTGCTTATATCGCACTAAAATGGATGACATTTTCACTGTTAAAAGTGACCTAGAAGAGGACAATTTCAAACATTAAACAGATTCATCATCAATATTGGACCATATTTACAGTGTAATTATGTAATTTCTTTCACATTTGTGGTGTTGTAGATCCCCAGATATGTCTCAGGTCAAACTGACCCAGTGAAGACCCCTAATGGGAGCAAAAAGTGAGGGCTGACAAAGAGATAAATGATGACAGGTTATGATTATATATATATATATATATATATATATATATATATATATATATATATATATATATATATATATATATATATATATATATATATATAAATTGTTATAAATTGTTATAACTGTTTCCACAACGCTGTAAACATACAATTGTGTAGAATGTCTTTGTATGTTGTAGCGTTACAATTTCCCTTCACTAGAACTAAGAGGCCCAAACCTGTTCCAGCATGACAATGCCCCTGTGCACAATGACATGCTTTGCCAAGGTTGTAGTGGAAGAATTTCACTGTCCTGTAGAGAGCCTTGTCCTCAACCCCATTGAACACCAACAGAATGGAACTCACTGAATGAATCAGAGACTATTTCTCCATCCATGTTACATGAACAGACATCAGTCCAGAGAAAAGATAACAGTGCAGCTCATGGTTAAATGCCATGAATGACCTTTACCTCAAGTGATAAGAGAGTTCAGATAGTACAGGAAAGTTTGCAGTTTTCAGAACTTTACATAGTAGAAAGGTTTTTCTCACACCACCACAATTCATATTTTTTGGTGATTGCCATTCAGAAACAGCATCATGTTGATATCTTTGACCTCCAAGCATTTCCTCCTGTTGAAAATGATCTGTGATTTGTCCTGATGCTTCATCTGCTCTATTGGAATAGCAGTGGAGATCACACTGAGGTATTTGTGTGCAACCATGGCCAAGACCGTAGACTTGTTTTTCGCTGCCCAGTACTGAAGAGGTCTCTGAGTTTCTGAGATGTCTCTTTCTCTAACATATTGCAGAACTGAATCTTCATAACCCATCTCGCCTAAACCTTTTCTATTGTAAGTGTTACTTATTGCTCCACTCCCCAGTTTGGACATTTCTTCTCTGATCTTATCTTTAACTTTTTCTGCTTGCTTAGTCTTCAGTACACTACTTTTGAATCTTGGGTCCAGTGCTGTGCTAACAGTGAACCATATATTTTGGTTGATGTTTCCAAAGTGATATTGACATTTCTCACTGAGCTTCAAGGCTACCTTGTTTTCTTGTTTTATTAGACTTTGTAGACTCGACTGAAGCTTTTCAAGCAGAGGTATGATGTTGGAGACTGAAACATATCCGAGTGTCCCGATCGCCTCTGTGACGTCTTTAACAACTGTGAGCGCTTTTTCCATATTCTCCAGCAGTTTCCTTTCATTTTCATTGAGCCAAAGATGATCTGCATGCATGTATTTGGAGTCTTTGGAAAATCTCGGCCACTGTTCACAGATCTTTTTCACCATGTCTAGTGTCGGAAGCCAGTCAACACAAGAAGACTGGACCAACTGGTAACCCCTTGAAGCTCCATTTTCCTGGTGGAAAAACTGAACAATTTGGCGGCACTTCCGCATCAGATATCTCCAATCGTTGCTTTGTATGACTTCTCGAATGACTTTGTTGAGGGTGTGGCTGAAGCAAGGTATGTAACTCCAGGTTAAGTTGAGCTTAATCTTTTTCATTCCATCAACATTGACAACCACCACCTTAATTTTCTCCATGATCTCCCATTCTGTTGAAATTCTCTGAAGTTGCTGATGAACATTTTCTGCCGTGTGGTTGTCGAGAAGCTGAGCCGTGTCTAGTGTGTAGGATTTTAGCTCCCACTTATCAATGAAGTGGCATGTTACTGTCAGATAGGACTCTTCTTTGCTTGAGATCCACAGTTCAGCAGAGAGCATGGGGTCCCTTGCATTGCTTACTGCATTCTTCACTTCCCTCTTTGTGATATCATACATATTCACTAGTTCTTGTCGGATCGCAGAGGCACTTAGTGCGGCATCAGTACTGGGATTTAGGGCTTTCATGAAATTGTGGAATCCGACTTCTTCAACAAGACGTGGTGTTTGTAGATCCGTAACAATCATCTTCAGAATGTGTGTCTTCAAATTATATTTGTCTCCTAAAAAACAACAAAAACAAAACAAGAATACTATATGAAGTCAAAATATTTGCAGTCAAATGAGCCTGATGTGTCTCTTAACACATGTACCTAAATATTTTACTAAATATCCATCATATACTGTGAGTATATACTTCAGTTAGACACTCTAGTAAATGTCTGAGTTACACATTTAACCCTGTTCCCTGAGAAGGGAACGAGACATTGCATTTAGCGTAACACTATGGGAGCTCCTCTTGCGCATGACTGGCATCTGAAGCTTGTGTAAAATCATGCCTATTTATAGGCCTATAGGCCTGCCATGATCAGGTGACGTGGCAATTACGCGTGTCGCATGATATAAATACGGCACCTGTGAACCGCGCCATCAGCCTCTGTTATCTGAAGTGTAGACGCAATTCACAGGCCTGCCCTGGTATGACAAAGCTACGCAACATCTCGTTCACTTCTCAGGGAAAAGGGTTAGACATTCCCTTTCAAAGGGAACTCCATGTTGCGTTTAGCATAACACTATGGGAACGAGAATACCCACTCTGTCATACCGAGGGTACGGCCTGTTCAAAAAGACACAAGCTCGAGGGTCACTGCAAGACACTCGAGCCCGGGGTGGAATGAATATCCAAGCTGTAATAACGGGCCTCAGCCCCTTCCTCAACAGGATGTCTGCCCCCATGTTCCCAGAATGTACATTACACTCACTGACAAGCTTTCCTTCTGCCCAGGTCAATATATGAGACCACCACTGTGTTGTCTGTAAACACATGGTGACCTCTCAATTGAGGAAGAAGGAATTTCAGAATTTCTGTCATTACCTTCTTGCACTAAGAAGACAACCCTAGAGTGTGACCCAAGGCTAGAAACCAGGGACACTCAAATTCTCAGAGCACGTAGGCATCGCTGCGTGACACTGATTACTCTCAGAGGTTTCGTCCTTGGACGAAACCCCCAACGTCTCAGCCACCACTGAACGGTCTCCTGTGCAATAGGCCCATAAGCTCCAAAAGTCTCCCAAGATCCAGCTTTATCTTGCTCAGTGTTGGTAGGATTGACCCTACGCATGTTGGGGATAGAAATGCCCTCATCATAGTAAAATCCTTATAACCCATAGAAACGTTGTCCACTGCACTGGGGAAAGCATACTTTTCTGAGGTTCAACCTGAGCCCCAAGCTCTTCGTGTGGGCGAGAACAACATCTTGATGTTGAACCGCCAGTTCCCTGGATCGTGCTTGAATTAAACAGTCGTCCAGGTAGTTTAGTACAGAGATGCCCTGGAGTCACAATGGAGCCAGAGTGACATGCATGCACTTTGTGAAGGTGTGAGGGGATAAGGCTAGCGATATTTCTATGTGGAAATATGCACCTTTTAGATCTATCATCACAAACCAGTCCTCAAACTGAACCTGTGGAATGATAAGTTTGGGTGTCAGCATCTTGAACCTGTATGTCCGCAGAGTACAGTTCAGATGACTCAGATCTAAAATTGGCCGCGTACTCCTTTATTTTTTGCGGAGCAGGAAATAACGGGTGTAAAAGCCTCCCTCCCTCAGGGAATGGGGTACATGTTCTATGGTCCCTTTGTCCAAGGGGGATCTTACTTCCTGTGCCAATGTCAGGCTCTGGTCTGTGCTGACTACTGTAGTAAGCACACCTCTGAACTGTGGGGGTCGAGCTCTAAACTGGACCCGATAATCCTTTTCTACGGTAGACAGAACCCATGGAGACACATTTGGCAGAAATTTCCACGCTGCCAGATAGTCATTTAGTGACGTTAACTATTCCACATTCTATTGGAGAGAAAGCATCAGATTTTCATCGCCCTGTGACAGCTCGCTGGCCAGAGAACACTGAAAACTTGGGACAGCCTTGGCTAGGGGAGGCCCTATAGTTGTACAGGGGGCTAACTGCCCTAACAACCTCATGTCCCCTGATATGTCCCTCCACGTCCCCTCAGGACCGCTCTTCTTCCTCTGCTTGGCCTTTATGACCATTCTCAGATCAGGCCTAGTAGCAGGCCACAACTGTGGCCACCCAGTTCCCCTTGCTGTCTGCAGGGGTTGGTGGGCTGCCATACTTGCCTTCTGTGTCTCCCTCACACTAATGCTGGCCCAGGTTCCACTCGTGGATGCCTGGGTGAACTCGACACAACAGGGAAGGAACTGGCCGAATGCCGCCACATGTCAAGCTCACTCAGCAGGTCTGCTTGGTAGGCCTGCAACACTGTCATTGTCTGCATTGACCCACAAACAAGACTACTACCGCATAGGCCTTGCCCACCGATGCCACGGTGACCTTACACAGTGGCTTGGATGGCAAAGCCGGCCCCCCTAAATTATCTTCCGTCGATGGAGAGAGGTAGCTCGCAAGAGCTTCCTCCACCCTCAGCAAAGCTAAATAGCCATGCCGTTCATTCCCCACAGTGGCTGAATAATCCAACATAATGGGGTTATGAATACAGTTTATGCAGGGTTTTCCCCCAGAAGCCTGATATTTTGTCATGCACTTTGGGGGGCGGGGGGGTAATCATCCAGCCTTAGTAATTACTTTTCAGCAGCTTTTTATGTGCTGCTCCTAGTTTTTAGTACACCATTATTAGTACAGAATTATTACTATTATTTGTATGTGTGCGTTTTTCTTTTTTTTCCCCTTTTGGCTTTCCATAGCGGAAGGAGGAGTCGCGACGCGAGCTCCAAAATCCAACGGAGAGCCGAACCCGGAAGACAGAGCAAGAGATAGAGCAGCGCTCGTCTCCGGCTCCTCTTCCGGATCCATAAGAGATCCCCCGAACCTGAGACGGCTAGCTGCCTCGGCAGCGGCCGGCCCAAATCCGCGAGGCTCCGACACCCAACTCGCTTCGGCTTTCGAGAAGAGCGCGAGTCGCGAGCCGAGCTGCTTAATGTAGGCGTTACCATGCGCAGCCTATAGAGGCCGCCATCGCATACTACACTCCTAAACACTTCGCCCAGAAAGTGTGCGCTATTCCTCGTGATGAAATGGGAGCAAGCCGTAACACACTTCCTGAATTCTCTCACTCACATTTTTCTCTCTCGCTCATTCCTTTTTTTTTTCTTCTCTCATTTTTTTTTAAAGGGATGTAAAAGTCCAGAGATTTTGAGTAAAGATAGAGAGGAAATGAAGCGTCTTTTTGTTTCTTTACACAAACAACTGACAAGCAGTCTTTCGCTGAAGATAATAAGGCTGATGGCGCGGTTCACAGGTGCCATATTTATATCACGTGACGTACTTAATTGTCTCGTCACCTGATCATGGCAGGCTATAAATATTTCATTATATCTTTTCATCTCACAACACTGAAGAAATGACACTTTGCTACAATGTAAAATAGTGTAACGTGTAAATTTGCTGTCCCCCCAAAATAACTCAACACACAGCCATTAATGTCTAAACCGCTGGCAACAAAAGTGACCTATTATAAAACCTATTGAGCATCTGTGGGGCATCCTCAAACGGAAGGTGGAGGAGGACAAGGTTTCTAACATCCACCAGCTCTGTGATGTCGTCATGGAGGAGTGAAAGAGGATTCCAGTGGCAACCTGTGAAGCTCTGGTGAACTCCATGCCCAAGAGGGTTAAGGCAGTGCTGGAAAATAATGGTGGCCACACAAAATATTTACACTTTGGGACCAATTTGGACATTTTCACTTAGGGGTGTACTCACTTTTGTTGCCAGCAGTTTAGACATTAATGGCTGTGTGTTGAGTTATTTTGAGGGGACAGCAAATTTACACTGTTACACAAGCTGTACACTCACTACTTTACATTGTAGCAAAGTGTTATTTCTTCAGTGTTGTCACATGAAAAGATATCATCAAATATTTACAAAAATGTGAGGGGTGTACTCACTTTTGTGAGATACTGTATATTTTATATATATATATATATATATATATATATATATATATATATATATGTGTGTGTGTGTGTGTGTGTGTGTGTGTGTGTGTGTGTGTTTCAACTGCTCACAGAGAAAAAAAGGTTGTTTTCTGGAGGCGATGAGTTACCTGCTTTGGTCTTTTGTTTGTACACATTTTTAAAGGGCAGATGTTGGTAAGGATGATGACGCCTCTGTTTTTGGGAAGGATTTGTCTGTATTGGTGCTGGAAAGTAAACAATACAATTATGTTAAAATCCAACTATCATGGTATCTGCTTACAAGTTAAAATTTTGAACTTTTTCCCCAAACAGGAGGATAACTCTTAACTTTCAGCAATTTATTATAAAATGGAAATAGTTTTCTCTTATTGTATTGTTAGTTCCCCAAACCTATTTTGATTCTTCAAAAAGTATGAAGACATTGTTGCATATGTAAAGTGACAATAATTTATATTTTTTAAATGAACATGCTATACAAATGGAAATCATGGTCATGTTAAAACACATGTTTGGGGAACTAATAAGACAACAATTATAAATATAGCTGCAAGCAGTAAATACAGGGCCAAGCCCTACAGAGGCAAAGTAAGGAGTTAAGCAAGTATGATTTTAGCATGGTCAAGATATTATGTCAAAGCATTCACAATTTATAAGCAAAAATGTGCTTTTTTTCATATCATGTGAACACTAGGTGGTGCTGTTCCAAAATTGTGCAGGTTCCCTCATGTTATCATGCCCATGACATATACTAAGTTTGGTTTGAATATTCTAAAGCACTACGAAGATATAGCACCACGTCCGTTTTGACATGCTCGCTTTCAAAATTCATTTTTGTGTCATTCGAGAACAGCTTGGCCAATCAACTTGAGTTCCACAAGTTTTTGTCCCCATCGTCAGAAGATGATCTGTTTTAAAACTGGTAAAAATCGGATGGAGAGTCTAGTAAGGTTACAAAAAAGTCTTTTTTTTAAATTCAAAATGGCAGACAGCAAGTTTGGCTGACCATGGCCTAATTGGTATAATTAGTCTTGGCCTGAGCCCGATCTAGGATGAGTTAAAAAACTAGGTTTTTTGGAAAAAAAAAATGGAAAGTTTTTTTTTGTGTGTATTGTGCCATATTTTGTGTGCAGGTCTGAACTCCCTCCCAGAGTTTCCAGCCTTCCCTAACCTGCCTTGCTCCCCCTCCCATGATGACATCACTGAATGGGAGTTAGGGAAGTACATTTGTATTTTTGTTATTTTTCTTTTAGGTAAACTAACTCCCTAACAAAGAATTCTTTATTTATTATTTTGGCGTTGGCCCACCCTGAACATTTACCTGCTATTGGTTCTGTGTACAGTTATAGATACATTTACCTGTTTCACAATCTGCCACAACTTTTGTTGAAACCTGTTGGTGTTTGTTATTCCTGGCTTTATAACTTTCTCGCAAGCAGTTCTATGGGTTGCCACAAAAGTGGAAGAAAAAGAAGAACTAGAGCGGAAGAAAGAACACTAACGGAAACAATAAGTGCCTACGTACCTTCGGTGCTTTCAACTAATATACTATAATATGCTGTATAATCTCCAGCTACAAAGGCTTAGTCAAATCAAATAATTTTTTGCATTGTTCACTTCATATTTTCAATACATTCATTCTTTCATTCATTCATTCAGTGTTCGAATGCTTATCTAAAATTTATTTGGTACTTTTAGGGAGTGAATTTGACCCTAATAGAAATTTGTTACATGAAGTTTACCAAATCAACTTGATTACTACCTGTAAATTATGCATTTTTAAATTACACTGTTTTAGGTCATTTGTCGACAAAAAGAAAAGTATAAATACCACATACTCTACTCACCAAAATTAACTCTCTTCTTATCCATGTTCCACAAAAATTTGCCTTTTTGTTATTTCCAGGCTTTGTTGTCTTTACTCAAAAGCAAGGATCTGTATGAGTATTCCGTGTGTTGTTTTCTGTGACACAATTAGAAATGATCTGTTATATTTGTTATATGATCTGTGTGTTCACATGCTACTCTGTGTGTTCACTGGCTACTCCACCTACTTTCGTTTTCGTTGAAACGAATGACTAACAGTCTCATTGGGTGTATAATTGCTTGTTCCCTCCTCAAATTTCACATCAAAGTAATAGCATGCAGTATCATTAATTCTATTAATTCTATTAATACATTCCAAAAAGCATACTGAATAGTTTAAAAAGCTATACATAAATAAATAAATACCACAGTCTAACCTGCCAAAAACGTGAATTGCCTGTATGTGTGAGTTACCTGCTTTTTTTTTTAGTTTTTTTTTTTTTTGTTGCTTCCTTATTGGAACAAATTCCAGTGGTGACCTCATCCTGTAATATATCACAGACCAATTCACATATAAGGTACAGCACATGCAAAACACTACTCTTACACTTACACTTTCATTTTCCTCTTACTGTACACACGTACTTTCATTTTGTTCCCAACCTGGGTGTACATCCCAATATTAGGTATCTAAGCACCCATATGTAGTAAGTGTAACACCCACTAAAACGTATGTAATAGAGGCAAAGCTTAAAGAGGAAATTAAGTGCAACCTTATAGCATTAGCTGACCCAGATTTCTGTCATGGTTATTATTATTATTTTTTTAAATGAACAGAGTGGAAAGAGAATACCTTTTGTAATTAATTACGTCAATTATTGACATAAGAACGGATGTTTGTAAAGCAATTACGCAAGTAGTTTTTCCATTACATGACTCATTCATGCTTACATGTGAATCTTACTCACTCTTATTGATTTGAAATGATATTTTAATGGGTGTACATTATATTGATTTGATTTGTTTTTCAAATGATTTGTGTTAGTAATTATGGAAAAAAAATGCCCACAGGGGGGTGCTGAAGATATTTTACTACGAGAGAAAATGTATATTTAATGGACTGATTTAGTTTCACGGTTGTCTCAGACATTCCCAGTTGTTAGATCCTGGTAGATTGTGGTGGATCCGGAGCCCATGGGGGGGGGGGGGGGGGGGGGGGGGGGGGGGTTGTTTGGGGGGGGGGGGGGTACTTTCTAGGAGGAAAGCCTGTCAATCACAGGGCATCATGCACACACATTCACACACTCATTCACATTTGGGGGCAATTTGCATAATTTTCAGCCTTCCATTTTATTTATTTTTTGGTACATTTGGCGGAACGCTATTTTCACCTGATGATCTAGGGCTTGCTTCACCAAACTGTGCCATGGAAAGCACAGGTGTGGTGTGGAAGGCACTATCTGATTTTAGATTACCGATTATAAACTGCAAACTAACTGGTGTTTTTTTTTTTTCTTTGACTTCATTTTTATCCCATAGCCATTGACTCCTATTATAACAACAACTTTTCCCACACATTACCATGCCTTTTTATATTTTGCTAATCCCAGGCTATTCTTAATAAGCATCCATTTGCTAATCATAGCAAACCTTCACTCTTGTGAACCTTTCATATTGACCTCAGAGTTTCATTAAAAACAACTATGCTTTGTTTCATAGTAGCACTTCATATTAGTGCTTTTGACTAGCAACCCAAACTAAACAGATGAGACACACTGGTTTTGAACTTGAAGTGGGAAGAATAAACACATAATTCGGTCACATCATCATTAAACATTAAACATTCTGCCTTCACTGTCAACTTTTATTTTATTCTTTTAACAAGACATGTAGTTAGTTCACTAATCAGCCTATGGTAAAAAGGGTGAATTATTACTTTTTTAAACTATATAAATACACTACATGTCCAAACTTATGTCATGTCACACCTATATGAGTCTGTTGGTCATCCCATTCCAAAACCCTGGACATTAGTTGGAGTTGTAGGTATCGTTCTCCTGGCATCCACGAAACCCAGATTCATCCATCAGACTACCAGATAGTAAAGTGTGATTCATCACTCCAGAAAACATGTTGCCACTGCTCCAGTAATTAGGAGGAGTGTCCACATAATTTTGGCCATATAGTGTATCTATGTAGCTATAGACCTTATTTATGGGGGCTTCAGAAGTTCAGAAGATCCTGATGTTGAATTGCTGAAAGCACCCATTAAAATAAACTAACTACCCTAGCCAATCAAAGATAGAAAATGGAAAGAAAAATAAATGTCTTTCCTCCATTCCTTTGCATTATCCCAAAACCAGTAGGAAAACAGAAGAAACATAAATGGCATCGACTGCATATTATTCACTATTTACAATATCTTATTTACAAAAATGTGTATTTGTGTGTGTTATGTACATGACATTATATATATATATATATATATATATATATATATATATATATATATATATATATATATATATATATATATATATAAAACAAATCATAACTACTAAATTCAAAAGGCTATGATGCAATCCAGATTATAAACAGACAGAGACTCATATGTGGTTCTTCCCCAAACTGTTGCCACAAAGCCTGAAAGCATAATTGTCTAGAATGTATTTGTAATGTAATGTATGATGTTGCTTTAAGATTTCCCTCAACCCCAATGAACATTTTTTGGATGAACTGTAATACTGTCTGCATGCCAGACCTTCTTGCCAGACATCACCACTCCCCCAAAATTCCCACAACCATATTTCAAAATCTAGTTGAAAATGTTCCTGGAACAGTGGAGGCTGTTAGAGCAGCAAAGGGGGGGCCCTTGCCCAGGGCCAAGATCTACAGCTGTAGCCCAGGCTAACCCATGTCCAAGTCTGGCTAAGAGTATCACATATCACTTGCACACAAGAAATGAGCAGACGATAAGAAAAAGCTAGCTACAGTAGCTGTCATTTACTGATTTTTATTTATTTTTTTCATCTCACACATACTGTAGGTTCAAGGATAAGCAAGGAAACCAAAACTTCTCAGAGTCAGAAAGAAATGTTATTACATAGGTAAACCTATGTAATAAAGAACACTGAAGAGTTGACCATAGTGCATGATCTTAAAAACCCCAAGGATGGGACATATTTGCCTTCTCTAATTGGCTAATTCTAATTTATCTTACTCACTCGAACTCTCTTTACCATACTAGATTTCTCAGCAGATGAAGTTGAAATGTCTAGAATAATTTTTTTTCAACTGATCCCTTTCTGTTTGAAGTATATTTTAAGCGTATCTGAGGATTACAAATGATCAACAAGAAGGACCAAACTTTTTGGTGGCAGACGAATCCTCTTCCACTTATTCAGATGTAGATTTGCATAATATAGCACATATATATATCCATTAATAGTTTTATATTTTAATAGGGTTACATCCATCCATTGCATCTAGATCAGTGGTTTTCAACGTGGTGGCCGCCAGGGGGTCTCGGCGGGCCTCAAAAATTTGCTGTGAAAAATAAATAAATACATGATTCTCACTCTCAGACAACCACGCACACACACACACACACACACACACACACACACACACACACACACACACACACACACACACACACACACACAATCAATTCCTAATATAATGTAATGTAAAGATGAAAGTAATTATTAATAAAAATGGGGGATATATTCAGAAGTCTGTATTTTTAATGTGTTTTAAAGACATCTTGCGAATGGGGGGCCTTGGTCAAATGTTAATGCCATTTGGGGGGCCTTGCCCTGGAAACGTTTGTTAACCCCTGATCTAGACAACTTTCTCTAGCCTATACTAAATGTGCACATCTCTTGTTGCTTTGCCAGCTCTTCAAAATAAACTTATATGGTAATTATTTTTGCTTTTCTGCTGTTTCAATTCTGTGAACAAGGCACTGGATTATGCTGTAGTCATGACAACTATGAACTCAAAAACTTCTACTTCCCACATTAGAAAGATCAAACGAACTGAACAAAAAATATATGCCCAAGATAAGAAAGAGAAGTGAAGGAGAAGTGCATGAAATCAGAGTTTACTTTGTGTCATTTTGTCCTGCTATTTTTAAATTAAAGTGTTGTTTGGTTAATTCACTGTTAATGGCACTGGAAAGAGCAGTTTGACCAAAAAAAATAAATCTTGCAGAAATTAACATTTTAATCATATAGTAGACCCAGAATTAAGCAATTTCAAATATAAACAGAAACTCAAACTTGGACCTTAAATCACACAGTAAATTTTGTGTTTCTTAATTTCACTATCAGCACCATCATGCTAACAAAATGATGTCACGAAATTGCAACTAGGAAAAGTCAGAGCTCTCGAAAAACTGAGAACTGTTTCTGAGTAGGAATTATGAGTTTAAGAGCCATTCAATCTGATCTTTCCTACTGATAATTTGCAAGTTGGAAACTTCTAAGTTCCTACTTGGCCATGAAGCCAAACGTCAACAGCATGGATCACTTTCTTACGACGTAGCAGGTACATTTCACCCGACTGGTGTATTCTCTCCTGGCAGAATCACAACGGTCCTTCATGCCTTTTAATCTGTGCCTTTCTCCTTGGGTTCGGGTAATGGTGGAAGCGGCCCTCTTGTGGGTTGATTTGATTTTTGACAACATGGAGGTGGAGAGGTATGGAAGTTGATCAGACTGTACAACGCTTTACATGGAAAAGGGCACAAGATTTATTAATACAAAATATATTTATCCGTCATGAATTAATACAGTCATGGAACTGTTTAAAACAGATGTTTAAAATACACCTACAGTTGCATCAGTTTTTTTTTCTTCCATAAATTACACAATAATCATTACCAAATAATTTTGTTGTCTCATTATGTTAAAAATGTTTTCAAGATTCAAAGGTGTATTTGTCACATGTGCATTCATAACTGGTACAGAGGTGCAGTGAAATGAGGTGTGGCAGCTCCTAAAACAAATGATATCCATTTGGACAAGGTAAGAGGGAATGCAAGGCAACACACAAAAGCATGCAAAAATACACATAAGAAAAGGAATGTATGTACCTATGTAAATATGTACATTTTGGGCAAAATACGAATACAAATGGTTTTACTCATAAATCACTGATAGGATTATTTACACAACAAATTTGGTATTTATGAAAAACTCATAATTTCAGAAGAATGTTCATATCTTATTTGTGCTCCGGAGTGTGTGTAAATTGACACAAAAGAATACTAACTTATATAAACCTCAAATGATTAGCTTCAAATCATACTGCTCTGTACATTTGTCTTTGTTGCCTATAGTTTGGACTACTGTAATACCTTCCTAGCTGGATGTTCCAGTAGGTATATAAAAAAGCTCCAAGGTCTTGGAGTGAATATTTGGTATTTTATGATCCGCCATGTCTGCTTTGAGCAAAAGAAGCAGGTTGTTCATTAGTACCTAGAATGATGAAGACAACAACAGGGACTGAAGCCCCCCCCCCTTTTCAGGCTGAAAACCTGATTGTTTAGGTAAGCCTTTTCTTAATAGAGTTTCTCGTATGTAAAGACGTGTATCTGGGTGTTTTGGTAAAATGCGTTGTTTGGATGCTGTGAATCACCCAAATAATGCTGGTGCTTGTACTGAAGATCATTTCAACATTTCTCATTACTGTCTGGTTTTATAGTTTACGCTTGTGGAAGTGTACAGTAATGATTCATAATAACTTTATCCAGTGTAGCCAAGAAGAGGACGGGTTCCGTTTTGGGCCTGGTTCCTCTCAAAGTTTCTTTCACATGTCTTCTCATGGATTTTTACTCTCCACTGGCTCCTCTGGCTTGCACATAATGGATCTAAATCTACTGTACATCAGTATCTGGATTTCTGTAAAGCTGCTTTCTCAGAATGTCTTTTCTTAAAAGTGCTATATAAATAAAATTGAATTGAATGCGTCAATGCATCTGCATCAAAATACTAATCTGAGGAAAAAACTGTTTGACAATTGGTCTAAAGCTACAAAAACAAATAATTTTCAGAAGATTTGTGAGCTAATATTGTTGGAGTCTTGATTCCAAAGAGTTTCAAAATCCCGGTGCTTCTTCTTGGCCAACTGAGAAATGTTCATGGTTTTGATTGTCACAAAACTGGTCAGAAGCAGTCACCTTGAGTTCAGTCTCCTCACTTGTCTGATGATTTCCTAGCACCCAGATATGATTCGGAATTTAAGTGTTTGTGTCTGTGTCCAGTGACTTGAAAGATAAACAGACATTTATGTTGGAAAGTGTGCTCAATTTCTCTGATGGGACATACAGGTATTGTGGTTCTGATGTTGCGTTCGAGGTATAGAATTGCACTGTTGTTTGGTCCGATTTCATTCTGTTTAGATGCACTGTGAAATATTTCCTGGAAATGTAAAAGTCAGCACCTGTCCTGTGGTGATTTTGTTTTATTAATCAATCCTGTTAATAACGTTTAAAAACTACATCGTCGGTCTTTGTTTCTGTTATAAATAATGTGGGTATGAGTCAGAAAATGTTTCATGAGTCCTAATGATCCACTCTGTGATCGTGTGGAAAGACGTAATAAAACAACTGTGCTTTGTTGTGCTTGATGTGCAATGCTTTAGGAATGATGCCAGATGTTTTGTGGCCAATTTTTCAGGGTGTTTGTGCAGCTGATCTAAAGGACCTATCTTCAGAGCCTTCTATATATGTTTCTGTGTTGTATTTCTGCCATGACATTGTGCAACATCTAGTTGAGGGTGTGTCTTGGAATCTTCTCTAGCTGTGTCCGAGGATGATTTATACCAGAAGTTCCAATTGGTGTTTCCTGCCTGTACTGTTACACATGCTTCAGATGCTTCACATGCTTTAGAAAGCTCTTCTAGGTCAGGGTCTTTTTTATCACAAAGTGGACTCCACCAAACACTCAACACTCACATGAATAGAGTGGAGCACCACTGATCAGATTAGGACTCCTACTGTATATTGTAAATCCGTGTTAGCACTTGATACTGATCACTGTTTCACTGGACATTTAGGCGTAAACAAAACATATCGCCACACACTCTGACATTTCTGTTGGCGTGGTTTGATGTGAGATGTAGTCCAACATTGTAAGTCATTTCATATATTCTAGGTAGCTGGAAAACCTAATTAGGTGTTACCTCCTGCTCTTTTACATCCCATACCCACTGTGAGAAAGCCATTTAAATTTGTACTTGTGGATTGTCTTGGTCCTGTGCCTAAATAAAAATCTGGTACTCTGTATCTGTTGACAATTATGTGCGCCACTACCAGATACCCAGAGGCTATTCCACTCTGCAGTCTTTGTGTGAAGCCCATCTTCCAAGCATTATTAAATTTATGTTCTACTTTTGGGTTTCCAAAGGTTGCACAAACAGGCAAAGGTTCTTCATAGCAAGATCTTCACCCAAGTTAAGCAGCAACTCCATCCATCCATCCATCTTTTATACCGCTTATCCTTTTCAGGGTCATGGGGAAACCTGGAGCCTATCCCAGGGAGCATCGGGTAAATGTGAGGTACACCCTGAACAGGGTGCAAATCATTATGCAGCAACTTTGCATTGAAAATAATGTATTGAGTGCCACCTTGAATCCCAAGGAGCAATAGAATGATTTAATCAAACTCAGAAATATATGTTCTGAAAGTATTGCATAGATTCAAGAAAACACTGGGATGAAAACATCACAAGCTTTATTTGCTGTTCATTTAGCCAGGCTGAGTTGGTATATAAACATTCAGTATGTGGGACCCCTCAGCGTATAGGGTTTTATAAGAGAAACGGATGTCAGTTTGCGAGAAACTTGTTGCTTGGTTATGTCAGTTCGAAGAGTTCACTCAACCTTTTTCTTTTAATTTCTAAGTTCTTCCTGTCCTCTGCTCATTCCAAATGAAAACCAACTATAACAATCCTGCAAGGTCTGCAGTTTTAGTTTTGCTTCCTCTTCCTGGTTCATTTTTGCAAGCTTTACTTTCAGGACCATGTCAAATTCTTTCAACAAAGCTAACTAGCTAACACTGATTCTGACAGGAAGCTGAAAAACTAACGAGATCCGAGAAAACTAATTGTAAAGAGAAATCTGGTTGGATGTTTTAAGTATTCTTTTAGAATGCATGACCAAAGACAATAGATGGAAATTGCATTTTAGGTTTTACTTTAAGACGGTGTAAAATGTTTAAAATGGAAAATGTGGAAAATGTCATTTGAATGCTTAATATATATATATATATATATATTATTGGAAATAGTAATCATTTCACAAATGCAAAGAGTATACCTACCATGCTGCTGTTTCTCTTTGCGTTTACAGGCACAGCAGGCAACAGTCACCAGCGCAATCATCAATAACAGTATGAAACCTCCTCCACCGGCTAAGATTCCCACCATGAACCAAAACTCAAAGCAAAATAGTGTAGTGGGCTTCAAACCTGAGCAGAAAAAGATCAATATTTAAGATCTGTATAAAAACTGCTAAAAAAGAAAATGCATGAAAAATGACTTACATGCTGCTTGCACTGGATCACTTGTATTTTTATGAACTGGATTCTGGGCAGTACATGTATACTCTGATTTATCCTCCTCTGCATTTATTGAGAAGTTTAATACGTTCTTCTTGAATTCTTTCCCATTTTTGTGCCAGCTGTAAGATATAGCTGATCTTTGATCTTCGTCACCTTCAACATCACATCTGAAGTCAATCTTCTCATCCTGACATGTAATATTCACTCTTGGCTTTGGGACTTTTGCTGGTAAATATGGAAGGACAGCATCATGAGTATATTCATGCAGTATTCAGCATTATGAATTATTTCATATTTATATATTTTAAATACCAAATATTAACATTATGTTAAAATGAAATAATATTGTATTGGTGATATGGTGTAAGATATCTAAATTTGTTATGAGAATAAGTGTAAATTTTCACCACATCCATTAAAAGAGAGAAATATATTTGCAGTAAAATAGCATTTTTAATTCCAAATATCTTACCATAAACACAGACGATTTCTGAGTATGATTTTACGTTGGTGCCATTCACATCAAATACCTCAACACCGTATGTCCCAGAATTGCTCAGGTTCACATGTTGGAGCTCCAGGGAATCATTTTTCACGATCCCTGGTCCCTCTTGTTTCCTATTCCTTTTGCGGACTACCACTTTATTGTCTTTTTTTATAGTGAATCGATCATCATCCTTAAGCGGCCTGTCAGTCAGTTTAAAGGTGAGACTCTCCCCTTCTAATATATTTTTCTGGCATGAGTCACAGTCTGTAGAGAAAATTGTACAGCGATTTTTAAAGCCATAATGAAATTCACTTAAAAATTTATGTGACAGTCAGTCAAACACTATGTAATATTTAATATATGACACGCAACACACAGATATTTAAAACCATTAATCCTTGTGCATCCTTATGGACATGTGTCAATGCAAACAGCATAAATTTAGCAAAAGGTGTGTATTTTTATTGGAATTTTTAATATTTCACCCTCATTTGCTTTCATAAATCTATTTTACACTAGGTACACAAAATTGTTTGAAACCCATTCAAACGACAATATTTATTCGCCGTGACGTTTAAGCATAAAATCATGCACTCTGTGTTAACAGGCTTTTATTTTGCTGACAAGGTTTAAAAACATTGAAATTTAAAAATAATAATAATAATTCTGAAATGTTTATTATATTCTCAGGTTTAGCATCTGGGGAAAATACATGCTTTTCCCTTTTTCTGATTCTGCTATATTATAGAGCACTGCAGAACAGCTGAATAAATGATGCGGCTATAATTGTGTGTGTGTGTGTGTGTGTGTGTATGGATAATAGAGTTGCTGTATTTGTGCACTGAAAATTTTATGTGTGAACAGAAAGAAATTATATTGTACTGGAAATCACGAATCCCACCCCATGTATATGAGTCAAAGAAGGTTACTGAGCTTTGAAGATTTTTGCATGATATAAATAAACCGGCATTTAAAGGGTTAATATTCTGAAAATGAATTAATCTTTGGTAATTATGATCAGAACTGATGCTGGTAAAAAAAAAAAAAAATCAAAAAGTCAGTAAAAGTGGAAAAAATATTAATGTATAGTATTTCTATGACAGTTTTTTTTTTTACATGGACGTTTTTGTCCTTTATCGACCTGAGTGGTAGTTTTTTTTATTTATTTTGTTTTGTTTGTTTGTTTTTATCTGACACTGCATAAAAAATATGACTGCATCAAAATGAATGTTGTTGTTAATCACTGACATATCAAAGACTGTAATAATCAAAGAAGAAAAATTCTGCTTAGCATTTAGTATATGGAAAATAACTACTATTTTTCTTTTTTTTCCATAGAAAAAAACATCTGTGGCATTATGTAAACAAACCAGCATTTAAAGGGTTTCAATTCTGAAAATGAATGAATGTTTGGTAGTTATGATTAGTACTGATGCTGGTAAAAATTTTTTTTAAAAAAATTAACGTTAGTGAAAGTGGAGAAACATTAATATATAATATTGTTATGACAGTTTTTGGACATGGACATTTTTGTGTAACTTTTTTTAACTGACGCACAATGATTAATACAGTTTGGAAACAATCATACTCTTAATCACAACCTCATGGCACACTAACATGGAAAAATCAAAAACAAAAACAAAAACAAAGCATTCCCTGATGCTAAAAACTCAATGTCAAAATACAATAAGCACACAAGAGCCAGACTTCCCTACTGAAAACTCAGCAGGCATATCTACAATTCAAATAAAGACTAACTGAAGATCAATCTCAAATCATAATAACCTAAAACACTAAAATGATTATTTAAATAGAAAATAATGACCTACCTGTTAAGGTAAATAGAGTCAGGAAACTGAGGAATAAGACTATAACACTGCCGTTGGTGTTCATCGTTCTTTCAAAAACTTCTAGTGACAGATTTAGAAAATGGCTTCAGTTTTCTGTTTCGAGATAGAGCTGTGTTAGTTATAACTTAAACTTAGATATGCCCTAAACCTGGCAGAATGTCTCCACCTTTAGGTCGGCTCGGCTCCCAGTACGAGCGTATGATGTAGAAACAATGAGAAAATGGAAAAACACTTCTGAATCTGAATGCAAAGGCCACTGTCACTTTGAGTGTAGTACATCAGTTCTCTTTCAATAAGGAAATATGTAATGCTAGCTGGAAAATGCCAGTTGTGAGAGATTTGAAATGATTACCACTCCTCAAAACACAATCAAGTCAAACTTGCATTAAAGTTATTGTTTTGAAATGGCAAAGTCAAATTCCTGAGTGTGAATCCATGTGAGTGTGATCAAGACAGCAAGACAGGTGGGAGACTAAGGACATGTTTTTGTTTTTTTAAATGAGGCCTTTATATTGGCTGACAGGAGTGAAACCCAATGTGGTCTTCTGCTGTTATTGATCATCTGCCTCAAGATTTGGTGTGTTGTCCATTCTAGGATGCTTTTCTGCTTACCATGGATGTAAACAGTTTGTTTATTTATTTATTTATTTATTTATTTTAACCCTTCTATGTAAACTCTAGAGATTTTTGTACATGAACATCCCAGGAGATCAGCAGCTTATCAAATACTAAACCAGCTAGTCTGTCACCATTAATAATGCTACAGATTACATTTTCCCCTATTCTGATGTATAATGTGATAATTTTCTGAAGCTCTTGTCTTGTACTGGCATGATATTATGCATTGCACATCTGCCACATGATTATTTGATTGGATAATCATCACCCCCAAATCATCACTGACTCTGGAAACTTCACACTGGGCTCTTCCTCCAGACTCTGGGACCTTGATTTCCAAATTAAATACAAAATTTACTTTCATCTGAAAAGAGGAATTTGGACCACTGAGCAACAGTCCAGTTCTTTTTAAAGGCTTAGGACACCTTTGCATGTGTTTTGAGTTAATTAGCTTATGAGAGTTCTTCTCAGGTTGACATTTCTGTATTATAAATTCTTCTAATATTATGAAATACTGGATTTTTGATTTCCATGGGCTGTACCCAAAAAATTCACAGCTAAAAGTGGTCCTGTGGTTGGAAAATGATTGTTGATGAAGGCAAATCGATTGTCTGTACCTGTAAAAATAATAGGTGACTAATAGTCTTTTTTTTTCTAATAAAGGTGATCCTATGCATGCTTAGGACAGGACAAAATATTCAACCGGCTCGTGGCCCGTTCTTTTGGCCAAGCAATCATGGCGATATTCACAGGTGGTGTGCGGCATGTCACAGATGTCACAAATGTCCCCTCCATTTTTTTGTGTTGTTTTGTGTAGGCAGTTTTACCTGGAAGCAGTGCCTCTCTGTAACATCTCAGCATGCAGCGTTGTGGAGGCACTCTTCCATTTCATCCCCCGAGTTGGGATCCTGAAAGAGATCTTAACTGATCAGGACACATCTTTCATGAAACAAACATCACACAAGCTGTACGTATTGTTGGGCATTAAATCTATTTGCACCAGCATTTGCCATCCAATGCTTAAAAGCATGATTTGTAAATTCATTCAAGACAATGTGTGGAATTGGGATAAGTGGCTTGAGCCCTTGTTATTCACAACGCAAGAGGTCCCACAAGTCTCCACAGGGTTTTCCCCCTTTGAGTTACTGTATGGGTGGAAGCCTCAGGGCATCATTGATGCCATTCAGGAAACTGGGAGGAGGAGCCTTCTATTATTAAAAATGAAATTCAACATGTTCTTGGCCTGAGAGCAAAACTCCACACCTTAATTTACATAGCACAGGAGAATTTGCATCATGTGCAATAATGTCAATTCTGGCTATAAAAAAGGTGTACTCAGCTATGGGAGTTTACACTGGGAGATTTTGCTACCCATGTAGAGCTGTAAATTACTCGCCAAGTGGCCCCTTTGAGGTTACACGTGATCTTGACTATGAGGTAAGGCGAATAGCAGGTTCACCACCTTAACCTCCTCAAACCATGGAGGGAGGAAGTTTCTGTGGCTTTGCTGATAATCGTTCTAGAGAGGGAGGAGCTAGGACCGGAGGTGAATCTAAAAAGCTTAATTCACCCCAGTCCCTTATGGAAACTACCTCTCTCTGTCCCAAATCACAGACGTTGCCAAGTTGGTGCAGAATTTTCCAGCGTGTTCTCACCTCTACTCAGTCGCACTAATCCCATAGTGCACCACATAGAGACACCCTAGCATAGGTACCCAAGCATAAAAAACAGGAGATTCAGGACGAGCTCAAAGCCATGCCTGAATTGGTGGTAATCAAGGAGTCCCACAGTGACTGGTCCAGCCCGGTGGTTTTGGTTCCCAAAATGGATGATTCAGTCAGGTTTTGTCAACATGGTGTCTAAATTTGATGCATACCCAATTCCTTGTATTGACAAACTGCTTGATCGGTTGGGTGTGGCTCCTTTTTATTCAACGCCGGATTTGACAAAAGGAAGGCAAAGGCAGATCCCCTTGACTCCAATATCTTTGGAAAAAAATGGCCTTTTGCACTCCCTTTGGGTTACACCAATCCAGGACCCTTCCTATAGGGTTGTTCAGGGCCCCTGCAATGTTTCAGAGACTCATGGACAGAATCATCTCACTATCCCATTATTATCTACAGCAATTATCGGCAGTGATAGGGCCAACAGAGTCGGCAGCAGGCCGGACAGCTGGGGGTATGTGGAAGCATGCTTGAGTGCCCGATTGTTAATGGAGGGTGGGGCCGGAGAAGGTGATTGGTAAGTAATGCACACCTGCGGGGAATTGTACTAATGAATATGCTGTGTTGCACTGAGTGGAGGCCGAGCATAAAAAGTAGAGAGACGAGCGCCTTGAGAGAGAGAAAGCCAACCCGCACAGAGTTGTGTGTGTGTTTGTGTGTGTGTGTGTGTGTGTGTGTGTGTGTGTTTGATTTAAAACACTCAAAAACAAATGCAAAGTTGCCAATAAAGCACTTTTTGAGTTATTTCAAGCCTGCCTCCCACTTCCTCAATCCCCAGTATATGTGGGAAATTTATATATAGCATCTTTTACACAGTGAAACAATAACATAAGAACATGAAAGAAGACTAAGATTGCATATTTTTTCATAGATAGAAATATAAGAATATGCTAAGTAAAATAGCATTTAAGCTGACACAGTTGTAACATTTTTCAGTTTGACTTAAATTACTTTGAGTGCATGAATCCATTCATTCATCCATTATAACCGATAACTTATTCTTTCTTCCAATCCTATTCGCAGCATTTGCAAAATGCTGTTTTCTGATCATTTAGGACAGTTTTTTAATCCATTTCATCAGTCACTTTTTACACAGCTAGCCAACTTTCTCTTCATCTTCTATGTGTGTGTCTCTCTTTCTTTCTTGTTCACTCTCATACTTTCTTTCCCTCTCTCACTCTCTTCTTTCATTTGTCAACATGTTTTATACTGTCCACTTAAAACGACTTGAGATGGTTTTGCTAATGTTGACTTCCAAACATTCTCCCAACTCTGAGTGCAGAGATAACTGTAATCAAATGCACAGATTTAAGTTTGTCAAAAGTTCAGTTTTTTACAAAAAGCATTTTTCACAAATATCACCACCATGAAAAACTGGACCAATCCTGCTGTTTTTATTTTCCAAAGTGACACAGATAAGTGATGCACTTGTACACAGATGTAATAAACTTACACAGATGAATGTGTACATTTAAAGAAATCTTCAGTTGTGCTGGACCTCCCCTACATGGAAATAAATAAATGAAAAAAGTTTATAGGATTAAAGTATAAAGGAAAATAGAAATGGAAATGAACAATACTGTTTTACACAATACAATGATGTGTTTTATTAGCTGCCGTTTTTTTTTTTTATTAATGTAATGGTGGGCATCTGATGGATACTTATGTTATACACATATTTTATGCACAGTGGCAGAAAGCTGCATTGCACTGCAGCAGCATGGGCCAGTTCTTAGCATGCTGCAGTGTGAAGAGAGCTCTAACTCTTAGTTGTTGTGCAACTAGTATATAACATACAGTATATAATTGGATATGATCATTTCACCTGACTGGTGTGCTCTCTTGTCCATCACAACGGTCCTTCACACTTTTTGACAGGTGCATTTCTCCTCGGTTTGGGTAATGGTGGAATTTGTTCCTCTTCATCATCAATTGGAGGTGGTGGAGGCCAAGTGCGTTTCGGCTTCCTGGGTCTATATTCGGTCTGACATGGAACTTGAGCTACCTCCTGGGGAGAAACATTATCACAGGTTTCTAGAAGTGTCAGTTGTTGTCTTTCTGTTTGTTTTGATTTTTGTTGACCAGAAGTTGGAGAGATGTTGAAGTATTTCAGTCTCAACTCTTCTTCATCTGGGAAAGAACACAGGATTTATCATTACAAAACATATTTATCCATCATGAACTAATACAGTAAAGGAAATGTAGATGTGGCTGTTAAACATCGTGTTACCATCATGAAGTTACCATCATGACTACAATCAAGCAGTTAAACATCTAAGTGCATAAAGAAGATTGGGCAACTTTCCAACAAACTGGACTCTTTCATCTCCAAGCATTTTGAATATCCACTGGTTTAAGTACAACATTAGGAGCACTCTGCTTGTACAGCTGGTGAATGACTTTGTTCTGTTCCACTGGAAACTTTGTGTACCATTCTGATATATGTATCATACCATTATCATATATATCCTTAAAAACCCCTGCCTAATATTGTGTAGGTCCCCTTTGTGCCACCAAAGCAGCTCTGACCGATCAAGGCATGGACTCCACAAGATCTATGAAGGTGTGTTATGGTATTTGACACCAAGACCTTAGCAGCAGATCATTTAAGTCCAGTAAGTTGTGAGCATGGATCGGACTTGCTTGTCCAGCACACCCCACAGATGCTCGATTGGATTGAGATCTGGGGAATTTGAAGGCCAAGTCAACACCTTGATCTCTGTCATGTACTTCAAATCATTCTTGTACAATTTTTGCAGTGTGGCAGGGCGCATGATGTAAATGAAAATGTGATTCATAAGACTAGGTCACCATCCATTGCTCCATGGTCCAGTTCTGATGCTCACATGCCCATTGTTGTCATTTTGGGCAATGGACAGGGGTCAGCATGGGCACTCTGACCGGTCTGTGGCTATGCAACCCCATACGCATCCAGCTGCGATGCACTGTGTGTTCTAAAACCTTTTTATTATAGCCAGCATTACATTTTTCAGCAGTTGGTGCTACAGTAGCTCTTCTGTGGGATCAGACCAGATGGGCTAGCCTTCGCTCCCCATTCGCATCAGTGAGCCTTGAGCACCCATGACCCTGTTGCCAGTTCACCGGTTGTCCTTCCTTGAGCCACTTTTGGTACTAACCACTGCATTCCAGGAACACCCCAAAAGATCTGCCATTTTAGAGATGCTCTGATCATCGTCTTGCCATCACAATTTGGCCCTTGTCAAAGTCACTCAGATCCTTATATAACCTATATTGTATATTGTATATATATTGTATATTGTGTATATATATTGTATATAACCTAATTATATATATATATATATATATATATATATATATATATATATATATATATATATATATATATATATATATATATGTATATGTATATGTGTGTGTGTGTGTGTGTGTGTGTGTGTGTGTGTGTGTGTGTGTGTAAAATATAAAATATACACTTGTTCTGCAGGCCCCACCTTCAGGGCCTTCTTGCATATTCTTCATTATTGTACGAAACTGCTCTCCAGGATTGTGAAATTGTGAAAATGGTCTTTTTCGCTTCCTGTGTCAACACATAAGCCTTCTCTAGCAGTGCTAGGGGATAATTTATATCAGCAGTTTCTGTCAGAAATCCCAGACTGTGCAGTTTTACTCGCTGAAGATGTCAGACACATTTTTATGCTCCAAGAGCCATAACACCACGTGTATGTTGAGTGCTTGTTTAACAGTGAATGTGCCCAAGCCTGGGTTAAATGTTCCAGATCTTGGCCTGCACATCAGGGAGGAACTTGTAGCTGTGCAGCACAAAGATCCATTCTTAGCTAAATGTAGAGCCACTGCAGTGACTCAAGAGAAAGTTAGTAACACCGTTTGAGTGTGGAGCACTATTTATCAGGTTATGATTCCTACTCCATATCGCAAATCAGTGTTAGCAGTTGCTCATGATCATGTTTTGGCTGGACATTTGGGCATAAAACATATCACCACACACTCCAATGTTTTCTTTGGTCTGGTTTGATGACAGATGTTTTCCAGCATTGTAGGTTGTGACATATTTTCCACCTAGCTAGAAAACCTAATGAGTTGGTATCCCCTGCTCCTTTACATCCCATAACTGCTTTGGGAGATCCATTTATATTTGTACTTATACTGTAGATTGTGCTGGTCCCTTGCCTAAATAAAAATCTGGTCATCAGTATGTGTCGACAATTAGGCAATTATGTATCTATTCCACTCTCCGGTCTTCATGCTAAGATCATCATCTAAGCATTACAAAGTTCTTTACTACTTTTAGGTTGCCAAATGTTATACAAACAGACCAAGGTTCAAACTTTATTTCAAATATCTTCACCAAAGTACTGCAGCAATTCTGCATTAAGTGTAGCGTAACAAATGCATACTATCATCAATCCTAATAAGTTGGAAAAAAAATAAAAATTCTTCAAACTCTGAAATCTATGCTCCAAAAGTATTGCATTGAGTTCGGAAATGAGGGGAAAAACAAGTAACCCCCTAAACCAAGGGAAAAGCCTCTAAAAAGTGATGGCTTGACAAAATAAAAAAAAAAGAATAATAATTTCTTACTAGTACAATTAACTTGGAAAATATTCAGACCCCTTCAGTGTTTGTACACTTTATTTTGTTACAGATTTTATTCAAAATGGATTAAATTGACTTTTGCTATTAATCTACACACAATAACCCAGAATGTCAAAAGGGGAAACATGTTTTTAGACAAATTTATCCAAATTTTTACATCAAAAACTAAAATATCTAATTTAGATAAGTATTCAGACCCTTGGTCCCTTGGCATTCCAAACTGATCTTAGGTACATTCTGTGTGAAGGTTCTCCTTTTAGCACAACAGTCACCCGGAGTTGCTTCAGGACAAGTTTCTGAATGTACTTGAGTGGCCCCGCCTAAGCCCAGACTTGAAACCCATGGGAAAAGGACTAGATGAACCTAAAGATAGAAGTTCACCAATGCTTCCAACTTAATCTGATTGAGCTTTAGAGGATCTGCCAGGAGGAATGTGAGAAACTGTCCAGATCTGTCAGAGATAGTGAAAGTTACAGTCAATGGCTTTATTTAGAGAACTGGAACAAACGGGTCCAAAACAGTAGGCAGTCACAAAGTCAGGCAATGAACAAACAGAATGTCAAAGAGCAATGCAAAATCCAAAAACCATGAGCAATCTCAAATAAAGGCTTGGTATGGCAATTGTATACACTGAGCTGAATGAATACTTTGTGGTGAGTGCTAGTGATGAGTGCGCTTATATATAGGGTGTGGTGGTAAGTGAGTCCAGGTGCGTGTAATCAGAAGTCGGGTTACAGTCAACCTAACAATAAGTCTGGTGTGTGGGTGTTGCAGTCTGATTTTGCCGTTGACATTACCAGATCAAGGTATGTAATGCTTGTAGAGACTTGTTCAAGAAGAATTAAAGCTGCAATTGCTCTCAAAGTTTTTTCTACAAAGTACTAAATAATGGTTCTGAATACTTATCTAAATGAGAGATTTCAGGTTTAGACGTTTAATAAATTAGCAAACAATTTTAAAAACGTGATTTCCATTTATCATCATGGGTTATTGTGTGTCCATTTAAAATGAAATCTATAGCACACCCCTTCGCTCCACCCCATGTTAGCCTGTTTCTTTCTCTCAGAAAGAAAAAAAAAAATATGGTGGACAATTGTAATAAAGCTATGATTAAATATTAGTAGTGCTTTTCCACGGAGGTGGAATATATTACACATGAACAGGTTTGAAGGATTCTGGCAGCAATATAAGCTCAGTATAAATTGATGTGAGTTCAATATGACTATTATGGCTGTCAATATTGGTGTATGACAGAGGGAGAAGAGTGAAAAAGCAAACAACAACAACAACAACAAAAAACCACCACCAACAAAAGAAAATTGTTGAATGTTGAAAAAGAAATCTGATTTGATAATATAAGGCTTACGTTAGAATGCATGATCCAAAGAGAATAGCTGGACATTTAAGGAAAAAAAATACAAAATTTTAGGAAATAATAATAATTTTCCAAAATCTTAGACTGAACTTACCTTGTTGTTGTTTCTCTCTGAATTTACAGGAACGACAGGCAACAGTCACCAGTATTATTATCAATAACAGTACGAGACCTCCTGCACCTGCTAAGATGCCCACCATGAACCAAAAGTCAAGGCCAAGGAGTGTACGCTTGAAACCTGGGCAAAATCCCAAATAATTATATTCCATCAATAAGATAGTATAGCATTCTCACAGGCCATAATACATTCAAATCGAGAGGTAAATATTTAAGTTAAAAAATAAAAGTGCATGAAAAATTACTTACATGCTGCTTCTACTGGATCACTTGTGCTTTTATGAACTGGATTCTGGGCAGTACATGTATACTCTGATTTATCCTCCTCTGCATTTATTGAAAAGTTTAATACGTTCGTCTTGAATTCTTTCCCATTTTTGTGCCAGCTGTAAGATATAGCTGATCTTTGATCTTTGTCAACTTCAACATCACATCTGAAGTCAACTTTCTCATCCTGACATGTAATATTCACTCTTGGCTTTGGGACTTTTGCTGGTAAATATGGAAGGACAGCATCGTGAGTATATTCATGCAGTATTCTGTATTAGAAATTATTTTGGATTTACATATTTACATATTTACATATTTAAATAGCAAATATTATGCATTATGTTAAAATGAAATAATATTGCATTGGAGATATGGTGTAAGATATCTAAATTTGTCATGAGAATAAGTTTACATTTTCACCACATCCATTAAAAGAGAGAAATATATTTGCAGTAAAATAGCATTTATAATTCCAAACATCTTACCATAAACGCAGACGATTTCTGTGTATGATTTTACGTTGGTGCCAGTCACATCAAATACCTCAACATTGTATGTTCCAGAATCACTCAGTTTCACATGTTGGAGCTCCAGGGAATCATTTTTCACGATCCCTGGTCCCTCTTGTTTGTTATTCTTTTTGCGGACTACCACTTTATTGTCTTTTTTTATAATGAATAGATCATCATCCTTAAGCGGCCTGTCAGTCAGTTTAAAGGTGAGACTGTCCCCTTCTAATATATTTTTCTGACATTTGCTACAGTCTGTCAATAAAAAATGTACAAAGATTTAAAGCCATAATGAAATTTACGTTTGTTGTATATGTGACACAATATAATACTTAATACAAGACACACAACCACTATAATATTTCATATGAATTCTTACTAGAAACCATTAGTACAGTTTGAAACAATTATCACATTCTTAATCACAACAAACGTTCATGTAAAAAACATTCACTGATGCCAAATAACTGATAAAAACTGGTTTCACTACAAAGAAAAACCTCTGCATTCATATCTACAATTCAAATCAAGAAAATCTTGACCTACCTGTTAAAGTAAACAGAGCCAGGAAACAGAGGAATAAGACTATAACACTGTTTTTGGTGTTCATCTTTATTTCAAAGAATTTCAGAGACAAATGGAGAAAACAGTTTCAGTTTACTGTTTTCAGTTGGAGGTGTGTTCATGCAGAATGTAGCACAGGGTGTATTTCTGTCACTAAACAAGGCAGAATGTCTCCACCTTTAGGCCGGCTCGTGTACGATGAGGAAACCCTAAGAAAAGGGGAAACACCTACATTTGAATGCAATAGCCACCGTCACTTTTGTGAGTGTAGTACATCACCTCTCTTTCCATTAGGAAATATGTAACGTTAGTTGGAAAGTACCAGTTGTGAGAGATTTGAAATGATTACACTCCTCAAAACACCAACCAAGTCAAACTACCAGCACAGGCAATTAATTTTTACTATAAAAATAGGGGTCTGTATAGAATTTGAGATTAGTTCATGTAGGTGCCATTTAAAGAAGCTAAGAGTGTATCTTTTGCTGCTTCAGTTATTTTGTCTCAACTATTTTAACTACCCTATTTAACTTCCTGGTGCTTGGACTTCCCTTTTCTGCTTGCAGCTTCAATTCATTTTATCTGCATCCAGTATTTCATCTCTGTGTTTATATTTTCAGTCTTACAACCTCTATATAAAAGTATAAAAAACAACAAATGTAGTTGGGGTTATGCCTGGGCCAAAGCCATTATCACATGGATATGAGAATTGTGTTTGGGCCTGTGGTAGTGTAGACAAGGCATGGCCTAACCTACTTGTAAGTTCAATAGCTATGGTTTTGGCCCCGGGACCAAAGTATATTTAAGTTTTTAGAATATTCTTTAAGATATATTGCTGCTGATTGGCCCAAGTTCAATATTTATTTTAATAAGGTGTTTTGATTTGTTTAGCTGTATGTTGCTCATATTTAGTTTTTGTTTAATTGTTTAGTTTTTGTGAGTGGAGGCGGACTAACCAAACTCATGCAGCTACTGTAAAGTCATGTGGCCTTTTTCATATTAGAGATATAATTATCATAATGTCAAATAACAGAAAACATGATAGTGGCGCACAAAAAAGAAAGAAAAAAAATTCATAGGTTTGGACCTCTGAAATTTAAGGACCTACCTATTGTATTTTATTGTAGTGATTTTATTAAGACTAGCTTCATCATGGCTTTTGTTTAAAAATCCTTGTTGCTGTTTGTTAACAATTTATAGCAGTGTGTGTTGTTTGGCTGCGTTTCATGCCATTGTGTCTCTTTTACTGTGTTAAAGTTCATTCTGGTCTGAATTTGTGGTCAATATTGCATGAACAGCACACAAAACTATTGTAAGACTATCTGATTTGAACGGGAACCATCTACACCCAGAGTTAGTAAAACATTTTCTTCACTTTGTCACTGTTTCTGCATTGTTGAAATCTTAGCGACTGTCACAGAAAATAAAAATGTTAAAAGTTTGACATGACCAACAGCATAATTTCAGTTGCTGCACAGGCGCAATGAAACGCAGCTACTTCTCATATGGACAAACTGATTAGTTGCATTTCTCAATTAGAACCTCTCATTAGCACAGTAGCTCCAAACATACTACTGACAGCTGTCAGAAATTGGTAAGGAGAACTCAAGTGCGGATGATTTATAAAATGAGCTGTCATGGCATCCTCTGCGGGGAAGAGGGACATCCTTAGCCGAGCGTTGAGGCAGAGCGACGTCCTTAGTGGGGCAGGGAGGGTGGGATCCTGTCCCAGCCTGGTCTCTAGCCATTCCAGCATGGTGTTGGTCCATTACCTCATCTCATGCTGTTCTCAAATCAGGCAGTCCCTATCCAGGAGCCCCTGCCCCACCTATCCACTCAAAAAAAAAAAAAAATATCGGCTGCATCCGTTGGTCAGTCAAACTTTCTGTCAGTAATTGGTAATGGAGGCAGGTGCAAGTGGAGATAACTTCTTAAACAAAGCGCAAACAAAGCGATCCAAAGGATGAGCATAAGAACCATAAACATGGACTATTGATACAAGGCAAGAATCATACAAACTAGAAGCACACACGGAACAATGGCAAAAGCTTGACAAAGGGTGCTACACAATACAGGACTTATTATACCACAACATGATTCAGGTGCACTTGATCTCTTGTAGGGTGTGCTGATGGGTATTTTAAGTCTTTTTGGCGCTACCCGGACAACTTCAAAAGAAATACAACATAAAACAAAGGGAACTTGAGTTACAGTAACACACAAGACATTATTATTGAAGCAAAAAAAAAAAAGTTATCCAACACCTGTCACCCATGGGAAAAACGCATTGCCACTTTAAACTGAAAATCTTGTTGTGCCACCTTTAGAAGCAATGATTCAACCAAACACATCCGATAACTGGTAATCCATCTTTCACAGCACTGTGGTTGACTACTGACTCACTCTTTTTGCAGAATTGCTTTAGTTCAGCCACATTGGCAGGTTTTCGAGCATGAACTGCCCATTTAGGATCCTGCCACAGCATCTCAATTGGTTCAAGTGAGGATTTTGACAAGGCCACTGCAAAACATTCATTTTTTTTTTTTTTTTTTTTTTTTTTAACCATTCAGAGGTAGATTTACTCCTATGCTTTGGATCATTGTCTTGCTGTATAATCCAGTTGCACTCACACCATCACACTGCTACCACCATGCTTGACTGCAGGTATGATATTTTTTTTGTGGAATTCTATGTTACAGAATTTATGCCAGATGTAACAGAACCACTGTCTTCCAAACAGTTCAACAATTCATAAAGTTCTCCCACCATTCAATTTAGAATTGTGCATCAGGTTGAAACCTTTCAACTGATGATGTGACCTACTTCTTCTCTCGTCAGCTGTAGCATATACAGGTTATTAAATGTGCGAGTGTATCTGTTGCTATGTTCCCTGAAACCCACAGACCAGCAACAACGTCCACGGGTCACAACAAAGCTTTCTCACGGTCGTGAAAACAGAATTAGCACAAACTCTGAAAACAGTGCTAACACTGAGTGCAAAGTGAAATGTAATCAACTGCGCAGGTTTATTTATTTTTTTAAAAAAAATGAGAAACCTACTTCTTGTTTCATTTTTTACTTCATAAAATGTTCTCACAAATATCATCACCATGGAAGAGCGGATGAATCCTGCTGTGACACGGAAGTGATGCACTTGTGCATAGATGTAATAAACTTGCACATAGACGCATGTGTGCATTTTAGAGAAAACTACAATTGTGCTGGGTCTCCCCTACATGGTAATAAAGAAATTAAAAAGTGTATAAGATTAAACTATAAAGGAAAATAGAAATGAACAATACTGTTTTATACACCACAATGCCATGTTTTATTAGCATTTTTTTTTTTTTACATTATTAATGTAATGATAGGCATATGCTGGATACTGATGTTATGAACATCCTTCGTGCACAGTGACAGAAGCTGTTTCCGCTGCGGTGGGTTTTTTTCCTTTATTAATAGAAGATGAAACCAGCTAGTGCTTGACCATAAAAACCAAACTGTAACAGAGTCATTTAGAGACATACGCAGCCAGTGCAATGATGCACAGAAAGGTGTAACTTGTTCTTTCTTTCTTGTACGTGTTAATACTCTGTTAATACTGCAGCATCTTGGACGCAATCTGCTTATCCTGGGTTTTGATAATTCTGTAAACAAAGCATTGTGTTAGTCTGGAAATGTAATTTGAAGCCTTTTGTGTGTCTGTTAACTGAACTGCGGTCTAGTGTGTTCTGCACAAATAATACAGCCTAAAAACAGCAAAGTCCTGAAACAGGTTTTGTTTAACTATGGATAAGATGACTAGTCAGCTAATTTTTTTGAAGTAGTGGTCACCTATTAATCATCATGCAACTAGTATATAAAATACAGGATATAATTGGATAAGATAATTTGATCATTTCACCTGAGTGGTGTGCTGTCTCGTCCATCATAACGGTCCTTCACACTTTTTAACCGGTGCGTTTTTCCTCGCTTTGGGTAATGGTGGAAGTTGTTCCTCTTCATCATCTATTGGAGCTGGTGGAGGCCGAGTGCGCTTCTTCTTCCTGCTTCCTGCTTGAGGTCCTTCTTGGGCAGAAACCTTGTCATAGGTGTCTGGAAGCACCAGCTGATGTCTTGCTGTTGGTTTTGCTGTTTGCTCTTGCTGTTTTTGTTGACCAGGAAATGAAGAGATGTTGATGTAGTTCAGTCTGTACTCTTTTTCATTTGGGAAATGATAAAGGATATATCATTACGAAACATATTTATCCTTCATGAAATAATACAATCATGGAAATGTAGATGTGGCTCTTTACCAAACATCTGCTTAAATTACCTCTTTATTTACACCAGAATGCTTATTTCTATAAATTACTCAATAATCATTAACAAATTATCTTGCTGAATCATTATATTTTTACTGTGCTCTTTCAACATTTGTCTTTGGGCCCCATTTATCAAGTTGGATATGGGATGCATTTAATTACTGTATGAGCTGTATGCATGGATAAATAACTGTGGGAGCATTTCCACAAGACATTTAGTAGTCATGAAAATCATATATTGGCAGAAAAAAATAGATTCCAAAGTCTACCTAATGTAAATCAAAACAGCTTCAAATCACACAATTACCATGGATTACTGTTCATCTATATATGGATTAATTATATCCAAATGGAAAAACTCGTCACAGTAGTGAATCTTCCCAGAAGTGCCTGACTTTACAAAATTCCTCCAAGAGCACAGCAACGACTCATCCATAAAGTCACAAAAGAGCCAAGGACAACATCAAATGACCTACAGACCTCTCTTGCATCAATAAAGATTCATGACTGTTCATGACTCCACTATCAGAAAGACGCTGGGCAAAAATGGCATCCATGGAAGAGTGGCGAGGTGAAAACCACTGCTAACCCAGAAGAACATTAAGGCTCGTCTGAATTCTGTCAAAGCACACCTTGATGATCCTCAACCCTTTTGGGAGAATGTTCTGTGAACTGGTGAGTTGACAGTGGAATTGGCATAAACCAAACACAGATTTCCACAAAAATAAAATCAAACATGGTCAAGCCTGGTGGTGGAAGTGTGATGGTGTGGGGATCCTTAGCTGCTTCAGGGTCTGGGCAACTTGCAATAATTGAGGGAAACATTAATTCTGCTCTCTACCAGAAAATCCTAAAGGAGAATATCCGGTCTTCAGTCTGTAAATTGAAACTCAAGTGCACTGGATTATGCAGCAAGACAATGATCCAAAGCATAGGAGTAAATCCTAATCCTAGAAATAAGTGAAAGACTGATCTCAAGTTATCAGAAGCGTTTGGTTGCAGTTATTGCTGCTAAAGGTGGCACAACCAGATTTTAAGTTTAAGGTGGCAATTCGTTTTTTTACATGGGTGATGGATAACTTTTTTTCACTTCAATAAATGAAAAAAAAACAAAACAAAACAAAAAAAAAACTGCATTGTGTGTTTACCCAGGTTGCATTTCTTTTATGTTGTATTTCATTTGAATATCTAAAACTATTTAGTATGAGATATACAGAATAAATGAGGAAATACTTTTCCACAGCACAGTACATACAAGTACAAAGTGAAAAGACATTGTGTGTAAGTTTGAAATGGATATATGCACTGGAAGAACAAGATAAAGGATGCTTAGTCGTGTCTTGAACAGTATATAATCTTGTTTTGAAGGCTCCATCTTCAGGGCCTTCCTACATGTGCTTCTTTAATGTATGAAACTGCTCTCCAGGATCCTGAAATTGTGACAATGGTCTTTTTCTCTTCCTGAAATAACATGTAAGCCTTCTCTACCTGTGTCACAGGATGATTTATATCAGCAGTTTCTTTTAGGATTTCCTGCCTGTGCAGTTATACTTTCTCAAGATTGATGAAGTAGAAATAGCACATTTTTATGTCCTGAGAACCATACAACAGCATATAAGTTGAGTTCCTGTTTAACAAAACCACAACCACAAACAACAACAACAGTACAGTATGTAAAAACTAACTGGTAAAGAGGAATCTCATTTGATATTTCAAGGCTTGTTTTAGAATGTATGCCTCAAAGAGAATAGCTGGAAATTGTATTTTATGTTTTAATTTAGAAGGTGTATAATGTTTAATCACTTTAATAATTTGAAAAAAAATCACAGGAAATAATAATCATTTCACAAAATCTAAGACTGAGCTCACCTCGCTGTTGTTTCACTCTGCGTTTACATTGACGACAGGCAACAGTCACTAGCACAATTGTCAATAACAGTACGAGACCTCCACCAGCAAAGATGCTGATCATGGTCCAACGGTCTAAACCATAGAGTGTATCGGAACCTGAGCAAAATTCAATCATTATTTTTGGTTAATAAGATTTTATAGCATACTCACAGATGATGAGATAATCAAATTAAGAGATAAATATTTAATTTCCAAAATTAAAGTGCATGAAAATTACTTACATGCTGCTTCTACTGGATCACTTGTGCTTTTATGAACTGGATTCTGGGCAGTACATGTATACTCTGATTTATCCACCTCTGCATTTATTGAGAAGTTTAATACGTTCTTCAATTCTTTCCCATTTTTGTGCCAGCTGTAAGATATAGCTGATCTTTGATCTTTGTCAACTTCAACATCACATCTGAAGTCAACTTTCTCATCCTGACATGTAATAGTCACTCTTGGCTTTGGGACTTTTGCTGGTAAATATGGAAGGACAGCATCATGAGTATATTCATGCAGTATTCAGCATTATAAATTATTTCAGATTTATATATTTTAAATACCAAATGTTAAGCATTATGTTAAAATGAAATAATATTGTATTGGAGATATGGTGTAAGATATCTAAATTTGTCATGAGAATAAGTGTAAATTTTCACCACATCCATCAAAAGAGAGAAATATATTTGCAGCAAAATAGCATTTATAATTCCAAATATCTTACCATAAACACAGACGATTTCTGTGCATGATTTTACGTTGGTGCCATTCACATCAAATACGTCAACACCGTATGTCCCAGAATAACTCAGGTTCACATGTTGGAGCTCCAGGGAATCATTTTTGACGCTCCCTGGTCCCTCTTGTTTGTTATTCTTTTTGCGGACTACCACTTTATTGTCTTTTTTTATAGTGAATCGATCATCATCCTTAAGCGGCCTGTCAGTCAGTTTAAAGGTGAGACTGCCCCCTTCTAATATATTTTTCTGACATGTGCTACAGTCTGTCAATAAAAAATGTACAGAGATTTAAAGCAATAATGAAATTTACGTTTGATGTATATGTGACACAATATAATACTTAATACAAGACACACAACCACTATAATATTTCAGATGAATTCTTACTAGAAACCATTAGTACAGTTTGAAACAATTATCACAATCTTAATTACAACTTCATGGCAAACTTGCATGAAAAAACATTCACTGATGCCAAATTACTGACAAAAAATAAGGATACAGTAAATAGATACAGTGCCTCCACTAATATTGGCACCCTTGGTAAATAGAAGGCTGTGAAAAATTGTCTTTATTGTTTAACCTTTTGTTAACAAAATTCACAAAAATACTCTGCTGTCATGGATATCAAAAATTTGCAAATACAACAGGTTTATCCAAAAAATATCTTGGTTAAATATAGGTGTGCAACAATTATTGGCACCCTTTTAGTCAATACTTTGTGCTACCTCCCTTTGCCAAGATAACAGCTCTGAGTCTTCTCCTATAATGCCTGATGAGGTTGGAGAATATATGGCAAGGGATCTGAGACCGTTCCTCGGATCTCTCCAGATCCTTCACATTTTCAGGTGCACGTTGGTGGACTCTCCTCTTCAGTTCACCCTACAGGTTTTCTATGGGGTTAAAGTCAGGGGACTGGGATGGCCATGGCAGGACCTTGATTTTGTGGTCAGTAAACCATTTGTGTGTTGATTTTGATGTATGTTTTGGATCACTGTCCTGCTGGAAGATCCAACCACGGCCCATTTTAAGTTTTCTGGCAGAGGCAGTCAGGTTTTCATTTAATATCTGTTTATATTTGATAGAGTCCATGATGCCATGTATCCTAACAAAATGTTCAGGTCCTCTGGCAGAAAAACAGCCCCAAAACATTAAAGAGCCACCACCATATTTAACCGTGGGCATGAGGGACTTGTCCATATGGCTACCTCTCTGTGTGCACCAAAACCACCTCTGGTGTTTATTACCAAAAAGCTCTATTTTGGTTTCATCTGATCATAGAACCCGATCCCATTTGAAGTTCCAGTAGTGTCTGGCAAACAAGACGCTCGAGTTTGTTTTTGGTTGAGAGTAGATGCTTTTTTCTTGAAACCCTTCCAAACAACTTCCGATTGTAGTTTTGGAGACTTTCTGACCCTGAGACACAACTAACTTCTGCAATTCTCCAGCTGTGATCCTTGGAGATGTTTTGTCCACTCGAACCATCATCTTTACAGTGCAGTGAGACGATATAGACTGGAACTTCTTAATTATTGCCCTGATGGTGGAAATGGGCATTTTCAATGCTTGTGCGATTTTCTTCTAGCCACTAACCATTTTGTGAAACTCAACAATAAATTTAAAATATAAAAATAAAATAACAGAAGCAGAGAGTGCTACACTGGTGTCTTTATATAGCCACTGATGCTGATTGGATAAACTGGAGGTAAACATCAAATTATGACGACGAAATACTCCAAGGCACTCACACGATGAAGTAAAAAGCCTGTAAGTGACTGGGCTAAATCATTAAAAACAATTAAAAGTGTAGATCTACGTATTTCGCCTACACAGCCTTTTTGAGGATGAAGAAGGCTGAAGAAGGCTTTGTAGCCGAAACACGTAGATCTGTATTCATATGTATGATTCAAATGAAGAAAAGTACATCGTAAGGACCAGTCTGATTTGGCGATTAATTAAAACATTAAAATGATTGTTGAAACAGAAAATCTTGACCTACCTGTTAAGGTAAATAGAGTCAGGAAACACAGGAATAAGACTATAACACTGCCTTTGGCGTTCATCGTTCTTGTAAAGAATTTCGGAGACAAATGGAGAAAACAGTTTAAGTTTTCTGTTTTGAGTTGGGGGTGTGTTCTTGCAAAAGGCAGGACAGGATGCATTTTTTTGTCACTAAACACAGCAGAATGTCTCCACCTTTAGGTCAGCTCGGCTCCCGGTCAGAGTGTATGACATGGAAGCAGTGAGAAAATAGAAACACTTCTGAATGGGGACGTTCACTTGTGTGTGCAATGCATCACCTCTCTTTCCATTAACCACAACACAGCCACATGCGGTGGCTATCAAACTGGTATGCTAACACAGACACTTCATTTCTACAGTGAAATAGGGGTTTAAATGGATTTCTAAGATTAGATTATGAGGGTGGCAACTAAAGATACTAAAACATAGAGTCTGCCTTTTGCTTTTTCAGTTATTTTGTCTCGACTGCTTTACCTACACTACTTTACTTACCTGGTGTTTGGGCTTCATTTCTCCCTCCGCAGCTTCAGTTAATTTCGTTCTTATTTGTATCTGTTGTTCCACCTCATATGATAACAGATGTGACATTCCTCCTCAGATGGTACTCATAAATCTCTTTAAAACCGTGTTGTATTGTAAAACAGCATTGGAATGGTCACTTGCTCAAATAAATGTATTCTTTACTTGATTATATTTTGTTTGTTGGTACAAATTTTTTGAGGACGAGTGCCTTCTACAACAGCAACTAGTCATGCATTTTAACCTCATATTTGTAATGAAGACTAATGAACATTAATGAACATTTATTGAAGAATCCTATTCAGATACCAGACATGTTCACAAGTTCCTGTAATAAAGCCCACAAGGTTTTACTTAAATCATTTAATTTTTATGCACAATCAAAAATCTATTACAGCTAATAAATATGCAAATATCTTTTCATATATTTGAAATATTGTAAAAAACAAATTTGAAATTTTCAGACATTTTCATTTAAAAGATAAATGAGGTCTGTGGTTGGAGACTGATCGTTGATGAAGGCAAACACAGACTGTCTATACCTGTCTACATAACAGGTGTTAAGGCCTGTTCACACCGGGAAGTTTTTTTCAGCGTGTTAAACTGTTAGTTTTTCGCCATTTTTTTTTTGTGTTTGCACACATGCGTTAAACACGAGCAATGCGCTGAATGAAAGTGCAAATTCAGTCCCTGACAGTAGATGGCGCTTATTGAAAAGCAGAAATACCCTGGGACAAGATAGCACTGCACAACTTTCCGTTTCTGACACCCGCTAATCACTGAGGAGAAGAGAGCCAGTATTTGTGTTTGCCGTTCACACACTTTTTTTTTTTTTGTGAACAGAAAATGGATTTTTCAAGCAGCAGCAGTAGCAGTACAATATACTTTTTTTTTTTTTTTTTTTTAAATAAGTAATGATTTGAATTATTTCAAAGTCACAGCAATAGCATTGACATACTTATGGGAAGTCCCTAATTATACATTTTTTTAAATACATTTTTTTGGGAGGGGGTGGGTAGGTATAAGGCCTCTATTGTTGTGGCCAAAAATGTTAATGTTCCTGCAAATTGATGAAGTGTTGAATATGAATAGTCTTTTTTGTGGTCAATATGATAATACAACAATGCAATAATGGGGCACTTAGCTATTTGATTAATACATATATGCAAATATATGCCAGGTGCAAAATAAATACAATGGACTATCAAGCAACAGATTATCGTTGAGCAGAGATGGGAAACATTTGCAGGGAAGAGACAAAGAATAACTCTGAGACATAAAATAAATTGACGCCACGCGTGGGTCTGAACACACCTGTTGACAGCCATTGATTTAGACATGAACCATTTAACACGCTGAAAAAAAACGTCCCGGTATGAACAAGCCTTTAGGATGAGCTTACTGAGTATTTCAGACTGGGTTGAATAAACCGAACTTTATTTAAGCTTTATTTATAAAGTTAAGGCTCTGGGTTACTGATCAGAAGGTCGGGGGTTCAGGCCCCAGCACTGCTAAGCTGCCACTCTTGGGCTGTTGAGCAAGACCCTTAACCCTCTCTGCTCCAGGGGTGCTGTGACATGGCTGACCCTGCGCTCTGACCCCAACTTCCTGACATGCTCGGGTATGCGAAGAAAGCAATTTCACTGTGCTGTAATGTATACGTGATCAATAAAGACTCATTATATATAGCACCTTTCACACAGTGCTTAAATCTGTAAAACTGTACAGGAACAATAAAATAACATCATATTATAAGATAATACTATAATATCATATAGTAAAAAACTATAAATAAGATATAACATATAAGATAAACAGTCACCAACATATTCACCAACCTTCCCACTTGTGAGTCAGGGTGTAAAAAAAAAAAAAAAATCAACCTGTCAACTGTAGCCTACACTAAATGTGCGTGTCTGTTGTTAAGTTGCCAGGTATTTAACACTCTCATCAATATAAACAACAATTTTATTTATTTATTTATTCATTTTTGCTTTTCGGCTGTTTCATTTTTTTTTTTTATTACAGCCATGATCAATTCTGAAAGTAGCCCGGAAACACCACCCATGACCTTTTAAATTTCACCAGCATCTGTATTTTCAAATGAGCCTAATTCGGCAGGAAAACCACAGACCCAACAAAACTAAGATCAGGTTTGTCACAAAGTTACAAACAAACAGAATTACCTCTAAAAACAACACTAACATTTAGCGCAGAGAAAGCTCTAATCAACTGCACAGGTGGATTGTCTAAGATAAATTTCCCAGAGGGGTGTGTGTGTGTGTGTGTGTGTGTGTGTGTGAACTGGTAGTCCCATCCAGGATGTGTTACTGCCTCGTGCCCAGTTTTCCCAGGACAGTGTATGAATCCACCGTGACACTGACAAGGATAAAGCTGTTACTGAACACGAGTGATCAAGAGGTGTGGGTTGGAAGTTATTGAGTGAAGCTGTGTAAATTGTTCATTCTTAACGCCTCGTCATCTGTAACTGGGAAAAGGACAGGATTTATTATTAGAAAAGCACATTTATCATATTAATTAATACAGTCACAGACATGCAGATGTGGCTGTTAACCAACATCTGCCTAAATGACCTCTATATTTGTGCCTGACTGATTACTGCATTAAATTACCCAATAATCTTGAATTAAAACAAATGATCTCTTTGTGTCTCTACAGCAGAATGGCTTTACTGTTTACATTCAATATCTGTCACGGGACCTCATTCATCACGCTGGATATGAACAGATTTATTCATAAAGCATTCTTAGGATTATTTTCACAAGAAATTTGGTATTCATGAAAATCCCATTATTCGAAAAACAAATAAAAACATTTATTAGCTGTACGGGAATTAGTTAATGATGCAAAATAGCTAACACAGATAGTGAGAGGCACCTGAAAAACTCATGAAAGCTTTACATTACAAAGAAAAACAGGACAGCAAAGACACTCTTGACCATTCACCTAAATTAACATAAGCAAATTTTCGTGTGTTTATGGTGTTATAATTTTGCTTTCAAGCTGTTAAATTTCCGAGTGGACAAAAGCACCTGCTCTATGACAAGAAGAGATATGGGGGTGAGTAGGGGGAAAAAGTAAAAATATTGTTACTCCATCCTCTTAACTGCTAGAGACTTAGTCTTGACGAATTTTGAACATTAATCCACTTATACAATAGTGCATGGGTTCATGGGGCACAACAGAAAAGTGTTGTCCTGTCATCTGTCTATTGAGTTCAAGTCCCAATGGTGCCACTGTCAGTAATCTGGGGTCTAACTTTCTCTCCCTTGTTAATTGCACACTATACAAGCATAGGCATCTGGGAGTTGAAGCATGCAGAAATCATCAGACCCAACGAGACTAATTAGGAAGTGTGTTTCCTATTTTAATTTAGCAATGCGCATAATATTTTATTTCATTTTTTTTTAAATTGCAAAACAATAATAATAATATAAAAAAATAAAAATCATTTTACAAAATCTAAGACTGAACTTACCTTGCTGTTGTTCTTTGCATTTACAGACACAGCAGAAAACAGTCATCAAACACTTTATGAGAGTCCATCCCCTAGCTAAGCTCATGATCTTAGCGTTATAGTCAGAATTTCCAATCAGCATAGCAACAGTGAAACCTGGGCAAAATTACAATCTTTATGTTTCATCAATAAGACTATATATGCATTCTCACAGACCATGATATAAATCAAATCAAGCAAGAAATATTTAAGCTGATTGTAGAGCCTGCTTAAAATCAAAGTGAATGAAAACTATTTATTAAATGCTGTGTCCATTGGATCACTTGTGCTTGTATAGACTGGATTCTGGGCAGTACATGTATACTCTGATTTGTCTCTCTCAACATTTATTGAGATGTAAGATATATCCGAACGTTGATCTCTGTCACCTAACCAGGTTAAAGATGAGTATGTCCCCTTCTAATATATATTTTCTGACCTGTGATATGCAATGTAATAGTTCAACAAACAAAAACATGTCTGCTGAATTCTTTCTAGAAACCATTGGTACAGTCTTGAAACAATAATCACAATCTTAATCACAACTTCATGTCCAAGAAAATCCTAAGCAGTTTTAATTAACTAATTGAAACAGAAAAACTCACTCAATATCACAAAAACAGTAAGTACATAAGAGTCTTCACATGAGAGGTTTCACTATTAAAAAAACAAACAGGAAAACAAAGACCAGTCGGATATGGTGATTAACTAAAACATTAAATTGATGATTGAAACACAGAAATTCCTGACCTACCTGTTATGGTAAATAGAGTCAGGAAACAGAGGAATAAGACTATAGCACTGCCTTTGATGTTCATCTTTCTTCTAAAGAATTTCAGTGACAAAAACAGTTTTCTGATTTGAGTTGGACGTGTGTTCATGTAAAATGTAGCACGTGATGCATTTCTATCAAAACAGGGCAAGATGTCTCCACCTTTTGGTTGGCTTGGCTCCCAGTACGAATACTGAATATAATGTGGAAACAGTGAGAAAATAGAAGCACTTCTGCAGCTGAATTCAATAGATTGAATACCTTTTATTGTCATTGCACAACTGTATAATGAAATTAAACAAAAGTATAAAAATATAAATAGTCAATAAAAAAATAAATAAAAATTAGATTAAAAAAAAAATCGTAGTATTATTGCACAACCTGTAACTTATAATGTATAGTCTCCCTGTTAATTAGAGCTCAGTTCTTTGATGGCGCTCGGATGAAAATTGTTCAGGAGTCTGGAGGTGTGCGTTTAAGAGACTGATAGTGCTTTCCAGAGGGTAGCAGAGTGAAGAAGTGGTTGTTGGGGTGAGAGGAGTCCTTTATTACATTTCTGGCCCGACTTAAACATCTGGTTCTGTAAATGTCCTCAAGTGAAGGCAACTGTGAGCTTGTGATTTTCTGTGCTGAGCTTTTTTCTCGACGGTGCAACCAACATACCTCACCAGGATGCCGTAGGTTAGTATGTTTTCGACAGAGTAGTGGTAAAAGTTCACAAGCAGCTACTCAGACAGATTGGTTTTCATCAGTGTCCTCAAGAAGTACAGCCACTGCTGTGCCTTCTTCATTAGATTTGTGTTTACAGTCCATGTGAGGTCTTGGGAGATATGTATGTTGAGAATTTTAAAAGGTGGTCACCCTCTCCACCATTTCTCCCATGACGTACAGAGGGAAAGGTTCATTCTTCTGTTTTCTGAAATTAATAACGGGTTCCTTTATCTTGGAGGTGTTAAGTTGTTATTGGTACACCGTCCAGAAAGCTCAGCAACCTCCTCCCTGTAGTTGGACTCATCCCCATTTAATATTCGCCCCACCACAGTGATGTCGTCTGAAAACGTACTTAATTATTGTGTTTGTGCTATGGGTTGGTGTGCAGTCGTGAGAGTAGAGTGAGTAAAAGAGAGGACTCAGCACGCAAACTTGTGGAGCTCCAGTGCTGAGTGTGGATGAGTAATGGTCCCCAGTCTGACAGTCTGTGTTTGGTTTGTTAAAAAATCCTTAATCTGTATGCATATGTGGTCACTGACACCCAGGTTGAGCCGTTTGGTTTACATTCTGCTGGGATGACTGTATTAAATGCAGAACTAAAGTCCACAAACAGTATCCTCACAGATGTTCCCGGGTGCTCCAGATGAGTCATCGCAGTGTAGAGAGCTGTGTTGAGATGCATCATCTGTTGACCTATTGGCTCCATATGCAGACTGATGTTGATCCAGAGTGGGAGAAAGTGTCAATTTTATTTGTCTCAGAACTACCCTCTCAAAACACTTCATCACATTGGAGGTGAGAGCCACAGGTCTGTAAACATTAAGGTTGCTGATAGGCATTTTCTCTGGGACAGGCACGATAGTGGCCGACTTGAGGCAATTGTAGACAGTGCACATTGACAGTAAGAGATTAAAGATGCTGCAAAACACCTCCGCCAGCTCATCCACACAATCTCTGAGTTCCCTCCCAGGAATACCAGCCAAGTCTTTATGGTTCTCACAGATGGCTTTGTTTTCCTGATGAGAGGTTTATATACAGGTGTAAGAAAAAGGGATAGATGGTCGGACTGACCCAGGTGGGAAAGAGTAGTGATTTTGTATCCATACCCTATATTGTTGTAAACATGATCCAAACATTCCGCCCTCTCGTAGGGCATGTAACATGTTGGTAAAATTTAGGGAGGACAGTTTTCAGGTTGGCCTGATTAAAATCTCCAGCTATGATAAAAATTCCATTCCAGCATTCTGCAGTTTGTTAATGGCTGACAACAAAATGTCCAGTGCTAGCTTGGTATTGGCAATTGGTGGGATATATACAGCCATAACGATAACAGCCGTGAGCTCCCGCGGGAGGTAAAAAGGCCGGCATTTCAGTGTTACATAGTCTAATTGTGGCGAACAGTGTCTGCCTGTGATGGTAGCATTTGTACACCATGTTTTAGAGTAGATGCACATCCCCCCACCCTTTCCCTTACTGGAAGCACTGTTCCTTTCGGCACGATGCACTGTGCGGTCTGCTTGCACAATAGCTTCCTCTGGGATCCCTGGGTGGAGCCAGGTCTCAGACATTATCATGAATGAGCAGTCTTTCACCCTTTTATGTGCCTCAATGATCAGCTCCAGTTCTTCCATTATGTTGCTGAAGGATCAGGCATTGATGAGGAAAATGCTGGGCACCGCAGGCTTGTGAGGTGCTCTCTTTAGCCTTGTTTGCAGGCCCACATAGCAACCCCTCTTCTGTCTCCTTTCCCTATGCCGCCTCCTACGTTTTCCAGCCGGTATGATAATCCATGGAGACCCTATTGGACGAACAATTTCCCACTGAAATTGTTTGTTGTGATAATTGCGGATAAAGTTCAGTTCGCAATACAATGCTCCAATATTTAGCAGAACATCATAGTTGTATGTCGAGTTACTGATTGACAGACAGGCATACAAAAACAAAATGAACATAAGACAGAGAGAAAAGGTGCTGCATACATGCATGCCGCCATGTTGAATTTATGGACATGGCCGAGGTAAAGTTCAAAAAGCACATGGTCACTTGTGTGTGAGGTCCAAGTCCAATTCAAGTCTCAGTTCTATTTTTAGCAATAGTTCTTTCAGTTAGTTATTGTAATTAACAGTGTATAAGGCTAAAACAGTATTTAAATATTAAAACTGATTACTTCTACAGAATGTCTTGTTGAGTTATTAATAATTATGTAATAAAGCACACAAGGTTTTACTTAAATCATTAATTCAAAATTAAATTAAGTTCTCTCTCGCTATACTTAGTGACTATTAACCAGTGTTGGGTGTTACTCAAAAAGAGTAATCCACTACAGATTACTAATTACTACTTTAAAACTGTGATCTGATAACATTACTGCATCTAAAAAGTAATCAGATTACTAGTTACTTTACTTTCAAAACCTATCAAACCTACAAAAATATGCTACAAAGTGAAACTCGTAGTTCTTTCAGTAATTTTAGCATGCGTCAGTGTATGACACGATCAGAAAAAGTTGGATTTATCATAAAACTTGCCTCGGGTGTTGTCACTGTTTGTCGGAATACCAGACCGATAAAATATAAAACTTTTCTAACTAGGCTAGTTTGGTGTCGCTAGCCAAGGGAAGGCACAGCTATCATTGTATAAGCTGCTACAGTGCCATGTAGAGTACATTGTCTTTCCTTGCGCTCTGCTCATATCATGTTCACGTAAAGTGGAACTCATATAGACATTTAGACGCCTTGTTTTCCTGCTCAGTATCAGAGGATGTTAGTGTTTCAGTTTCAACCTCTTTACTGGTTAAAAAAAAAACAACATTTATTCATTTTTCCTCACACTGACTGTGAGCTAGTGTTTAGCAGAATTGAGAGACTTTCACCCAAAGAGTCACGAGTATTTCCACGGATTTTCCTGTAAACCCTGTCTGATTGGTCTCGCCTCAGTTCACTGAAGATATAAAATTACAACACTGCTGTCTTCTTTTACTGATGTTCAGTTACATAGTGTTATGTCCCACATAAATCTAGGGCAATAGGTAGACACAACAAAATGCTAAGGTTTGAAGAGCGTTGGTCTGAGCCCCGCCACAGCACCACAAGCAAACAAATTACTGTAACAAATTTTATTTACAGCTCATGAAGCAAAGACAAGGTTCAGGAGAGGGCAAAGTATTTTTTAAAAAAAAGTAATAATCTTACTGGGGAATTTTTAAAACCTCTAACTAAACTACCAAAGAAAAGAAATAACAGAGTTGTACCCTAATTCCATTCCTGGCCCCAAGATAGGGTTAAACAAAAATGGCACCCATCTCCCTGCAGCTTCCAAATAGACAACAATTAAGGTAACTAATAAACTTGGTATTAGCAGCCATAGCAATAAGACAAAAGAAACAATACAAATTACTACAATACCACAGAGAAGAGAAGAAGTTAAGCAGTTATGTTCAACAACAAGATAATAAACTGCAGGACCAGGCTGGACAAGCCACCACCAGCAGACTAGAGAAAACTTTTAGGAACACATTTCTCAAACTCTGGCAGTATCCTCTCTGTCTTTATGTCTCACTCTTGAGTTCTAAGCAGGTACAGCTGGGGGCAATCATCTACCTGCCAGACAGATTGAGCAGGAGGAGCCAAGGAGGAAACAGAGGGAGAAATGCAGAAAAAAAAACCTACACAAAACCACCATTAAAGAAAACCTCCGGGTTACGCATGTAACCCTGTTCCCTGAGCAGGGAACGAGACGTTGCGTTTAACAGTATGGGATCGCCTCTCGCGCTTGAAAATCATAAAATCATGCCTATTTATCGGCCTGCCTTGATCAGGTGACATGGCAATTAAGCGCATCGTGTGGTATAAATATGGCACCTGTCAACTGCGCCATCAGCCTCTATTATCTGAAGTGAAGACGCAATTCACAGGCCTGCCCTGGTATGACAAAGCTACGCAACGTCTCATTCCCTTCTCAGGGAACAGGGTCACATGCGTAACCCAGACTTCCCTTTCAAAGGGAACTCGACATTGCGTTTAGCATAACAGTACGTGAGAATACCCACTCCGTCATACCAAGGGTATGGCCTGTTCAAAAAGACCCAAGCCCGAGGGTCACTGCAAGACTGGAATGAATATCCAGGCTATAATAACGAATGAATGTGTGTGGCATAGACCACCCTGCAGCAGCACACACATCCTGTAAGGATACACCTTTGGACAAAGCCTTCGAGGAGGCAACCGCCCAAGTGGAATGAGCTCTTATGCCTAGAGGCGTAGTGAGACCGCGCGCCTCATAAGCAATAGAGATTGATTCCACTATCCAATTAGAGATGTGCTGCTTTGACACAGCATCATCTCTACTGTCGCCGCCAAAGCAGACCAGCAGCTGCTCCGACTTACGCCACTGGCCGGAGCGTTGGACGTAAGTACAAAGAGCCCTTACTGGACACAGCAGGTGCATCCTCTCTTGTTCCGGTGTGAGGAATGGAGGGCAGAAAGCCTGCAACACCAAAAGGTGGGCAGCCGATGTAGGCACTTTAGGAATATAATCCGGCCTAGGATACAGGAAGGCCTTGGCTAATCCAGGGGCAAAGGCAGGAAGGGGCAACAGAGCACTTGTAAATATCCTACTCGCTTGAGAGATGCCAGGGCCAGAAGAAGAGCTACCTTTAGAGTCAGAAGCTTCTCAGAGTCTGACTCTAAGGGCTCAAATGGGGTCCCTGACAGACCTTCCAGGACCACAGAAAGGTCCCAGGAAGGTATGTGAGGACTGCAAATGGGACTCAGCCGCCTGACACCACGCATGAACCTCGAAGTTAGAGGATGTTGCACCACAGAAGCTCCATCAACAGGGGTGTAGCTGGCCGAAATGGCAGCCACGTAAACCCTGACTGTAGAAGGAGCCAACCCCACTGAGAAACGTCCTTGCAAGAACTCCAGGACTGTAGCTATTGCACAGTTCACTGGGTCTACAGTGGATCATTGTGGATGGGAATCTCCTGAGGAGTGCCATCTAGCAGGAATATTATCTCTGAGAACCATATTCGAACTGGCCAATAAGGTGCTACTAGCAGCAGAAATAGACTGTCTTGGCAAACTCTCGCTAGAACTTGTAGGAGCAAAGCGATCAGGGGAAAAGTGTACAAATGTGACCTCGGCCACATGTGCACTAGCTCTAATTGTGCGGGAGGAGTGAGGGCGAACCACAGCGGGCCATGAATTGTGGCCATGGCGACTGTGGCCACCCAGTTCCCCTGGCTGTCTGCGGGGGTTGGCCGGCTGCCATACTCGATTCTGTGTCTCCCTTGCAATAATGCTGGCCCGGACTCCACTCGATGCCCCGGTGAACACGAGACAACAGGGAAGGAACTGGCTGAATGCCGCCATATGTCGAGCTTAGCAGGTCTGCTTGGTAGGCCTGCAACACTGTCATTGTCTGTAGTGACCCACAAGCAAGACTGCTACTGCATAGGCCTTGCCCACCAATGCCACGGTGGCCTTACAGGATGGCTTGGATGGCAAAACCAGTCCCCCTAAATTACCTCTTATTGATGGAGAGAGGTAGCTCGCAAGCATAGCTAAGGGTGTAAGTACACCCTTGGCCTCAGAAGCTAGTATTGCCCCCTTCAGCAGAAATAACTTATTGTAGGCGTTTTGCATAATTGTCACCAGGCTTGATGGAATTTTTGACTACTCGTCCATGCAATATTCTTTCAGTTGCAAGATATTTGAGGGTTTTCTTGCATGTGCTGGCCTTTTCAAATCCTCCCACAACATTTCAATGGGATTCAAATCTGGGCTTTGACTAGGTCATTCCATAACCCTCCATTTCTTCTTTTTGAGCCATTCTTTGATGGATTTACTAGTGCGCTAAGGATCATTATACTGTTTTAAGATCCACTTTCAGTTCAACTTTAACTCTCAGACAAATGGCCTCACATTATTTTCAAGCACTCTTTGATATGATGCAGAATTCATAGTTCAGTCAGTGGATGCAAACTGTCCAGTCTCTGAGGCAGCGAAGCAACTCCAAACTGTAATATTTCCACCACAGTTGGTATGGGGTGCTTCTCCTGAAAAGCTGTCTTTGGTCTGCATCAAACACATCTGTGGCCAAACAACTCAATTTTTGATTTGTCTATTCAGAGCACATTATTCCAAAAGACCTGGTCTTTGCCTATATGCTCACTGGCATCATCTTTTTAAACCCCTTACCAGACTCATAGGCATCCACAACATTTTTCTGAAGGCCTTAAAGAATTCTTTAAATCTTGGCATGATGACAGCACACACCTCAATAACAAATGGAACACCGGACACTAGATATGAGAGGGGTATAAATAAGACCGGTCCCACCTGCACTCCCTAAGCAGGTTGTAATTACTGGCTACTACTGTAATTACTAATTACATTTTCCATGTGACTCATCTGTTTAGTTTTTTTTTTTTTTTGTTAATGTAAATTGTGAAAATTACTACAAAATGTCAATTTTATGTCATTTGATAGTGTATCAACTTTATTAAAAGGCACTGTTTCAAAGAGGATCAAAGATCCAAATATGTTTAAAAAAAAAACAAAAAACAAAAAAAAAACAACCATTTCCATGTGGTGTACTTATTTTTCACAAATGATTGTAAATACTATACTGAGATGAGTGTATGCTGTGCTGCTTGAACTTTTACACATCAATGATGGTTACGTGGTCTGTGCTTAAAGGAAAAAAATACCCAGCTAAAAGTGATCCTGTGGTTGGAAAAGGATCTTTGCTGAAGGCAAAAACAAACTGTCTGTACCTGTCTAAACACATGTCAGGTTGAACTTGCTGAGTATTTCAGACTAGGTTGAATAAACCGAACTTTATTTAAACTTTATTTATATATAGCATATTTCACACAGTGCTTAAAACTTTAAAACTGTAAAGGAACATAAAATAATGTAAGAGCGGTTAAGGAGAACTTGCGAAGGTCCAATCTCTAAACGGGTTTGAATAATGCAGGCATACACACTTAGAAATAAAGCTTTTACTAACTTTATTGTCAGAGCTACATTTCCTCATTGAGTCACTGACATGAACTTTTTGGCACTCTCCTCTTGCGCATGTCCCCCGACCGCAACATGAACTCAGTGCATCACTCGCACAAGCGCCACAGCACTACTTCTCATACTCAACACAATTCTATTGAAATATAAATGACTCATAACATAAATTAGCCTAATCGCACATAAACATTTAAAATAAAATAAATATAATATAAATCAGAGAAATAATTAATATAAAACAGAGAAATAAATCTCACAATAACATAAGATTGTAACAAGGTGCACAGTGGCTTAGTGGTTAGCACGTTCACCTCATGTTGACAGGGTTGGGGGTTGGGTATAAAACACCTTTCACACAGTGCTTAAAACTGTAAAGAAACATACAAGAACTTTTTAAAGATTATAACACAAGATAAAGCATTTGTGTTTGATAAGGCTTTGTGTTGGCCACTCCAATACCTTGACCCTGTTGTCCTTAAGCCATTTTGCCACAACTATGGAGGTATGCTTGGGGTGATTGTCTGTTTGGAAGACCCATTTGTGACCAAGCTTTAACTTAATGGCTTATGCCTTGAACTGTTGGTCCTCATGATTCCATCTGTTTTTTGAAGTGCACCAGTCCCTAGTGAAGCAACGCACCCCCACAACATGTTGCTTCACGGTGTTCTTCAGTTTCCAGGTCTCACCTTTTTCCTAGAAACATACCGATGGTCATTAAGGCCAAACAGTTACACATTTGTGTGATCAGACCAGAGGATATTTCTCCAAAAAGTAAAATCTTTTCCCCCATGTGCACATGCAAACTCGATAGGAATTTGTTTTACCTTGGACATAGATACTTGTCTAACTGTTTCATCCAGCATCTTCAGAAGGTCCTTTGATGTTGTTCTGCGATTTATTTGCACTTTTCTCACCAAAATATGTTCATCACTAGGAGACAGAATGCATCTCCTTCCAGAGCAGTATGATGGCTGCATAGTCCAAGGATATTTATACTTGCATACACATGAATTTGGTATCTTTAGGCATTTGGAAATTGCTCCCAACAATAAACCAGACTTTTTTTCTGAGGTCTGGGCTGATTTCTTTTGACTTTCCCATGATTTCAAGCAAAGAGGCACTGAGTTTGAAGGTAGCCCTTAAAATACAATCTATCAGAAGCTAATTGGCTATTTGCCTAAAGGCTTGGCATCATTTTGGGGAATTTTCCAGGCTGTTAAAAGGAACAGTTAACTTAGTGTATGTAAACCCATTCTGACCCCCTGGAATTGTGATATAGTCAAAGTAAAAGTGAAACAATCTGTAAACAATTGTAAAAATTCCTCATATCATGCACACATATGTCATGTCTTAAATGCCAAAACTTTAATTTGCTAGTATGAAATCTGTGAATTGGTTATAAAGAAAGAGTTTTAATGACTACAACCTAAGTGTATGTAAACTTCTGACTTCAACACATGACAATTATTTTTGCTTTTCAGCTGTTTAATGTTTTTTTAACAACAGCTGTGATCAATTCTGAAAGTAGCCCAAAAAATGCAACCGTGACCTTATAAATTTCACCTGCGACTGGAAAACCACATGCCTACATGGAAATAAAGACATTACATGTGTATTTAGAGAAAATTAGAATTGTGCTGGCTCTACCCTACAAAGTAATAAAGAAATGAACAAAATATACAGGATTATAAATATAAAGTTAAAAAAATAATAATAGTACTGTTAAATTTCTTATATTATCTGCTTTTTTAAAAATTATTAATGGTAGGCATCTGCTAGATATTGATGTTATTTTAAACATGTTCCTACATCATGCCCAGTTTTCCCAGGACAGTGTATGGATCCACTGTGACGCTGACAAGGATCTGTTACAAAGCTGTTACTGAACACGAGTGATCAAGAGGTGTGGGTTGGAAGTTATTGAGTGACGCTGTGTAGATTGTTCGTTCTTAACGCTTCTTCATCTGTAACTGGGAAAAGGACAGAATTTATTAGAATATTATTAGAAAAGTGCATTTATTCTATTAAATAAGACAGTCTGCTTAAATCTTAAAAATTACCTCTATATTTACGTCTGACTATTTATTTTAATAAATGACACAATAAACTTGAATTAAATCAAATCATTTGTTCGGTTATTTATCAGAAGAAATTTGGTATTCATGAAATTCCCATTGTTCAAAAAAAAAAAAAACGTTTGTTAGCTGGACAGGAATTAGATAATGATGCTAACTAGCTAACAGTGATAGTGACAGGCACCTAAAAGTCTCATGAGAGCTCATTACAAAGAAAAACAGGACAGCAAAGACACTCTTGACCATTCTCCTAAATCAACATGAGCCAAATTTCTTGTGCTTATGCTGTTATAATTTTGCTTTCAAGCAGTTACATTTCTGAGTGGGCAAAAGCATCTGCCTCTATGACAAGAAAAGAAATGGGGGTGAGGCTTAAGGAGTGAAAATATTCTTCCTCCATCCTCTTAAACGCTAGAGACTTAATTTTGACAAATTTTCAGCATTAATCCACTTCTACAATAATACATGAGCTCATACGTTCATGGGTTGTACAACAGAAAAGTGTTTGTCCTATCATCCGGATATTAAGTCCTAGTGGTACCAACATTGGACTTCAGTGGGAAGTCCACACACCAAGCTATGGGTGGGAGTGGTGTCACACTTTTTCTCCACTGTTAATCTCACACAATACAATCATGTGCATTTGGGAGTTCAAGCATGCTTAAATCAGATAGCACTTTCTTCTAAATGTGTTACACTGCTCTGTGATGAAGCATGAACAGTATTAGGCTGGATTCACATGTCTCAGAAGAAACATACATTACATTTACATTTATTCATTTAGCAGACGCTTTTATCCAAAGCGACTTACAAATTAGAAAATACAAGCAGACAAGAAACAATGCATGACATAAAAAGACTAGTTAGGTGTGTTACCTGTTTAAGTTGTATAATGATTCCTAATTATATTTCATAAACATTGTTTCAACATTTTGCAAAAAAAAAAAATAAATAAAATAATAATAATAATTATTATTATTATATAACTAATCAATGACTATAATTAATATATAACATAATTAGGTATAATAAGGTGTGGTCACAGTTAGACATGATTAACACGGACTGTAAACTCTATATGCATTATATTCAAACTCAAGCCAACCCATATACACCAATCAGTCATTGTACAGTCAAAGTCTGAGATCAGATTTTTTCTCCATTCTGATGTGAACATTATCTCAATCTCATGTATCTACATTATTAGGCACATGATTGTCTAAGTAGATAATTGCATGATTGAGCAAGTGTATGTGTTCCTACTAAATTGGACAGTAAGTATATATCTAAATAACAAAGTAGGTCAATGCTCTTATTAATTCAAAAGCCTACACTATCATTGAAAGAGATGTCATGACAATCCTTGCTAAGTCTATCTGATGTCCACTGGCCACCCTAGTAACTTTGGGTACATTGATGTGAATGGTGTAGGGCTTAAAGAGGGTTGTTGAATTTCACGTATGTAACCACTAGTGACCTAATTTTTACAAATTGTGGTGAAGCTTGTCTAATGCACCTTTAAAACAGGATGTTGGGATGAGTCACAGATAACAATTTTACCCTCAAAACAGCTGTTTGGAGCTTTACAAGAGTCAAGCTACCATAGTATTGTATGTGAAAACTAATTGCAAAGAGAAATCTGATATGATGTTTTAAAGCTTGCTTTAGAATGCATGACTCAAAGAGAATAGCTGGAAATTATGTTTTCATAAGGTGTACAATCATCATTCATTTAAACATTTTCCAATTTAAAAATCATTAAAGGAAATAATTATCATTTCACAAAATCTAAGACTTAACTTACCTCGCTGTTGTTCCTCTTTGAGTCTGCAGGCACAACAGGCAACAGTCACCACTACAATTATCAGCACAAATAACAATACGAAACCTCCTGCACCTGCTATGATGCGGACCTTGTGCCACTTTGTGTCAATGCCAAAGACTGCATGCTTGAAACCTGGGCAAAATTCCAAATTATTATATTCCATCAATAAGCTTGTATAGCAGTCTCACAGGCCATAACACAAACAAATCAAGCGAAAAATATTTAAGTTTCAAAACTAAAAGTGCATGAAAATGACTTACATGCTGCTTCCACTGGATCACTTGTGCTTTTATGAACTGGATTCTGGGCAGTACATGTATACACTGATTTATCCTCCCCTGCATTTATTGAGAAGTTAAATACGTTCTTCTTGAATTCTTTCCCATTTTTGTGCCAGCTGTAAGATATAGCTGATCTTTGATCTTTGTCAACTTCAACATCACATCTGAAGTCAACTTTCTCATCCTGACATGTAATATTCACTCTTGGCTTTGGGACTTTTGCTGGTAAATATGGAAGGACAGCATCATGAGTATATTCATGCAGTATTCTGTATTATAAATCATTTCAGATTTATATATTTTAAATACAAAATATTAAGCATTATGTTAAAATTAAATAATATTGTTTTGGAGATATGGTGTACGATATCTAAATTTGTCATGAGAATAAGTAAATTTTCATCACATCCATTAAAAGAGAGAAATATATTTGCAGGAAAATAGCATTTATAATTCTAAACATCTTACCATAAACACAGATGATTTCTGAGTATGATTTTAAGTTGGTGCCATTCACATCAAATACCTCAACACCGTATGTCCCAGAATTGCTCAGGTTCACATGTTGGAGCTCCAGGGAATCATTTTTGACGATCCCTAGTCCCTCTTGTTTGTTATTCTTTTTGCGGACTACCGCTTTATTGTCTTTTTTTATAGTGAATCGATCATCATCCTTAAGCGGCCTGTCAGTCAGTTTAAAGGTGAGATTGTCCCCTTCTAATATATTTTTCTGACATGTGCTACAGTCTGTCAATAAAAAATGTACAAAGATTTTAAAGCCATAATTAATTTAACGTGATGTATATGTGACAGTTAAACACAATATAATAGTTAATATATGAGTGTATATATATATGCACTATAATATTTCTGATGAATTCTTACTAGAAACCATTAGTACAGTTAGAAACTATAATCACAATCTTCAAAATAAAAAAAACTCTAAACAAACAAACAAACAAACAAAAAATATAGTAAGAACATATGATCCAGATTTCACAACTAAAAAAAAATCTGGATTCACATTTACAGTTCAAATCAAGACAAATTAGATCACAAGGACCAGTCTTATATACTGAATAACTAAAACATAAAAATGAAACAAAAAATCTTGACCTACCTGTTAAGTCAGGGAACAGAGTCAGGAAACAGAGGAATAAGACTGTAACACTGCCTTTTGTGTTCATCTTTCTTCTAAAGAATTTCAGAGAGAAATGGAGAAAACAGTTTCAGTTTTCTGTTTTGAGTTGGAGGTGTGTTCATGCAGAATGTAGCACAGGGTGTATTTCTGTCACTAACCATAGGAGCATGTCTCCACCTTTAGGTCGGATTAGTTCCCAGTGAGAATGTACGATGTGAGAAACAGTGAGAAAATGGAAACACTTCTGCGTCTGAATGCAAAATGGCACAGTCACTTACGTGTGTGTGCAGTACATCACCTCTCTTTATATTAGGAAATATGTAATGCTAGCTGAAATGGAAGTTTGAAAATACAAAATGTGAGAGGTGTGAAATGGTTAAACAGTTATCACTCCTAAAAAGACAATCACGCATGGTTGGAATAAAACTGGCAAAGTAACAACACAGATTGTGGCAAGCTTGGAGTTGGAGATCTTTTCTTCACGGCTGCCAATAAGTGTCATTATCCATCTGCAGGTATGAGTAATTTCGCTTGTTCTTGCTATTTCACTGTCACTTTTAACAGAAATTACATTGTGAGTGCATTTTGTTTTGTATATTTTCAACAGTGTCAGTTTGACCAATCAGAAAAGAGATGTGGTGATGTCATCAATATCGTACACTCCCATTTCCTTTTTGAGCTCACAGGAGAAGTGGCATGTCTCTGTGAGCGACATTGTGGATTTTACGACCAAAAAACTGTTTTTTTATCAAGATTACTTTTTGTCTAGCGTTAATTGTATTGTATATACAATAGTTTGATTTACGTAACCTAAATAAACATTTTCTTATTTTAATTTGATGCTTTGCATTCATGATAATTTCAAACCTTCAAAGGCTACTTTGGTGTGGATAGTTATAACAAATCATTAAAAATGTTACAACCACCCCCTTATGACCTTCCTGTGTGATGGACCACCAGGTAGTGTTGGGTGTGGTCAGGGCTCTGGATGGTTGCCGGACGAGGATCTCCTCATCCTCCTGAAACACTTCTTCAAGCATACAAAGGTCACTCATGAGTAAGACGTCTTTCTTACTCCAAAGAAAATGGGTAAGTGCTCCTTTCTTTCCCACCCCACTCTTCTCATAAGCTACAGCCCCTTGATCGTATCGTCTATGGTCCATTTAAGAATATGATAAACACAGCCAGTGATGCATGGATGAGAATGAATCCTCCAAAAACAATGACAATATATGACATCCCAAGTCTGGTCAGGACCACATTCCCCAATGCTGCAACCTGAAGCAATGTACAAGCCGTTTTGAGATGTACAGGCATCTGACCTTTCAATCCAGACATTTTCCAAGAGTGTATCAGACCGGCCTGAGCCATCTGCCTATCTGGCCTTCTGCCCAGCTGATCAGCCAGCCTAGCCCTGCATCTCAGCTAACTCAGCAGCCCAACCCTCATCCCCAGCTAACCAGCCAGCCCAACCTTCCACCTCAGCTGTCCAGCCAGCCTCAGTCTCCTTTCCAGTTGACCAGGCAGACCAAGCCTTTTCTTGGTCCATCAGGAGAAGTATCAGCAGGACCCCTCAACTGTGCCTCAGTGCTGGAAAGGGAGAGAAGTGAGCATGCAGATGGAGGCAGGACACAAATTCATGTGTACACACACACACATACACACACACACAAACACTCACTCTCTCTCTTCACACACTTTCTCTTGTGTTCTGTTCAATAGTCAGTTCTTTTGTTCCCTGTTGTCTTGTTTAAATGCAGATGCTGACAAGCTTGTGTTGTTAACATGTCGTGAAAATAAAGACAGTCAACTGTTGGGAAAATGTTTGTTTTTTGCGGCGCGTGTGTGAGATTTTGTGTTGATAATGGCAGGTTGTGTGTTATTGTACCCATCACAGGACTGGGATATGCTGCTACATCTTGATCCCAGATTTTATATTATATAAACAGAACAGACTTTCAAGAAGAGGTAGGGACTTACAGTTCTCTATGTAGTCTGAGATTCAGGATTTTCCCTTCATTTGAATCAGATCCGAGGTAACTAGTAACTTGCTACTTGAGTAATCTTCTCATTGGATACTTTATTAATTATTATTATTAACATTATTACTTTTACTGTTACTTGAGTAAATATTTCTATAAGTAATTTTACTTGTACTGGAGTAAAAGTAAAATGAGCTACTCTGCCCACTTCTGCCAGTGATTAAGAGGATTCTGACACCTCTGATCATGAGAATTTCTGTATTGTTTACATGGAACACTTTGCAAACTCAAGGTCAAAGGTCAAGGTGTGTATGTTGTCAGTTCTGGGCAGGGGCATTGCTAGGATTGGAAGGGATAAGGGGCTAAGCCCCCTGAGAAAGTTAACTTGGCCCCCCACCTCATCGACCCAGAGATTAATTTTCAAAACAGTAAAATTATTTTATGAATCGATTAGCAGTACCTATGGTATTCTGCATTTATTGCATTTTGAACACACTGCATAAACAAAAAAGACTCTAGTTGTCTTTACTGGTTATTACCCTCTCTCTTCTTCTTGTCTCCCTAATTTTTCTGCTCTCTTGTTGATCCTCCCATGCATGATGCCAGTTCTCTTGTCTCGCCTTTCTACTGTATTTTTTCCTCTTCTTTCATGTAGCTTTATATGTTTTTTGTCTCAATTTTGTTTCTCATTGTCTGCATTTATTTGTCTCTCATCTTCTTGTTTGTCAACAAACATATTCATTTGGATAAAGTCATCAATTACCTGAGGTGTAGCAAACTAGCCAACCAATCTCTGATTTAACAATTATTTATAGCTTGCTCAAGTAAGAACATCTGATTTGCCCAACACTAGATAACAGTAACAGATGTTATCAGACAGTTGCCTAGCTGGCTATATCAAAATAGCTATATTGTATCATTTACATTACTGTAGCTGTATTTATATATTTATGACGTATATTTAGCGTTTACGTTAGCCTCATACCTCCAGGGTCGGGGGTTCGATTCCCACTGCTGCTGTGCGGAGTTTGCATGTTCTCCCCGTGCTGCGGTGGTGTCCTCCGGGTACTCTGGTTTCCTCCCCCAGTCCAAAGACATGCATGGTAGGCTGATTGGCATGTCCAAAGTGTCCATAGTGCATGAATGGGTGTGTGAATGTGTGTGGGATTGTGCCCTGTGATGGATTGGCACCCTGTCCAGAGTGTACCTTGTGGCCTTGTGCCCCATGCTCCCTGGGATAGGCTCTAGGTTTCCCCATGACCCTGATGAGGATGAATGGATTAATTCATGTATTAATAAATACATGTATTAAAAAGCTTAATGAACAATGTACTACATGTAATTTACTCCAAGTAAGTTTTATTTGTTGCACACAAATATGGGTACACGAACAACCACTGAGTTACTGATGCTCAAACAAAAAGTGTTACTACCATCCCCGGTCTCCCCTATTTGTCTGGACTGAACTGGATGAGTCTTGTGCTTGCCCTCCGTACTGGTTTTGTGGTTAGATATTATGGTTTTCCAAAAAAGAGGACACCTTTTTTTTTATTGAAAAAAGACACACTATTAGCATCATGTAAATATATATAAACATAATTGGTTTCACTCTGCCAATGGCTAATCGTTGAAAGGCAGGAATTCAGCCAATAGTTGCTGCAAGCCTTTTATAATCGACCAATCGGTGTGTGAGTAGGCGGGACTTACAGAGAAGGGTTAACGCAATGCACGTGCGTATGCACATGATGCAGTATTAGAGCATAAACACATCATAACGAAACTAAAGCCGAATCCCGAAAAAGAGGACATGTCAGGGGGAAAGATGACATATGGTCCCCTTATGTACGTGAGTTTCTCTCCTGGACTCCTGCATTTCCGGTAGGTACAATGATTTATGCGTCTTTAGATGTCAGTGGAGTTTTGTGTAAATGGTATTGTGTTTGTTTTAGACGGACTGGACATGTATTGTCATCAGGATGAATGGGAAATGCGTTTTTCCAGAGTCACTGCTGCGTTTGAGCTTTGTTTTGAGTTGTTCCAGTCGTCTTTCCATATATTATAATCCTGTACGAACATGGTATGGTGTTATTGTCATATTTGTTTATTTGTTTGTTTATTTATTTATTTATTTATTTATTTATATTATTTTTTTTAAGTTCTATTCTATTGTTTCTGTGTATTTTAGTTTATTATCATTATTATTATTATTATTATTATTATTATTATTATTATTATTATTATTATCATTATTACTATTATTATTAGTAGTAGTAGTAGTATTATGCTTGTTCTTCTTATTATTTTATTATTATTATGCTTATAATAATAATAATAATAATAATAATAATAATAATTATTATTATTATTATTATTATTGTTATGCTTTTTATTATGGCCCTTCTTCTTCTTCTTCTTCTTCTTCTTCTTCTTCTTCTTCTTTTTCTTCTTCTTCTTCTTCTTCTTCTTCTTTTCTTTTGGGAAATGATTATATGTATGGAAGTGACCTCAATGCAGTCTGTGTTGGTTATGTACTGTATGTTGCCCTTGATTCTGTTGGCATTGTGTAACATTTCAGAACACATTGCATAAGCTTGTTTTCCAGGAGCGGAGCGGCCAATAAGGCAGGGGCTGGATCCTTTGGTGGTGGTTTCCTATTCACGTGTACTGTGTTATGATTTCAGTATCCAGCTGGTGTGTGTGCACGTTTGAGTGGGGCTGATTCCTTATGTGCTTCTCATTTCTTATTTGTTCATCCTCCTTTCATTACATCTTAGCGCCGCCTCTTCAGGATGTGAGGGAAGTATGCAAGGATGAGATGTGAGGAGAGTGAGAGAAATTGAAGCAAGTCAAAAGGTGCTTCTCATTTCTTATTTGTGCACCCTCGTTTCCTTTCCTTGCATCTTAGCTTTACCCGCTTAGGATATGAGAGAAGGACGCAAGGATGAGATGTGAGCGTTATTTCAAAGCAAAGTCAATTAATGTTGACTGTTCTCAGCTGAATTACCGGACTGCGCTTCAGGGATCTGCCGTAATGCTTATTTTTTTGATGTGTAGTTATGTTGTCGGAGCTTGGGTAATAACAACGTTCTTAATAAAGCAAAATGCACCGATAGTATGTGAAATGTCTGGGTTATTCAACAATGAATTACTAACCGATACATCAATGATCGCATCTTTTGTGCAGCTTTGCATATCCAAACATCCAAGGATCAATTAATTACAATGCTCACTGTAAGCATATTATTATTTAAATATATTTCACACAAAATTCCATCACATCATCAAAGGACTTTTTGGTTGAGATTGTGGCACATGTAAAGGAGGAGGGGAATTAATATGTGCGTCAGGTTTTTCAACAGGAAACACTTCCTTATAAGATACACCTGTGTATTCTCGCTCCTAGCTTCTCTGGAAGATTCCTCACTCCTCTTTCCTCGCCTCCTCGCGGTGCAATTAAAGTGATATGTCCTTCAAAATGGTTGAAGTCAATCAATTTCCAGGTCACAGGCTGGAGGACGGAGGAGCAAGGAAACGAGGAAGCATCCATTTGAGTATCGAGAAGAACCCAGACTGAATATCCGTTCTTTCTCAATCGTCACTTCAACGCTACATCAATTAATGATGATTGTGCTCAGCTGGATTACCTGGCAGTATGTGATGGGAAGGGCAGATTCCTTAACATCTTTGGTATCATGGACAGAACCTGGATATCCCATAGAGTCCTGAAGAACAGCAGGATCTACAGAGAGGCTCTGTATCCTCTACCAGGATACTTCATTGTGGGGGATGTTAGCTACCACTGCATCATCCATCCTGTGGCCATCATTACTCCTTACCAGGAGCCAGTCCAAGGGAGGGTACACATCTGCTTCAACCATCACCATGCCAAGGACTTTGGTATGATGAAGGCACACTGGGGGTGCCTGCTGTTCAAGTCTCTTGAGGTAGACCGCAACTTTGCCCCAACCGTCATCATAGCTTGTGACGTTCTCCACAATATCTGCCTGACAACAGGAGACATTGTTGAAGCCACTGAAGCTGTTCATGACAAAGCTTTGCCTCCACCCTGTCCAGTGAGAGGGAACCGAAGTAGAAATGCCTGGTGAGACAGACTTGCAGGCAAACTCTCAGCTCTGCAGGTTTATCCTGTGGAGTTACCCGACCATGATTATTTGTAATTTCATCCAGATATTTGTTTTTCCCCATAATGCGATTATGTTTAGAATACGGAGATTAAATGATCTTCTTCTCCATGCCTCTAGCTCCATGCTTTACACTATTTGCTGTACCCACATTTTCAATACATAAGTATGTGTAAATATGTTCATTCTGTTAGAATAATGTAGCCGAATTCATGTAGTCACATTTCAGTTTCAATGCAGACTTACGTTAAAATACGTGTTATACATGGATACATCTACATAGTGTTATAAGAACTGAAACGGTTCTAATTTTAAACTGTTGAGTGTAAAAATGTTTCTAGTGTGGCTTAAGATGGTAATCTGTTTCTAGGCACAATGTTGTAGGTTTTTACAATTGCTAAATATTTTGTTCTATAATATATTCCAAACTCTTCCCACAGTAGCACTGTCTGTAGTTTAAATATTGAATATTATTTTAAATGTTTTGACCGCATACATTACATGAATCCCGATCCAAAATAATTTCAAATTTAAGACTCAGCAGCAGTAAAATCATGTATGTCGTGTATGTGACCGGATCTGTAAATGTTTGCTATACTGAGAACACTCAAATCAAACCCCTACATACTTCTGGGCATCCTTTTGGGAGTAGTTTAACCAGTTTGATAATAAATATAACATCTTATTAACTTCCTCCACTGCCCTGAATTGTACACATCTGATAAGTGTGTTTGGCATAAAAACATCTATTAAGGAATAATCAAGTCACACCAAACAATTTCAGAGCAAAAAGGACGCTTCAGGATCATGTTTAAATCTTTTTAATCAGTTGTACAAAGAGGTCATGGAACCTGTTGCTGGTAGCAGTCATTAATTCGTGCGTGGCACGAAATCGATCCTCATCTTTTTCTGCCTCAGTCTCCAGAAAATCCAGCACCCTGCTGCTTCTTCTCCTCTTAGGAGGTGGGGGACAAGATGAAGTGGATGGCTCGTCCTCCTGCATGAGGCTGTTTGTGCCAGACAGACGAGCCCTCCTCCTCTTCCTCCACACTCGCCTGGCTAACAGCTGCAGGGCGTGATAAGCTCGTGTCTACGGCCACAGCTGCACATGTCGTGACTTCTGCGTCACACAGTCTATCAGGGCGGGAGGCTCAAAATCCCCCTAATAGCCTCATGCACGGCAGAAAACCATGGCCACGTGTCTGCTGTTTCTGTAGGAGGACTGCAGAGCTCCTAAAATAAAAGAATAGATGATTAAGCCTCTTGAACAGCCAGAAACAGGTTTCAAACAGTAAAAGCACCTAAAATTTGCACCAAATGAAATGAATACATGACTTAATTTTTATTTACCTTTCAGATTGTCCCATTTCTTAGCAATCTGACTGGGTGTCACAATTCTCTTCAGATCCATCTTCTCAAGTAGATCACTGTACAATACAAAACAACTCATGACTTATATAGTCATACAAAGACACAAACCAAGACATATTAACGATATTAATATGCACGTGTAAATTCCCCTCCTTTACATCTGCCATAATCTCAAACAAAAAGGCCTTTGATGATGTGATGGAATTTTGTGTGAAATATAATTAAATAATTATATGCTTACGATGAGTATTGTAATTAATTGATCCTTGCATGTTTGGATATACAAAGCTGAACAAAATGTGTCATAAACTATGTATTGGTTATTAATTCATTGTTGAATAACCCAGACATTTTACATAATATCAGTGCATTTTGCTTTAGTAAGAATGTTGTTCTTAACCAAGCTCCAACAACATAACGGTAGATCCCTGAAGCACAGTGAGGTTATCCAGCTGAGCACAGTCTTCATTAATTGACGTCGCTTTGGAGTGACGCTTGAGCGAGTGAGGATATTCCATTTAACTTGCTTCAATTCCTCTCTCCTCGTATCTCATCCTTGCATCCTTCCCTCACGTACTAAGAGGGTGGAGCTAAGATGCAAGGAAAGGAAACGAGGATGCACAAATAAGAAATGAGAATCACCCATAGTGTGACCGTCAGTGACTTGTTTTCACATTTTGGATAAATGAATTGTTATCTTGTTGGTTGTAAATGAATAAAAATTTATATTTTCCTACTGTATATCTACGTCTACTGTCTTTCTCTAGTGAAAGAAACCAGTTTTGCAATGTTGGGATCCTATTCAGATTTAGAAAATATTCCCTGGGTAAATTTCCCAGCGTGGTGTTGTCGTTGTTTTCTATTTAGCACTTTCTCTTTGCCCGCAACACCACACAATGAATTTCTACAGTGAAATAGGGGTTTACATGGATTTTTAAGATTAGTACATGGAAATATATGTTAAGGTGTTTACATGGAACTGATTTGAGTTTTAATTCAGTTGTGTGAATAATTGTGAGAAAAACGACCACTAGAGGGCACTGGCGATATGACCAGAGAGGTTTATTTATAAAGGACTATCATGTGTTATTAGACACTGGCAGGAAATGTCTTTAAAACAAACAAAAAAAAACCTCACATAAAGCGAATCAGCTCTGCAGAGCTATGTATGTCTATCAAAAATACACAAATAGGATATAAATATAGAAACTGAGTAAGTAAAATGCAAAATTCAGGGGGCAGTATACTCTGTGCAAGGCATACTGATCACATGATCATGTGTGTCTGCATCTCTATGAAAATGCTAAAAATGGTAAATGGTATCTGACAGGAGTGGAATCTGATGTGGTCTTCTGCTGTTGTAGTCCATCCGCCTCAAGGGTTAGCATGTTGTGCATTCTGGCATGCTTTTCTGCTCACCACGGTTGTAACGAGTGGTTATTTGTGTGACTGTAGACTCCCTGTCAGCTCTGGTCATTCTGGCCATCCTCTCTCATCACCATGACAGTTTCCATCTGCAGAACTGCTGCTCACTGACTGTTTTTTTGTTTTTCCATTTCACTTCATTCATTCTGTGTGAACCCTGGCACTGCTCCGTGTGAAAATCACAAGAGATCAGCAGTTTCTGTAATACGCAAACCAGCCTGCATGACACTGTAAGTCACTGAGACCACATTTTCCCCCATGGGGATGTTTGCAGTGAACATTAACTGAAGCTCTTGACCTGTATCTGCATGATTTGGTGCACTGTGCCACTGCCACCTAAATGATTAAGTGGATAATTGCAAGAATGAGCGGGTGTTCCTAATAAAGTGGATGGTAAGTGTATTACTGAAATACTGTAAATTGCACTGAGATGAGCGCATGCTGTGTTGCCTGATATTTTACATCGTAATACAGATTGCCTGTACCGTTGCAAATAAAGTGTTTCTAACAGTGCATTATTCTAATTAAAAGAGCGATGAGTTAAATCGAATGCATTATAATTTATTATTGATCATGCGTTGATGATGACCGATATATTGATGACTAACATCATGGATTTAACAGCAATCAAGCCAAATTTGAGAGGGGAATATTTGGGATGCCAACCCAAACTATGTGTCTGGTTACCCAGCTATAAAATGCCTACATTTAGGACTAAAATAAGTTGTGTGTAAGTTTCATGGATGTAATCACAAACTAGAGAGTACTTTAAGAGTGGTAGAAAACACTAGCAATGAAACACTGACACTGAGATGGTTTAGCTCACTGAATATTTGAGAGTAGCTTGAATAAACCAATCCATATACATTATTATGTTCACTGCAGACAAAACAACATTTCTCATAGAAAACATGATGGTGAAAAGATACATTTCCGTTTTAAACTGATTCAGAACCATGATTGCTTTTGCAAACTTGTGTTGATGTAGTGATATAAGTGTGTGCTCCCAAGAGGGGGAGGCATTTCACTTCAGGGTGATGCAAAATACCCAATAAGCAACCAACATGGCTGAATGACAACAGTTGGCCATTACAAATCAGCATGAGCAAACTGTTTATATATACATGTATACAGGGTGTCCCAAAAGTCTACATACATACGGGAAATTAACACTTAATGAACAAAGTGTAACTTTATTTACAACACACCCTCTACATGATTGGCATTTCTTTGTACACATGATAATGAACTTGTATTAACACTTCTGGTGATATGCCACAGCTTCCTGAGCCAGCCATGAGAATGATTTCAATACTTTTTTTACTTTTTTGTTAGAGGCATGCTTAAATGTTATCTGGAAAAAAATATATAAATTCCTCTATGTATGGAGACTTTTGGGACACCCTGTATATTCATCATTTTTTTGTTTTCCATCCCTTGCATCAGCAATTTCTCCCATACGTTATCTTCCCTGCATCCCTGAATGGCTTTTTATGTTTAGCTAAATCCATGCTAACCTTAACAAGCATTCATTTGCATGCTCTTTATAGCAGTGAGAGAACAGACTAGCACTCTGGTCTGTTCACATCAAACTTTCAGTTGGTTTGTTTTATTTGCCCCCAGAACTGAATTTGGGTAGGTTAATTCAAAGTGTTTCATAGTGATGCTTCACATTAGCACTCTTGACTAGCGACACAGACTCTGAAGATGAGATCCGTTGATTCTGAACTTTAAGTTTAACGAGAATAAATGTCCATACTTCTGTCCATGCATCTTTAACCATTTGGTGTTCATCTTCATCTTCAGCTTTTCTTTTTGATTATTATTTTTTTTTAACAAGCCATTTTGGCAATTTACTAGTCAGACCAGAAAGGTTAAATGAAACAAATAAAACATCTACAAAGTCTGTATCATTCAACCTTTCTGATTATAATATATGGAATAATTTGCTGGGTCCCTTTAGACCCCTATTTCATTGTAGAAATGCATTGTCTTTGCTGTTGGTTTGTCAGTTTGATAGCAACCACATGTGGTTGTGCTTTGAAGAGCAGTAATTGATTAATCATTTCAAACCTCTCACATCTGCTATTTTAAAGCCTTGATAACGTTACATATTTCCTAATGAAAAGCGCCAGGACGGTGCCATTTTGCATTCAGATGCGGAAGTATTTCTATTTTCTCGTTGTAAACTTTTATTGTAAGCTGAGTCCACCTTAATGGTTAAAAATAGAATCACTGTTGCAACACACTATCATTTTTTTTTGCCTGGTTGTTATATATAGTAAGGCAAGTTTGTTGGAGACATTCTGGAATGTTTTTTTTCTTTCTTTTTTTTGTGTGTCAGCATTGTGCACATCTGCTTTTAGAACATTAAATGCAAACTGTGCTGCTCTTTGCATTAACACACCTCCAATTCAACACAGGAAACTGAAACCATTTCCTCCATTTGTCAGTGGAACATTTTAGAAGAACAATGAACACCAAGGGCAGTGTCATAGTCTTATTCCTCTGTTTCCTGACTCTATTTACCTTAACAGGTAGGTCAAGGTTTTCTGATTAAAGAATCATTTTATTGTTTTAGTTAATCGCCATACCTGATTAGTCTTTCTGCACCAGTTTGTTTTTAATTTGAATTAGATATGACTACAACATTTTCCGTATGCAAATTTGTATTGTGACGCAGAGAGAATTTTTTTTTTAAATAGTTAGTTAGCATCATGTTATTTTTCATGTTATTTTTAGGCTGTAATTAAGATTGTGATGATTGTTTCCAGACAGTACTAATTGTTTCTAGTTTCTAGAAGTCATAAGAAATGTTTTTGTGTGTCTGTGTGGCATATATTGAACATTACATTGGGAATTTCATTATGGCTTTAAAATGTCTGTACAATTTTTATTCACAGACTGTAGCACATGTCAGAAAAATATATTAGAAGGGGGCAGTCTCACCTTTAAACTGACTGACAGGCCGCTTAATGATAATGATCGATTCACTATAAAAAAAGACAATAAAGTGGTAGTCCTCAAAAAGAATAACAAACAAGAGGGACCAGGGATCGTCAAAAAGGATTCCCTGGAGCTCCTACATGTGAAACTGAGTGATTCTGGGACATACGGTGTTGACGTATTTGATGTGACTGGCATCAACGTAAAATCATACTCAGAAATCGTCTGTGTTTATGGTAAGATATTTGGAATTATAAATGCTATTTTGCTGCAAATATATTTCTCTCTTTTAATGGATGTGAAATTTACACTTATTCTCATGACAAATTTAGATATCTTACACCATATCACCAATACAATATTATTTCATTTTAACATAATGCTTAACATTTTGTATTTAAAATATGAATAAATCTGAAATAATTCATAATGCTGAATACTGAATGCATATACTCACGATGCTGTCCTTCCATATTTACCAGCAAAAGTCCCAAAGCCAAGAGTGAATATTACATGTCAGGATGAGAAAGTTGACTTCAGATGTGATGTTGAAGTTGACAAAGATCAAAGATCAGCTATATCTTACAGCTGGCACAAAAATGGGAAAGAATTCAAGAAGAATGTATTTAACTTCTCAATAAATGCAGAGGAGGATAAATCAGAGTATACATGTACTGCCCAGAATCCAGTTCATAAAAGCACAAGTGATCCAGTAGAAGCAGCATGTAAGTATTTTTGGTGCACATTAATTTTGAAACTTAAATATTTATCTCTTGATTATATTATAATCTGTAAGTATGCTATACAATCTTATTAATGTATAATTCTTATTTAATTATTTAATAAAAGATAATTATTTGGAACTTTGCCCAGGCTTCAAGCATACACTCTTTGGCTTTGACTTTTGGTTCATGGTGGGCCTCTTAGCTGGTGGAGGAGGTCTTGTTCTGTTATTGATAATTGTGCTGGTGACCCTTGCCTGTCGTTCCTGTAGACGCAAAGATAAACAACAACGAGGTAAGTTCCGTCTTAGATTTTGTGAAATAATTATTATTTCCTATAATGATTTTTATTGGAGCATGTTTCAAATGAAAGTTTATACACCTTCCTAAATGAAAACAAAATTTAAAACAAAATTTCCAGGTATTCTCTTTGGGTCATGCAGTCTAAAGCAAGCCTTAAAACATCAAATCAGGTGTCTCGTCCAAACATCCCATTTTAAAAGTGCATTAGACATGCTCCATCCAAATTTGTCAAAATTAGTTCTGTAACAGTCAAACAGGTGAAAATCAACAACATTAGAACAATATTTCTACTCTTTGAAATCCCACCATTCTAAACACAAATACACAAAACTCCCATTTACTAGAGTGGTCAGTGGAGTTAGCCTTAGCAAGGATTGTCATGACATCTCTTTCAACAATCGTGTAGGCTTTATATTTAATTTGGACATTATCTTTACTTTCTTATTTAGATATATGCTCACTATACAATTTAGTAGGAAGACCTGTACACCTGCTCATTCATGCAGCTATCCATTTAGACAATCATGTGGCAAAGCATGCAGACACAAGCCAAGAGATTCAGTTATGTTCACATTAAACATCAGACTGGAGGAATATTTTAAGGTGACTTTGACTGTGCCATGGTTGTTGGTGTGAGTTGGTGTGAATATGCATAAAAAGTTTACACAGAATGTATGAAACAGAAAAAACTTCCACTGAGAGGCAGTTCTTCAGGTGAAAACGGCTTGTTGATGATTGAGGTCAACAAACGTTGCCTTGTCTTTCTTTTCAAAATCACTCTTCTGCTGTTGTAGTCCTCCTTAAGAGTTGCAGTGTTTTTTGTTCCGAGTTGCTTTTCTGCACAGCACCTTTTGAACCGTACATCCAAAATGTAAAAGCCAGGCACCCCTGGATTTTCACAACGAGTTCAATGCACCACATGACATAAATGTTTGCCTAATTTGATTTTCTGCGATCTTGAATTTTTCAAAAACTTTGCTAGTCTTCCTACAAATTTTGTCCAATAATCACCAAATTTGGCATACCTCATCTTCAGAGCAAGCCTCAAATTAGTTGTAAATACACCAAACTGTTTGTCTTTAATGGGCCATCGATTCTGACAGCTAAGCCGACAAATGGGGGTGAGGCTGTATCAAAGCAATAACTTTGTGCACTGACACAAATCTTGGTATTTATCTTCAGGACCATGACCTGAGCCTATACAGAAAATTCCGTGACAGCGGCATGGTTATAATAACATGCTGAAAATGCTTACTGTACATCTAACTGCCATTTTTGCCACTCCTCCTATACATTTTGACCAATTTTCACCAAATTTGGCACACATCATCTTGAGAACTGTCCTGAATAAAAACTTAGCAAAATAAGTATGATATTCAAAACTGTTCACCTGTAACGTGCCGGTAAATGCAAAAAAACAGGATGTGAGGGTATATCTCAGTAATGCATCTATGTATCATCACGAAACTTGATCCGTATCTTCAGGACCATGTCTTTAATGTACTTCAGGAGTTTCGTGACTGTGCATCCTTGTGGTCAAGAACTGTAACAACTTACATTTTTTCCTTATATCATTTGAAGAATTTGTGCTAAATTCACAGTTCATTTTCCCTATAATTCTCTGGGGTATGCTGAAGTGAACACACACCAACATCTGAAATTCAAGTGTACTTCCTGTTGACCATCTTGGATTTTGTTTAAAATGAACTTTTTTCACTACTCCCCTCTCAAATTTGGTCAAATTTGATATTTAAAACTGCTCCATTGTTACAGACTGGCAAAGGCGTAAACCTACTATTCATTCTTACATCCCTTTGCCTATAGTTATAAGTTATATAACACACTTGATGTACATGTTGTACTGTGGATGTTGATGTACATCAATAACCACAGGCTGTGAACATATAATTGGACATTTCTAGGAAAAAGAATAGCTAATAGAAACTATAAGTGGATGTTCTTTTAAGTTATAACATTTATTATATTTATTAGGTTTTGGTTATGAATGCATCCCTTTGTTTAATCACATTGCATTAGCAATCAGCTGCTATGATGAGAAAGAGGATTAACCATTTGGGATCATACTTGTTTTCTATTTCTGTTTGAAAGCTACTTCTCAGATAGTACAGTTGTGCTCGTAAATGTACATACCCCTTGCAGAATCTGCAAAATGTTAATCATTTAAGAATATAGCCACTGTTGGAAAGGGGTCAAATATGCAGAAGATGCTGGAAAAGCAAAGAATGTGAAGGACCTTGAGCATTTTTCTGTAGAACAGTGGGTAGTTTAACTGCTCAGGACAAAAAAGGAACTCATGAACAACTATCACAAACAGTCGTTTGTAAGGTCCACTGACTAGTCCAACGACGGTATCCAATGATGTTGTAGAAGGATTCTTGCGTGTTTCTGTATTTTTGAATCGATGTGGATACATTTGGATTATTACATTTGTTATTCCACTTCTGTTTGAGTCTCCCTTAAATTAATTGTACTCCAATTGTAAAAACCTCAATGTTGTATTTATTTCCTAGTTCTTTATAGATCACGGGTTTTGTAAATACTTTTCATCTTTTACATTTGATTAATTCTAGTTAATTCCATACTTTAGATTGTGCTCGTTCATTCAGATTCCATCGCTAGCCGTGTACACGGATCTCACGGTCACAAACTTGCCAATCTTGGTCGTTAGACAGAGGTAGTACTAATTACCTAATACTTATGACTAATACTATTTAGATGGCCGCCCATACTCGCCCTTTTCTAAAAAGTACACACTGTACACACTTAATTAGAATAACATCTTTAGTCACTACTATCTGAACAAGTTGACCGATTTTACTTCTCTATAATAGTAGCTTTGTGTAATTATGCCATGGTTTACATGTACACTTAACTAGAATAATATTACAATAATCAGAGGTCAAGGGTCACCCAATTTCGACTGGCAGATCAACACTATAATGTTCTAAACATAAATTCCCTTTTAGCCTCTACTGTCTAAGTACACTTAACTAACGCCAAGTTGTTGGCCTGGACTCTAAATTCTCAGTTGGCGTGCCCCAATGCTCCACCTAAACCTGGATTTCAGCCTGTACTAACCTGGTTGCACATTTGCTGTATCAAGGACTTAACGTAATCTACTAGAGACAATAATTTCAGAATAATTCAGAATATAATCAAGTGTAATTATTCACTTAACTAGGTAGGAACATATCCAAATCCAATACTACTACTACTACTAATAATAATAAGAAATAATCACATTCAACATTGCTAATCAAGTTCAGTCTTGCATACCTGGTAGAGTTTGCTTGGATTTCCTCATTTGTAAGTCTCTTTGGATAAAAGTGTCTGCTAAATGAATAAATGTAATGTAATGGTAGAGAAACTACACACAGCAACTGTGAGGGAGATCTGTCTACAGATTCCCTGATACTCTGGAAGTCCACCAAATGGTGTTGTTTGTGATTAGAATTGGAATTTGGGCCCACTATTCAGGAGGCCAGTTGGCATTTGTGATTGCTTTGATGTCTGTGGAAGGATGTACCTTAATATAATAATATAATATAATATAATATAATATAATATAATATAATATAATATAATATAATATAATATAATAATACCTGCAATATTTTTATGTAGATCTTTTCAATTGTGATTTGAACTACTGCTGAGGGAATATAACCATATTTTCCAGACGCTTTGAGACCTTTTGAATGGTAGTAAAAATGTATAGTTAACTTCATGACAACATTAAACATTTTACATAATGCATATAGACCTTGGGTAAGTTTTAGGTGATCTCAACATAGAGAGAAAGAAGGGTGTGGAGAGAGAGGAAGAAGAAAACAGTGAATGTAGTGAGGTGTGATCGTCCAGTTTCCACTCAGCGTGATGTGCTATCTCAGATGGAGACACTAATACTGTGGGTGAGAAATTGAGTGTTAATTCTTGTAGGAGTCCTTAGTTCTCAGAGAGCAGTTCTCTGCGGGTTCAGACATCTTGGCCCCAGCCTTACACTCTGGGGCTAAACTTTCAAGCTGGTTCATTTGTGTTAATTCAGATATTATTCTGCCTTGTGGACTATATGTAAACATCTGTTATGTGAAATTGTTTATTTAGGGCAGTAATAAATAAATAAATAAATAAATAAATAAATAGTAAATGCAATTTTAATGATCCTTCTTGTTTGTTTTTTTTATTATGAACATATTGCAGATTCTGTAAGGCGTATGTAAACTTATGAGCACAACTGTATCTCTAGATCAGAGAGGAAAAACGAAGTAGATCAGGATTGATAGGATATGCTTTAAGTTTCCCAGTTACTAAGATTTAATCATTTTCAGTGCAACTGTCATAATTGTATTTCATAGGAACACTTAATATGGCAAGATTGGTTCATGATTGAGTGTGCCTTAAATGAATAAATAACTAATTCATAAATATCACTGTACAGATTGAAAAACAGTCATTTTATTTTGATATTCTTTCTGATCCTGTTTACGCCACTGACAACAACTGACATGTTTGTGAATCGCTTTTAGATGTGAGTGTGAGTTACATCAAACGCAGTACACAGGCGATGATTTTATGCAGCATTTCAGCAGTCTTAGATGTGAACCCATTCTCATGTGCTACAGATCTGATATTCTAGTCTGTGTAAAAATGTTGAGTAGATACTATAGGTCAACTCTAGTCTGTGGTCTTTTTTCCCCAGTCTATAGTCTGTTTTTTCTATAGAGTCCCCCCCCCCACAGGCCAAATTAAATGATGAAGTGGGTTATATTTGGCATGCGGGCCTTGAATTGTGGACACATGGTACAGTGCCCTCCACACTTGGTAAATATGAGAAAAGAAGGCTGTGAAAAATTGTCTTTATTGTTTAAACTTTTAATCTTTTGTTCAAAAAATGCACAAACATACTCTGCTCTCGTGGAAATCAAACGATTGCAAACACAACATAGGTTTATCCCTGAAAAATATCTTTGTTAAATATAGGTGTGCAACGATTATTTGCACCCCTATGCATTCAAAAAGTGGAAATTTCATATATTCTAGATTCATTACACATAAAGTGAAATATTTCAAGCCTTTTTTTATTTTAATCTCGATGATTGCGGCTTACAGCTCATGGAAATCAAAAATCCAGTCTCTCGAAATATTAGAATAAAGTATTTATAATACAGAAATTTCGACCTGAGAAGAGCTCCAATTAGATAATTAACTCAAAGCACCTGCAAAGGTTTCCTGAGGCTTTAATCTCTCAGTCTGGTTCAGCACACACAACCACAATCATGGGGAAGATGAAAGTAAATGTTGCATTTCATTTGGAAATCAAGGTTCCAGAGTCTGGAGGAAGAGAGGAGAGGAACAGAATCCAAGCTGCTTGAAGTCCAGTGTGAAGTTTCCACAGTCAGTGATGATTTGGGTTGCCATGTTATCTGCTGGTGTCGGTCCAGTGTGTTTTCTCAAGTCGAGAGTCGATGCAACGTCCACCAGGAGATTTTAGCGCACTTCATGCTTCCATCTGCTGACGAGCTTTATGGAGATACTGATTTACTTTCCAGCAGGACTCTGCACCTGTCCACAGTGCCAAAACTATTAGTAACTGGTTTACCGTGGTATTACTGTGCTTGATTGTTCAGACAACTCACCTGACCCGAACCCCATAGAGAATCTACGAGAGACACCAGAGCCGACAATTCAGACGAGCTGAAGTCCGCTATCAAAGCAACCTGGGCTTCCAGAACACCTCAGCAGTGCCACAGGCTGATCGCCTCCATGCCACGCCACATTGATGCAGTAATTTGTGCAAAAGGATTAAAGCCCTGACCGAGTATTGACTGCATAAATGAACATACTGTTCTGAAGGTCAACATTTCTGTATTATAAATTCTCTATTCTAATATTTCAAGATACTGGATTTTTTATTTCCATGAGCTGTAAGCCGTAATAATCAAGCTTAAAACAAAAAAGCTTTTTATTTATATATAAATATTTTATATAAATATTTCACTTTATGTGTAATAAATCTAGAATATATGAAAGTTCCACTTTTTGAATTAAATTACGGGGAAAAATGAACTTTTTCATGATATTAAAATTTTTTGAGATGCCCCTGTATATTCCCATTGATATTTATCATTTAGCATTTTTTCACCTGGGTGACTGGGAACAGAAAATTGTTCAACCATGACTTAAAGTTTCACAGGGGTTTAAATATGAGGTAACACAAGGCCAAATTCCCTTAGTCATTCATAACAATGGGTAAAACCAAGGAATATAGCTGTGATGTGCGGAAAAAGGTTGTTGAGCTTCACAAAACGGTTAGTGGCTATAAGAAGATAGCACAAGCATTGAAAATGAACATTTCCACCATCAGCGCAATAATTAAGAAGTTCCAGTCAACTGGAAATGTTATGAATTAACCTGGAATTGGACGTGTGTCTATATCGTCTTAACGCACTGTGAAGAGGACGGTTCGAGTGGCCAAAAAATCTCCAAGGATCACAACTGCAGGACAATGATCCAAAACGTACATCAAAATAAACACACAAACGATTTACAACACAAAATCAAGGTCCTGCCATGGCCATCCCAGTCCCCTGACTTGAACCCCATAGAAAACCTGTGGGTGAATTGAAAAGGAGAGTCCATCAAGCGTGGACCTCGATATTTGAAGGATCTGTAGAGATTCTGTACAGAGGAATGGAAATTTTCAACAGAAGATCAAAAGGTTAAACAATAAAGACAAATTTTCACAGCCTTCTGTGCTCATATTTACCAAGGGTGCAATATTAGTGGATTACACTGTATATAAAATGACTGACAGGAGGCCAATGCAAACTCATAACTGTAACACAATTTTTAGCCACATAATACACTTGCAGAGGTTATGGCTTAAACATTCAAAAGTCATGGCATAATATTCATAATATTAGTTTTTTTTATCATGTTCAACTAAATTTTCAGGTTATTTGAACAAGTAAGAGATCAAATAAAATAAAATTTAAAAAACGATTGCACATATAACTTGTAACGTATGTCATAAAAATAAAGGTTACTGGCCTACTTTAAGCCAAACCATCTGAACTACTTTTTAGAAGCTCTTCCTTTAAAAAAAAGAAGCTTTCTTTCTTTTTTCTTTTTCTTTTTTTTAAATATCAACTCAGCAGGTGTTTAAAGTAGGTGAAGCGTGCCAAAACACTGTTTTTATTTTTGATGTGAAAAGTGTGCTAGATTTCTTTGAAATGAGCCCTTTCATGCAATAATAATAATAAAAAATAAAAATAAAAAAATCCAGATTTTTATTACTCAATAACTGCAAATTCATATGGACCCTTTTCTAAAAAAAAAAAAAAAAAAAAAAAAAAATCACTAAAATCAACTGAATTTAACAGCCATCAAAGTATATCAGAGAAGTAAAATAGAAAAAAAAAAATACAGCTTAGAAGTACTTGCAACATTTCCGGTATACAATATTATATTCAATATTTTTTAATAAAACAGTTTGATTTCCAAAAGTAAATACACATTTTAAACATTGCTCTTGACCTGTTTATGTAGAAATTTTAGATAGAAATGCCTGAGACATGCTGTATCTGACACAATCACCATATTGGACTGGGAGGAACACCCCTTAATGAAGTAATACAAATGAGAATAATGCTGTATATAACATTGGGGTGGTTCATCTTATGGTATAGTTCTATCATCTTATATATTTTACACGTGTGGACACTATAAGTGGAAGAGTTAGGTCATCTTGTCATTGTGATACCATCGCTCTGATCATTATAATGAAAATAGCAAACCCGAGGTAGTCATGTAATCTTTTCACACACACACCTAATATATATATATATATATATATATATATATATATATATATATATATATATATATATATATATATATATATATATATATATATATATATAAAAGATACATACACATAAAGACATACATGTATATATGACAAATGTTGAAATTGTACAGTAAACCACTAACATAAAGATACAAGATCATTTATAAATTAGTATTGGGTAATTTATAGAAATAAACAGACTGATGCAAATATAAATGCATCATCAGATATTTAACTGCCAAATTTCCATGACTTAATTCATTAATGATCTATATGTTTTGTAATAATAATAATAATAATAATAATAATAATAAATCGTATCTCCTTTTTCCAGATGAAGAAGAGTTAAGACTGAACTATGTCAACGCCTCTCAGTCTTCTGGTCAACAAAAATCAAAGCATACAGCAAGAGGTCAGCCAGCACCTCCAGAACCCTATGATGATGTTTCTGCCCAGGAGGTCCCGTGTCAGGCCGAACCTAAACCCAGGAGCCAGCAACGCGGTCGACCTCCTCCACCTCCAATAGATGACGAGGAGGAACACCCTCCACCATTACCCCAACCTAGGAAAAAGGCACAAGTCAAAAAGCGTGAAGCACCGTTGTGATAGAGGAACGAGTACACCAGTCAGGTGAAATGATCGAATTATTTTTATATCTGTATGTATGAATATATATGAAGGAAATAAGAGTTATAATTAATATACAAACAATAATCCTAACATTTCTGCACTTTTCTTGCACATGTTTGCTTCACATATATGCATACATACATGTACTTTATATAATATTCAATAAACATTCAATATAATATTCAATAAACATTATACAGTAAAGACAGTTGAGTCAGCTGTCATAGTTATACAGATGATTCACAAATTTATATATGTATATATTTATATTAGAGACAGACACAAGCAGTGCCTTACAACCTGTTTATCTGGTAACATTAACTGAATGAAAATAATTTTGTAAAACTAAATGAAGAAGAAAAAACAAAACAAAAAAACAACAGAAATCCAGAAGTAGGATAGGGAATATTTTCTACTAGGAAAAGTTGTACATTTGGGTGTAAATTTGATAAAATTGACCCCAAAAAATATAACAAAATCAAATTTAAAAAATGTTTTATTTTATTTTAGAAACCACAGACTTTACCGCTCTCAGACTGCAGCATCCAGCAACTCATGGTGTTGTTTTTTTTTCACGTCTTGAGTAAACCATTGCTTTGTTTATTGAGTGCCAAAAGCCACAATAGAGTATCAACACACAGAATAAGAAAGAGAGCAAGAACGAAACTTGCAGCTCTTTTAGCATCATTGCAACGGATATCTATTTCTTTTAAAATTGAATTTAACATTGTTTTACTTTCTTAAAAAGCTCTCAGTAGATTAACATATCCATTCATTTCTAGATAACTCTGTGCCAATTTGGATTTTAAGGTCACATGTTGGCTTGTTATGTATGCTATGCAACAAAGAGGTGTATAACTTAAATGATCAATATCCTGCAGATGCATATTATTAATCATTTAAAAGTCCAGCTAATATCATTAGAGTTTTAATAAGCATTGCTTATTATTTTCCCCTGCTATATTTATAACCATTTGTTAATTTCTTTCTATTATCTGTTTTTTACAGTTTGTTATGCTGGTTTTTTTTTTTTTTTAAATTTATGGATTATTAGTATTATTTTATTTGATAAACCCTCACATTTTACAGAGATCATATAATTTGCCTGGATTTACACATCTTACTTTTTACAACTCAACTGACTACTGATTCAGTCATTTATTCCATTATGGACAGAATGACTAATATGGAATTGACAGATCTTACATAAATATTCTTACTTGGCCTTTACATGGCTCCTACCTACACCACACGGTTTTAAGAGCACATATGAGAAAACCAATGAATGGCAACTAGTCAGCTCTTTTTTTTTTTTTTTTACTTATCATCTGCTCATTTCCTGTGTGGAGGAGCTATACAAAGCTGCAACAGGTCTTTTTTCTTCACAAGCATACACCATTTTGAATGCAAATACCATTTTGAGGTTTTTTTTAGTAACAGTAGTGATTTGTCAGTAAAGTCATTTTAATTCCAATTTGTACACATTGTATTTGTGTATTCGTAGATTTTCTACTTATATTGAGTCTGTTTTGTTGTAATTTGTGCATATGTCGTCTATAATATATAACCTTGTTTCCCTGAATTCATTGTGAATTGGTTAAATGTGAGACTATGATCTACTGCGTTTGCCGTCATGGCCCTAAAACTGGAAATTAGACAAGGTTGTTGGATAAGACATTGTGAAAACAATAGGCTTTATTATATAAATAAATTCATGAAACAAGTGGGATCCATATTGTGGCATGTCTGTAATTTAATTGAATTTAAATTGATTTCAATTTCAATTATTGTAATGTGTTGTGGGCTGGATGCCCTGCTGCCTTTCTTTTTACCAGAGGCAAAATTTGCAGCTATTTTAGGGGTGCCTGTGTTCAGCACTGAATTTATTTGTGATGACGCTCCACAAAGTCCTGCTCACGACATTTATATCTCTGACTGATTTAGCTACGATATATCTCTGGAAATGTTATCACCCATCCTGAGCACTTCACTCATAGTCCTGAGTATCACTCATCTTCCTAGCGCACACGGTGGAAGATCACCCTCTAAACTCCATCTTAAAATAATCCTTGATTAACTTTGTTAACTTATTTATAATAATTCTCATATATACAGATGGGTGAGAAATTGATTGAAAAACCAACATAAAAAAAGTGTCGTAGTACGGTGATGGGCCAGCAAGAAACACCACAACCACATCCATGCGCCTCTGTGAAGAGTCTACGAGTCACTGGAAATGTACTGGAGCAATAAACACCATTATTCTAAAATATACTCTGTCAGTTGGTGTTTTCATGATGGTGTCCAAAACATTGCTCCAAAACCTTTCATGAGGTGTTTAATGTGGTCAAAGTCTGGTGTCTGTGAAAGCCATAGCATATGATTTCACATGGTATCATTTTCAGATGAACTTTGTATTGAGTGGCAGTGATACTTGACTCTAAGTGTGTTAATAAACCCAAATCATACCACCAAATCCCCCCTCCACAGCATATGGCTGGTTTTTTCCATTAATGTGTCATCAATCTATAGTTAATTCATTACTGATTTATAATGTATTTATTGTGCAATTAAAAAAAAAAAATGTATTTAAAGATTTAATCTTTTTATGTGAAGCACGTTGAGATTTTGAGTCCAAAATGAAAAGTGCTATAAAAATAGATAATAATACGATTATTATTCATGTATTTCTTAATATTTAGATTACGAGGCTATGCTCTGATGGTTTGGTTGTGTGGTAATGGTTGATGACCTTTCATAATTAGAAGTCACGTTATCATCCTTTCTAGATTTTATGGGCTCTTTATGGATTTTCATTTGATTTGAAAAGTCACATTTATCATTTCTGTCGTGGCTGTATCAGATTCATTCAAAGCATCAGCAAACCATATTCAAATAGAGCATATGTATTTGAAGATACTTTTTCAAGACAAGGAACTTCCTGTGGCCACCCACACAGGATGTGTAACATACTAACAAGAAACAAGGGATGTGCTAAACAGGTTTTTTTTCCATTACTTCAGCATGTCCTTGATGTCTATATTGCTATACATCTCCATCAGAAAGAAATCTGAATTGCTTCATATAAACAATAGTACCTAGGATTAATTGTTATTTCTCAATTGTAAGCACTGATCTGTATCAGTTTTTTCTTGTTCAGCACTAAAGAGTATATGAGCTGGTATTGAAATATTTAAATTTGTGAAGGTCCAGTTATATAAAATCCCTTCCTTATAAAGATCTGGATACGAAACAAACATGAATGAATGATGACAACAGTTTACGTTACCTTAATGCCAGTAATGATATAAAATTAGATTCATCAAACATATTTTGCAGCTTTTTTTTTGTGTGTGTATCACTGTATGAACAAACAAGCATTTCAAATTGTTTACAAAGTTCTTCATTAAAATAACATGGAAAGAAATGTATGGTCAAAAGTATGTGGACATCTGATTATTAAACCCAATATGTGCTTGCTGAGCATCCCATTCCAAAACCATGGGCATTAAGAAGGGATTAACGTAAAGGTAAAGCGTAAACGTCTCCCGTGCCAGGAAAATGTGAGACTCCTTCCATCGTTGACACGTTTACGTTGTAGCGTGGTACCTTACGTATTGGTCTAAATAACCGTCACCTATAATTTATAATTTGGACGTCACTCAGCGGGAAAAAAAAAACAGTAGGCTACTCAAAATCCTCAAAAAGGAACATTATTATTTCCAGTTCATGCAATAAACGTAAGATAATACAGATCTATTTTTCTTATTCATAGCAAACGAAATAACCAAAATGAAAAGTTCCCATATGTGGGACTAATATGAAACATATTAATACGGAAATATGCCCCTATTCATAAAGGAAAAATTGCGCGCACACACACACACACACAGGGCAGTAAAAAAAAAAGTTAACCCCAAAATAATTCTTCACAAAAACAAAAACAGTTCACTTTAATAGCAGTACTTCAGTGGCGGTGCTGTAGACATACTGATGTAGACATACCTTGGCAGAATATTCCCCAAGTGTTTGCCAGCCTCCTGAGTCAACATACACAAGGTTATAATCCACAGTAAGAGCATTCACATGATCCCTGGCAAACGCACACCCTCAGTTCTGCCATTCTCACCTGGCTCTCATTTCCACGTCCTGCTTCTTCTCACCTAGTCACCTGTTCTTTTTATTGCTTCTGAAAACCACACGCTTCCCTTTATCTTTTTTTCTTCTCTTCCGTTAAGCTAGAAAACTCAGCATAATTGTTCTGAATTCTTTTTTCGTTAATTGAATCACCACAGAATGGAACGAACACCCCCCCTTGAGAAGTCAGCCCTTGGTTGACATCCTCTTGAAAGCCAAGGAACTCATCGTTGTCCCAGGAGTCTAGAAAGATTTCCAGAATTTTTTTGTTTTTCTTTTCTTCTGCTGTAGGGTAGCAAGGTTTTAAATTGCACACAGGAATATTCCAAACATCTTCCCCGGTGCTTTCCAAAACAACTTGATAGTTCACAGGTCCCAGTTTTCTTACTACTCTGTAAGGATCCTTCCATTGTTTAGTCAGCTTGGCAGAAAAGTGATGTAGTGCACTTGACCAGGGAAAACTTCTTACCCAGGCTTGATCTTGAAATTTGAAAGAAACGTCCCTTCGGTTCTTGTTGTAATTCCTAAGTTGCTGAAGACTTGCTTTCCGTATTGGCTTGAAACTGTTTCAGTCAGTGGATAGTCTCAAAGGGGAGAGTATCTGGAGACACCGGAATATCCACCTGAAGGAGTTTGTACATAGGACTCCGAAGTTTCCTTCCCAAATATTGCTCTGTAGGGGTCAGACCGGTGGTTTCCTGTACTGCAGAGTTCAACTCAAACCTGAATTCTGGAAGATACACATCCCATTTTTGGTGATTATCCTCCACATAAGACGCAGTCATACATTTTAAGGTACGATTAACGCATTCTTCCAAGTAAGTGAAGCAAGAATGTAAATACTGTAGTGAGTTTGTTGATCAGTCACCTAGGTTTATACTTATCTTTCAGAAACATGTATTTCTCCATAGCCTCTTTATCTCCTAATGCTATTGCTTTAATCACGTTTTCAATCTCAGGGTCTTTGTGGTGTTCTTCCCAAATGAGATCGAAACTAGAGCACAGCCAGCAGTGGTTGGAAGGCAAGACCCACAGTAAGGCTGAGTGATCAGTGACCACAGTGAACCATTTTTGTTCGAAGTAATATTGCCATTTTTCTAGGACCCACACCACAGCAAGGCACTCCTTTTCTGTTGTAGAAAAGTTTACTTCAGCTTTATTTAGTGTTCGGCTGGCATAGGCTATTACATTGTCAGAGTCTGGCCCCATTTTCTGTGCAAGAACAGCTCCAAGGCCAGTATCACTCACATCAGTGTAGACCGTGAATGGAAGATTTTGGTTGGGATGGCCTAGAGCTGGAGGTGAAGTTAAACATGTTTTAAGCTGATCAAAAGCATGCTGGCACTTAAGAGACCAGAGGAAAGGACACCCCTTCTTCTTCAAATCATTCAAGTGTTCTGACCACATAGACCCCCTAAGACCATCTCCATTAGCCTCTGGAATGTGGCTGGGGCATTTTTAAGCCCAAAAGGCATCACATTAAAATGATAGAGGCCTGCAGAGGCAGTAAAGGCAGTTTTGAGTTTGCTCTCCAAAGACATTGCTACTTCAAGTATCCACAGTTTAAATCAATGGTAGAAAAAATTACAGACCCAGCAAGGGAGTCTAGAATCTCTGCAATGGAAGGGAGCGGATAGGCATCACTTTCTGTGACTGAGTTAAGCTTCTGGTAATCCACACAGAATCTATGTCTGCCATTTTTTTAGGAACTAGTACTAGAAGACTGGGCGGCTGTGGCTCAGGTAGTAGAGCAGGTCCGCTAATCGTAGGGTTGGCGTTTCGATTCCCGACCCACATGACTCCACATGCCGAAGTGTCCTTGGGCAAGACACTGAACCCCAAGTTGCTCCCGATGGCAAGTTAGCGCCTTGCATGGCAGCTCTGCTACCATTGGTGTGTGAGTGTGTGTGTGAATGGGTGAATGAGACACAGTATAAATTGCTTTGGATAAAAGCGCTATATAAGTGAAGACCATTTAGAAGACCAACCAGAACGTGAAGGTTCGATGATACCAGAGGATTACATCTCCTCGTGGTTTTCCTTGACAATGGTCTGCTTCTCTGAAGACTGTAGGGTTTTTGTTTAATGGGAATGGTAGCTGTGGAATATATGTGATGCTGTACTACATTGGTTCTACCAAGTTTATGTCTACACATATGAGGATTTGATTGAAGAATGTTCTTCAGTTGTTACTTTTCAGCCACATTCAGCTGAGCAGATCAGGCGGTATGATCAATGTATCTTCCACATTTAGTCGAATCACTTCCGAAGAACACATAGGTGGGGGCGTGGAGCTGAAGAGCCCTAGCTGATGTTTCTGTTCATACCTTCCTTGCTCTTCTTGCTTTCCGGATCTTTCCATCCAGACACACAAGCATTGCCAGGTTGGAAGGAATATACAACAGAAGGTATAAGTTTAAACCCATATACCCGATCTGCCACATTTACTTTATTAAAGTCAAGGCCAAGGACAATCCCATATGCACGAGCTTTGTCTGGAAGCACAGTTGCAGACCTTTCCATGAAACTCAATGTCGAAAACAACCCAACAAAAATGTGACTCTGCTTCCCCATTGGCTAAATACAAAGGACCGTGGCTGCACTGTCTTAGGTTTTCCTTTGAACTATTCAGTTCAACCCAGAGATGTTCATGTAGGCGAGTATAGCTGACCCTGTGTCAACAATAGCTTTTCCATACCAAGACTTAATCTCTATGGGTACCACCAACTGTGATGTAATGACCACTTAATAAAAAGGAGAATTTGGTGAAGAAATCAAAGTCTGTTTTCTATGAGGTCGCTTGGAGGTTACTGTTGATGCAGAGGAGTTGCTGGAGGAGAGTTATAAGATTTTTGCTTATTTTGGAGAGGAAAATGAGAAGAGGATGTAGACATACGTATTTATTTCCATTTTTCCGTTAATTAAAACACCACGGAATGGAACGGACTCCGCCTCTGCGTCACTGTGCAGCTATCCGTTACAACGTTATCACGTATAATCCTGTATAGCCTTGTGAGGTTTCTGCTAGCTAGACTTCCATTCATTATTAAACATTACCCAGTTGATAATTGAATGCTGGAGTTGCCTAAAACATTCAAATCAGACGTTGCTTTTGTTCCTTCTGCTAATACAGAAATGCAGCAGAAATGTGCTGGACTGCAAGACGCGACACTTAAGTGAAGTATCCGGTGTGAATTCAGGATGAGGTGCTATGCGAGTGCAGACAAAAATGTGGGGCAGAGAAGCACACATGCAGAGAAACTTCCTTTCATGTCTCTCACCACCACTTCACTCAAAAGTCAGGTGTTACGTTTTAAATAAAAAGTCAAAAAACTGAAAATGTGTGAACTAAGGCTGTTTCTCTGTATGCTTATGACACTGCTACACACTTGGGAAAAGTCTGTGTGCATGCCCTTGGCACCTTGGCTCATTTTTAATGGCCATTCCCACTCTCTATAATAAACACACTTCTGGTCCGATCCTGAGCTCGGGTTACCGTCTGTGTGGAGTTCTGCACGTGCACGCCGTGTCTGTTCAGGTTTTCTCTGGGTTTTCCAGTATCCTCCCACCTCTCAAAAACCTGTCAGTAGGAAGATTGGCTTCACCTAATTTGCCCTAGGTGTGAATGAGTGTATGAATGTGTGTGCGCATGGTGCCCTACAATGGGCAAACCACTTTAACTCACTACTGCCCGCAAACACACACTGATAAGCTAGACAAGTAGCTCCAAAATAAGCTGTACAACCAAAAATCAGCTTTTAAAACTCACCACTAATTATATACATTCAACCTCATACTTGTAATGAACATATAAGTATTCTTATTACAAAAATCAGTTACAAGCATTCAACACATTAGACTTTAAGTTAAGATTATAATGAATTCTGAAATGACTCTGATGCTCATATTTGTAAATTGCTAATAAGCTCCTGTTTAGAATGATTTATAATTAGACTATTCGGTGTCACTCAGATGAGGATGGGTTCCCTACTGAGTCTGGTTCCTCTCAAGGTTTCTTCCTCATATCATCTCAGGGAGTTTTCCCTTGCCACCGTCACCTCTGGCTTGCTCAATAGAGATACATTTATCGATTTAAAAGGTATATACGAAATGTATATATTTCTGTAAAACTGCCTCGTGACAAGGTCCATTGTTAAAAGCGCTATACAAATAAAATTGAATCGGATTGAATCATTTCTTCAAGGTTGAAAAAACAAGATGTACAATATGATGCACATTATATTACACCTCTCAGATTGGACACTTCTATGCTTTCTGAATCTCTTTTGTCTTGCGGTTACTTTGTCAATGTAGCTGCAGTCGTAACCGTGGTCTTTCAGTGTTTAAACTTTTTTTTCCATTGCACATGTCTCTTTCTGTTTCTAATCTGCAATTCTGTGCTTTAGTTTCTTTCCATACGAGTCAACGTTGTCCCTCTGTCTCTTTCTGTTTTGTTATTTTTTTTACCCCCCCCCCCCATTGTTGTCCCTTGTGAAACATAACTCACACCCAATGTCTTGTCATCACTTTAAATTATGGGGTGTGCAAACTTTTGCACTTGACTGTAGCAGCCATGAGATCAGGCTTGTCAGATTCTCAGGACTCTAACTGTAACACCGCCCCCTGGTGGAAACAACCTGTAGTTTTGGTATAATTAAATATTACACTGTAAGCATTCATTTTCTAAATCTAAACACTTATGCTTATGTACTTTTATATTGTGTAAGCATGATGACAAATACAATAAACACCCCAGGCAGCACATAAAGCACTTTAAATTGACCTGAGGAGTTTAATTAGGTCATAGGAAAATATTAAATTCTTCAAATCTGGGAGTGAGAACCACTCATGCATCTTCTAGGGTGAAATGTTCATTAGGATTTGTGGATGAGTGAACTGCAACTCCTAGCACAGAGCTTTTAGTATGTATTGTAATGAAGGTATTCATCTGTTAAGAGGTGTGTTTAGTCACCCACACAACAGCATGCCGCACCTTTTAATCTGTCAAGTTTAGATTTGAAGCTTACTCTAGAGATTATAAAGTGAAGTAGGAACTCACATAAACATGTGTACAAAAATCAGATTCTTAATCTAAGCAGATGGTTTTGGGATATAGTTAGTGATGTGGTGGTGTTTTAGCAGAGCATGGACATGGATATATTTATTTATTTTTTAAAGAAAAGAGGCCAACAGCTTCCTGCTTTCAGTCCTCCTCGTGCTGCACATCTGTTTAATTATCCTCCGTCACATATTTGTCCAGCATTCCTCATGGTGCCTTCAAAAAAAATTTAAGACACCTCTCGTACCTACTTCCCTCAAATTCAAATTCACAAATTCAAGTAAGACAAACTGTCAGGTCAACCAGTTACCTATACTAAGCATATTTAGTTATAACTGATGTAATAACATTTGGATATGTTAACTGATTAAAACTTCACTACAGACATGCAATTGTCCCTACAGTATATACTGTAGGTTTATGTGATGTCTGATGTTAAATATAACAGTTTCCATGCTAGAGAGTGAATAATTTAGGCTTTAGGTTAGAGAGGCTTGTATTTTGTTTGTAAATATGAGCCATAGTCAGGTGAAAGTCTTAATTATTTTGAAATGTTTATTGCAAATAGGTGTCGCAAATGTATCAGGTTTAAGGTATCAGTAAAACTGGCTATTGACAACAATTGATCGGTAGTACATTTTGACTTTTGCAACTACAAATTGAATATATACTCTTTCTAACGTATGCTGCACTTTTAGAGTGCAGCATACGTGGTTGGTCTAGAGACCAACCCCTCTTCGAGTCCTACCTTCCTGCAGAACCAAAATGTCTAAAATCTTAATCAGTTTTAGTTGATCAAGAACTTCTTAAGGCAATGATTAGATGGTCAGGTGGGCAGGTTTATGGTTGGAGCTGATGTCTTCAGGAAGGTAGATCTCCAGGAACAGGGTTGGTCACCACTGGTCTAGACCCATGCTCCCCTGCAGTACCTTGACAAACCCCTAGAGTTCATCAGACCTCCCAAATAGAAACTTGGATGGATATGGTGAATGAAACAGCAAATGAGGACAGCATTCTATAATTAACTTATTTATTTATTTATTTATTTATTTATTTATAAAATAGTTTTGCTTATCCCTGATTTACACGTTTGCTTATTTAAGCCATTTATATTTGATGCGTTTGTGTATCTTACACGCAAAATCGAATCACCATTTGAATTGCACTGCCATTTTTTCGACTTTTAAACCGTTCATTTATTTCACACCAGTTCACTTTTAAACAAAACTACAATCCCAATTCCAAAAAAGTTGGGATGCTGGGAACATTGCGCAACTAATTAGTTTAATTGTCAACATTTTGGTAACATGATTGGGTATAAAAAGAGTATCATAGAGAGGCAGAGTCTCTCAGAAGTAAAGATGGGATGGAATCTGGATGGAAGCAGATGTTGCTCTAAAACCTGTATATACCTTTCAGCATGTGCAAGCATTAATGCACCTCCATACCATAGGCACTAATGCACCTCCATACCATCAAAGATGCAGGCCTTTGACCTGAGCGCTGATAAAAAGCCGGATGGTCCCGCTCCTCTTTGGTCCTCTTTAGTTTAGACGACGCAGCATCCATGGTTTCCAAAAAGAATTTAAAATTTTGATTCATCTGACCACAGAACAGTTTTCCAGTTTGCCTCGGTCCATTTTAAATGAGCTTTGGCCCTGAGAAGACGGCAGCGTTTCTGGATCATGTTCACATATGGCTTCTTCTTTGCATGATAGAGCATTAACCAGCATTTGTGGATGGTACGGCGAACTCTGTTCACAGACAATGAGTTCTGGAGGTGTTTCTGAGCCCATGCAGTGATTTCCATTATAGAATCATGTCTGTTTTTAATGCAGTGCTGCATGCATGCAGTAGATTTTCACCCTTGTCCCTTTCGCACAGAGATTTCTCCAGATTCTCTGAATCTTTTGATGATATTATGTACTGTAGACGATGAGATATTCACAGTCTTCACAATTTTACATTGAGGAACGTTATTCTGAAATTGTTCCACAAATTGTAGATGCAGTTTTTTGGTGATTGTTGAACGTCTGCCCAGCTTTACTTCTGAAAGACTCTGCCTCTCTAAGATACTCTTTTTTTTTTTTATATACCTAATCATGTTATGACCTGTTCCCAATTAACCTCCAGCTCTTTCTTTTTAGTAACACTTACTTTTCCAGCCTTTTGTTGCCCTTGTCCCAACTTTTTTGAGACGTCTTGTGGCAATCAAATTCAAAAGTACCTTATTTTTTTTCCCTAAAAATGGTACATTTCCTCAGTTTGAACATTTAATATGTTTTCTACGTTCTATTGTGAATAACAGATGGGTTCATGACCTTTGCAAATCAATGCTTTCTGTTTTTATTTACATTTTACACAGCGTCCCAACTTTTTTGGAATTGGGGTTGTACATGTGTGCTTTTTTTTTTTTGTGCTGAAAGCTCTGCATATTTACTTGTTGCTTCACAGTGCCAAGTGAATTGTGCACTAAACGTGTCTAAACTTCTTCACACACTGCACTCTCTCACTTGGAATGCATTGTATAATATACATGGGTGAGTTTATAAACCTGTGGTTTCGATCCTATTCCGCAGACACAGCACAGTTTTGTGTGTTTCGGCTCCAACATCTGTTTCAACTCATCAGGTAATTGTCACACATTTTATGAGCTGAATCAGTAGTGAGAGGTGTGTGGGATTCCTCAAGGAGCACAGTAAGAACCACATGCTTTCTGTAAAAAGTTTGTTTTTGTTTGTTTACAATCTCACTTTGGCTATATCCATGAACTGCCTCTGATATTTGCACAGAAAAAGCTACTGGTTCACTGTAGCCCATGGCTATCTACTATACATTTGGGACAGTGATACTCTCGGACCTCATTAGAAGCTGATGAGACACCACACTTTCTTTTGTTAATAGCACAGGAAAGTCTTCAGGATGGAGTTTATGGTGTCCGGTTTCTTAATAAAATGACAGACACCCCAATCATGGAATCACTTGGAGTTACACGGTTTCTATAATAACAGGCACAAATGCAACAGGGAGTATTTTGATCATAAACTCATATCTTACTAGTAGCAAAACAGGAATAAAACTCTTTCTATAAAATGTTCTTTAAATAAAACTTTAATACATCATTGTTAATGAATGAAATATGCTATATTACCACAGAACGGACAAAAAAAAAAAAGTTTCTTTCTCTGTGCTCCATGATATCAGGAGCTGATCCATGATCAGCACCAACGCCGACCCTGACCCAAACGGGGAGGAGAACATAACCTTCCTTCCTGAGGGGACACATAGACAGAGCTGGGGGATGTGAGTGATGGTGTGTTCGTTCAAAGGGGAAAGAGTGTTTACAGAAATCAGAGGTGTGGTAGTGATTTTCCTTCCATCCTTCCTCAGAAATAAGTGAGATAACAAGGAGGATATAGAATCACATGGAACATCATCATCCTCATACACCCTTCACACACATTCCTACAAACTGGGAATGAGATACACAAGTAGAAACTGCACTATCATCGTTACCATGAGTGGACATTGCAGGCCATGGATGAATGCAAATGAGGAAGATAAACAGTTATATGTATTTATTTAATATTTAATGAGCTAAATAAATGAGTTGAGTTCACAGAGAAGAAAATGAGAAAGGAGTGAATGCAGGTATTTCAACACTGATAAACACCTACACTGAAGTCAATGTGTTCCAGTGCCAAAACAATACTGTGAGAGCAAATGCCTTTATTTGTGTATATGTGAATGACTTGTTGCTAAGCAACAATGCTTGTTTTCTGCTTTGCTATAATAGTGTTGGATGTTAAACAGGTGCAGACAGCACTACTGGCCATAACAGGACTCCCGGGTTACTGTCTGTTTATGAAATATTAAGGGTGTGGGAGTATACACATGTAAATTCTTTATTTGGAAAGGCAATGTCAGTAGGTCTCAGATGTAATTTTAACACAAGGGGACATTGTGACGAAAAACCACCACTGATCAATATGTTGGGGGGGGGGGGGGGGGGGGGGGTGACAGTAGTAATCCTTTGTTTATGGGCACGACAGTCATGATGTGTCCTGCTTAATGCTGTATGGTTCAAAGGTAATCCTGTGAGATAACTTTGCAGAGTCTGGGGTTAAGACAACACAAACCCAGGGACAGTGATGAGGTTGTATTCACTTTTTATTTTACATTGGTGCCAGTTATAGAAGGTAAATGGTAAATGGTCTGCACTTATATAGCGCTTTTATCAAAGCGCTTTACACTGTGTCTCATTCACCCATTCACACACACCAACGGTAGCAGAGCTGCCATGCAAGGCACTAACTTTCCATCGGGAGCAACTTGGGGTTCAGTGTCTTGCCCAAGGACAATTCGGTACGTGGAGTCACGTGGGCCGGGAATCGAACCACCAACCCTACAATTAGTGGACAACCCGCTCTACCACCTGAACCACAGCCCCCCAGGTGGAATAAAGAAGGAATAAAATACACCAGGCAGTGCTGTTATAGGAAAATAAATCAATGACAGGATGATGACTCTGTATATTACCGCCGCAAAGTTGATCATTTTCCAGTAATAGCAAGTTTATTATTATTAATATTACAGGTTTTTTCCTCTTAAACCACAGCAATTTCCTAACAGTTACAATTTGTATTAATTGAAAATGGAATCATACTTTCTATCCGTTTAATATTGTGGTATATCCATGAATCAAGTTAGTTCCTGTTATCACTTACATTATAACAGCTATAAACTTTTGTTCCCTGAAGTTAATAAAATGGAAAAAATATCAATAATAATAATAATAATAATAATAATAATAATAATAATAATAATAATAATTTTTAAAACACCAAGAAAACTCTACCTTGAAGAATGTTAAAGTTACATATTGCAATGTTAAAATTAATTTTAAAGGTATTGCTTTACCTTTGAATGCTGACACTGGAGACCCCTTCCATAAATGGTCAGTGAACATCTCATCACAGAAAATGTTACCATATCGATTGCACACATTTTTCTTAAATCCATTTTTGTGAAGCGGCCACCAAATTAGTCACTCTGTATGTGTGTTTCTACTATATAGACAATGATGTATTACAAGGAGTGCATTAATACCAGCCTTGCAGCCAGAACTACTTTCAGAAGTGCTTTTTAGAAACCTAATCAACAAAAATGTTTTAAAGCTGCATGCTGAAATAAACTGAAATAGAATTAAACTGAAAGCCTGACTATTCTTTTCTTCGTGGTTGATGGTATTTGGATGGGGCTTGCTACCTTCCTACCTGCAATGCTACAGCTGTGAGAGTGGCTCAGCACATAAACCTGTGATTTCAGCCCTTGTGTATCCTTTACCCACAGCAGATTGGTGACTTCTATTTTTCATGGCTGATTCATGGCAGATGTTCAAGGGAGAAAATGATGGACCACACACACAGAATAACCGCATGTGCTACAGTTGGGCTTTAGTGTGCACTTTATGTAACAGGACAGCTTAAGCATGTGTTTCATGTAGCACAGATTCTTGTGGGAATGTGATTCTTTCACATGCTACGTCTATGAAAGAGGGTGGTATGAGTGTACTTTTTGCATTGGTGACAATATTGTTGTTACCAATGGAATATATTAAAACTTTACTTTTGAAAGTTCTTGGAACAGTACACGTAGTCTAAAAGCAGTTTTACAGAGATCAGTGCCTTAACCTATGGTTAATCCTGGGGAAACTGGGATGGTTCTATAGTATGGACATTGGAGAAGGTCAATCAAGGAGGGAGCACGGTGGTCTAAACATTGTTTAGAGTGAACAGATAACAAATATGAAACCCACTCCACCCCACTCCACCCCCAGTGTTTCCAGGGGAAAAGTGGTAGGGTAGGGCAGTGGTAGAGGAAAGAAAGAATCAATGAAATGCATTCCAGTTTAGACCACACCCATGAGATTAAATTCAAATATAAAGAGACAGACATTTGAAGCAGGCAGATATAGGTACAGATACAGATACAGATTCATACTTAGGTACAGATACAGGTACACATAAGATGGAGGTACAGATGCAGGTACAGATACATATCCAGATACAAATAAAGGTACAGATACATATACAGATAAATACAGGTACAGACACACATCCAGATAAATACAGGTACAGATACAGATGCAAATACAGGTACAGATTCATATATAAATACAATACAGATACATATATAGATACAAGTAAAGGTACAGATACAGGTACACATTATATATATATATATATATATATATATATATATATATATATATATATATATATATATATATATATATATATATATATATATATATATATGCATTATTTCTGCAGCCCTCTTATGTGGCATGGTGCTGCAGCAGGGAGTGTGGAGCATAGCTACCTCACAGCTCCATGGTTTGATCCTATGCTCAAGTTACTACGTGCAGAGTTTCGAATGTTTTACCCGGCTTCTGCAGTTTCTTCCCATCTTCCATAAACTTGCTGTTCAAATTACCACTCATCGCCACCCACCTCATGGCCGCTGTGTACCACAGAATCATTGCATTGATCGTACATTGATCTTGCCTCATATAACCCTGAGCTCTTGGAGTGAAAGCTCTGTGATTAAGTAATAAGCTGTGGCTTGTGAGACACTTTTTAAATAGTATATAGTAACAATCATAGAGGATTGTTTTTTCAATTTATCCATTAATTCACACAAACACACACACACACACACACACACACACACACACACACACACTGGTGAGAGTGTGAATTCAGGCCATGTCTAGTGGGTGTATTTATAAGTGATGAAGGCCGCCTAGCCTTGCGTGCCACAGATGCTTCGGGTATTACCAGAACACTGACCAAAGGCCAAGCGCATTCCTGAATACCTCCATATCACAATCTCTCTCTCTCTCTCTCTCTCACACACTCATACTGAAACACACAGGTTTGTCTTACTATCCCTGTTGAGGACTTCCCATTATCATAATTTACATTCTACACTGAATGTAAATTACATTGTCTACATTAAATCTAACCCTAAGCTTAACTTCAGTAAAGTTTTTTCTTCTGTTTCCTCCAAATAAAAGTTACAGTTTTTGTTAAAAAAAAACAGTTTTCCTCATGGAAATGTCTCCACAAGGTCACAAACGTCAGATATTCCTATTCTTGTAGAGATATTCGGTCCCCACCAAGACATAAAAACATGCCTACACACTCACACACTGGACTCACTATCAACATTTCTGTGATGTCCAATTGCCTATTTGTCTTTGTCTTTCTCACACACACTCTTGCACACACATTCCCTCACAGTATTTTTGACTTTCCAGTCTTCTCTGTGTCTAAAATAAAACCCGATCCATTGTGGTTATTCTTAGAGGTGGCATAAACTGTGAAATATCCGTCTTTCGTGAGTTTCAGCAGAGACAGGAACTTCCTGGAAACACGAATTGTGGAAAACCTGAGAGCACTTTTGTAAAGGCAATGGGAAGGAGGTAAGGAGCGAGCGCCAAGCCAAAGACCACGTTACAAGGCGAGACTTCCTCTTGTAGTATCGAGAGCAGTTGAACTTCCAGCCTCACACTGTACTCCCGCTTAGCCAGCAGGACGTCACTGACGAGGTCGGGTATTGGGTAAGTCTTCACACCTTAGTCTAAAAAAAAAAAAAGTAAAAATAAATGCTAAACCAAAACTCAATTCAAATGAATGCACATTGTTACATTAAAAACATAATGATAAGCTCCCAGTCAGGATCATAGGATTATTAGGCTAGTAGTAGCTTATTACTTAATAAAGTCACTCCATATTAAATGAATTCATGATTAAAAAAGCAATTCATAAATAACAATATGGTTACATTATGTAAAAACAATTACTTTTAATAATTTTCCACAGATGTAGTTGTTGTGTAAGCAGTTAAACACTTGGGGGCATGATGTTGTAGGAAAATAATCAATGATGAGGGGTGTGATGCAGCTGACGCTAAGCAAAGTTACTGTGATCACCAGAAGTTGAATATTTTCTAATATTTTCTAATGTTTTCCAACACTAACATTAAAGAAAAAAAACCTTGTTATAGAACTACATAACACTTTTTAAAAGTTACATTTATACCATTACAGTTACTTTTAATGTAGTGGAAAAGCCACAAAACAAGTTAGGTCCTGTTATTACTTACCTTATAGCAGCTATAAATAGCTACTCCTCTCCTTTTTATTCTGTCTTGAGCAAAAAAAAGTGTGAAGCATCTTGTTATGCTACCATGAAACGACAAAGCGCAAAGTCTTCGATCCTTAAGACATTCCTGCATGAAATGACAGCTTTACCTGTGACTGTTACAAAGCATTGACACTGGACATTTCCTCCAAAACTGCTAAATAAACACGTCCTCTTTTAACCTGTTTATGTGAAGTACCCAAGTCACTGTGAATGACATTAAAATGTATTAATTATATATTAAATTGAATGCACTGATATAAACATGTGATTTGTTTTACTGTCAGAACTGCTGTTAGAGAAAATTAACAATCAACACCTTTTGACAATCACGTTTCAGAATCAGATTCAACAGTACTGTGGTATAATGGTTACAGGTTTTACATCATCTCCTATACAGCATGGTTAGACACTTCCTACAATTGAGTCGATTCAGAGTCGAATCACTTTCTCACCGAATCCTATTCAGTGAGTTTGTTTGGAACCTAACCAAGAACACCTCTCTCAGACAGAGAGAGGACTCGATTCAGAGTCGAATCACTTTCTCACTGAATCCTTTTCAGTGAGTTTGTTTGGAACCTAACCAAGAACACCTCTCTCAGACAGAGAGAGGACTCGATTCAGAGTCGAATCACTTTCTCACTGAATCCTTTTCAGTGAGTTTGTTTGGAACCTAACCAAGAACACCTCTCTCAGACAGAGAGAGGACTCGATTCAGAGTCGAATCACTTTCTCACTGAATCCTTTTCAGTGAGTTTGTTTGGAACCTAACCAAGACCACCTCTCTCAGACACAGTTTCAGAGTGGTTGTTTTGGTCTTAACCCGAGTGTGATCGTTGTGTTCTCAAACAAACCACACTGAGGGGAAATACACACCAGGGTTTGATTCAAAGTGATAAACACTGCGTATGTGAAAGCACCATTTTAGAATATTGAGAAGAGCCGAGTAATTAAACCTTGGGTTTGGCACATGATGAACATTCTCATTCATTCACTAAGTTTCTCATCTGAGCTTGACTTTTTGCAGTGTGACACAAGTAATATCCCCATCATATGTCTTGCCTTTTCCTTTTTCTCATGTTTAAATACAATTTTCTAGACACGTCATATTTATTTGCTTTCTTTAATCTCACTGTGAATTATCCATGAACTGTCAATTAAATGCTGAAAGTCCCATCATTGAGACTTATTAGGTAATGTTTATCAATTTGTGGCAACCATCCTCTTTCCGTTTCAGTCTTACACACAAACACACACTAATTTAAAAAAAAAAATAAAATATATATATATATATATATATGCGACGATGGTATGATGTCAATGCAAGTAGGAGGAGAAACAGGGATATTGCGTTGCATCCCTTTCCATCAAATGACTGGAGCAGGAAAGTGATCCGGAGTGTTACAGACAGCAGGCGGAGGTGAATAAATCAGAGACATGTGAGATGCAAAGGAGATTCAAGCCACTAAAATGAAGAAGAATTGAAGTGGATGAAATTCCCTGGCATATAAACATACAGTGCACTTTCCATGTACAACAACAGCTCATTGCAATGTGATAATATGCTAGATCATTGGAATATCTCAAACTAATGCATCTGTGGGCATGTCGATGTCCATTCAACCATCTATTTTTGATACAGCTTATCCTACAGAGGGTCATGTGGGAGCCTGGAGCGTATCCCAGGGAATATGGGGTACAAGGCAGGGGACACCCTGGGGTACCAACCCATTGAAGGGATCGATCTCACACGTACATTCACACACCCATTCACACACTACGGACAATTTGGAAATGCCAGTCAATCTACAGTGCATGTCTTCGGACTGGGAGAGGAAACCGGAGTACCCAGAGGGAACCCCTGAAACACAGGGAGAACATGCAAACTCCACACACAGGAAGGATTTGAACCAGGATTCGAGGCAAAAGTGCAAACCGCTAATCTAGACAAAGTAACATAATGCATTGACATTTCATTTAGCTCAGAATTTATTTGACACAAGATATTAGTATTAAAAAGTTGAAAAAAAAAAATGGTTTACGGAACCCATTACTAAACCCGATTTAAGAGCAACAACAACAAATAAAATCCCATTTAACGGTTCTGTATTTTCATAGTTTCATTTTGAAATAAAGTTGTTTTGAAAGTAAGTTTGGGAGAAGCACAACTCTTGAAGCTCCACCTTCTTCCTAGTTAACTTCTTAAACATTCCCATCTTTCTTCCTTTCTGACTCGTGACGAACTTTCTACACCTCCTTATTTCCCCCGTACTATTCAACTCCTATACAAGACTCTTCAGTGAGATTAGGTGGTGCCTATCACAAAGCAGCATCCACCAAGACCCTGAGTTCACTCCCCAATGACAGGTCCACAATCACTCTTTGTACCATTTAGTTGAAGGTGTGGTGTGAACTCTGAAACAGGTCATTTGTGACTTGTGGCTGAAAGAATTTTAACAATTAGATACCGAGATATCCATTATTAAATCACCACAAAGCACATCCCGTGCTGCGGGGGTTTCCTCCGGGTGCTCTGGTTTCCTCCCCCAGTCCAAAGACATGCATGGTAGGCTGATTGGCATGTCCAAAGTGTCCATAGTGTATGAATGTGTGTGTGAATGTGTATGTGATTGTGCCCTGCGATGGATTGGCACCTTGTCCAGAGTATACCCCACATTGTGCCCCATGGTTCCTGGTTTTTAGACAATGGCAGATCATGACGGTGCGTGTCTGAATTCAGTTGGCCTATGAGTTCTATACAGAATAGTCTATACTGGATATATTAACGCATTCAGAGTTGAGTTAGACATACTGTATGTAGCGAGGATTTCATTCTGAAATTCATTGGTATTCAGATCTTGGTCGTTACTACAGACTTTAGTGCTACTCGGAGAGTTGCACAGGATTTGCACGCACAGGGTGGGGTTTGTAAAAGAGAGGCATGGCTCAGCTATGCTCCATTCTGAACTTGAAGCCAAGTCTATTTTTCTTGCAGGATTTAGGATTGAACATGAAGCATTATTACATGAGCACTATTGTCTGACAGTTTGATGTAATTACAATATAACATGCAAAAACACACGTTTTGAGCTCAAAAAACATTGAATGTCATTCAAGGCCAATATCAAACATATAAATATAAAGACATTAGTAATTATCTAATAGTATTGTTCCATGAAAGTCTATGAAATGTTTGATGTGACAGCATCTTAATCTGAGACTTTTCCTACTTCAAGGATGGCATGTTCTATGGATTAAAAACAAATATACAGTATAACCTTTAATTGAAGTGAGCATAAACAGATTCATCAATTTTAGACTTACGTTGCTGACTTGGCTCATGGGTATGATTGCAGACAGAACCCTGTTTACAAAGATTTTCTAACCATATTCTACAACCTCAGTGGGGGAACTCACATTCCATCAGGATCTTGCAGTGTATTTTAGGCCCTCCTACTCATCTTGACTACGGTATGCTAATCACTGTTTTTGTTCAGACGAGTGCTATTTAAGATCTGCTGTTTTTAACTACTCTCAGCTGTACACCACTACACTCATCAGTGTTATGATATTCTATACCGAGCAGCTGTTAGACCCATTATTAATGTTATTAATGAGATGAAAAGCTTGCAATGACATAGTATGAACATCACAGTATGGTATACAGGACCATAAAGGGGCAAATCATGGCTGCACCTGAGGGACACGGGTCCTCTCGGACAGCTCTTACCTCTGTGCATAATTACAAATGTTCTGAGGTCAAGAGTGGAGGATGTGATATTTCTCCTGTGTGGTCATGTATGCTTAGCGTCAAGGGATTAAGTGCATTTAGTTTTTGAGCAGTTGTGGTTAATTCTGTATTTACAATTAATGCATTTGGCAGACGCCCTTATCTATCAACTTAATGATTGTGTTAAGCAAGTAATGATACAATACACTTCAATTTTTGACTCTTTCTACACGATTCAGTTCAACACTTATATGGCCCAATATGATTAATCTTTTTATCATGGTCAGTGTCGTGCTGAATCCGGAGCCTTTCCCAGGAACCATGTGAGTGAAGGGGTACCAGTCGATCATAGCCAATATGATTCAGTTCAGTTACATTTTCCACCACTGGAAATTTTTTTGGATAAAGGACTTTCCTGCTTCCTTGTAAAATGACAAGCTGCATTTTTTTTTTGTTCTATTACAAGTCTGTTTTCCAGCTTTATGAGGAAAAGCTTGGAGGGTTGGGGTGGAAAATGCAGATTTGCAAGTACAGACCACACCTTCAACTAAAAGAGATTGTGTAACTGTAAAAACGGGGAGAATTCTGAGAACTTGGTTGGATACTGCATTGTGCTAGACATTCCAGCCCCCAAATAAGAATCTTCAGTAGGAGTTGCTGTTTAGCAGACAAGAGATAAGGAGGTTGGTTGGTACGGAGACTGCGTCACTAGTAGAAATCGAGAGAGATGAAAACCATTGAAAGTTAACTTGGAAAATTGTGAAGCTGCAGGCACAGTCTTTATCATACTACGCCATTTTGCACCAATGAAAGAAGCGATTCTGGTTGTCCAAGATGTCCACCATGATATTACAGTGTTCAGCTACAGTAGATAGAGAAGATTTGTACAAGTTTGTAGATTACAGTAACTCAAACTGTGTCCAAAAACACATTAGCAAGTCCGTGTGATATTTATTGAAGCAAAAAAGTTATCCAATACCAACTGGGCCTGTGTGAAAATGTATTTGCCCCCGTAGTTACTAATTTCCCAAATCTATGAAAGTGCATTCATAATGGGGTTCAGCTGGACAAGAGACATCCAGGCCCGATTACTGCAAAACCTGTTCAATCAAATCAACACTTAAATAGAACTTTTTCAACAGTATGAAGTTGGTTAAAATGTTGTAACCAGTAACACACTTATCCGAAGTTGAAAGATATTCCAGAAATGATGAGGAAGAAGGTGATTGTAACCCTTCCCAGACTGATGTGATGGCCTCTCTTGCATCAACAAAGATCACTGCTCATGACTCCACTATCAGAAAGACACTAGCCAAAAATGGCATCCATGGAAGAGTGGAGAGGTGAAAACCACTGCTAACCCAGAAGAACATTCTGTGTACTGATGAGTTGAAAGTGGAACTGTTTGGAAGACAGGGATCCCATTATATGTGGTATAAACCAAACACAGAATTCCACAAAAAGAACATCATACCTACAGTCAAGCATGGTGGTGGAAGTGTGATGGTGTGGGGATGCTTTGCAGTTTCAGGGCCTGGGCAACTTGCAATAATTGAGGGAAACATGAATTCTGCTTTATACCAGAAAATCCTAAAGGAGAATGTCTGGTCTTCAGTCCTTAAGTTGAAACTCAAATGCAAGACAATGATCCAAAGTAAAGTCCTAGTTCTAGAAGTAAGTGAAGTACTGATCTCCAGTTATCGGAAGTATGTGGTTGCAGTTATTGCTGTTAAAGGTTCACAACCTGATTTTATGTTTAAGGGGGCAATTAGTTTTTCACATGGGTGATAGGTGGTGGAAAACTTTTTTGTTTTGCTTCAATAATAATAAAAAAAAACTGTGCCTTTGTTTGTGTTGCACTTCGTTTGAAGATATTAAACTATTTAGTATGAGATACACAGAAACAGAAGAAATCAGATATTTTTTCACAGCACTGTATATTAGCTTCATTGCTTTAAATGACAGCTAGAGTTTCACTTCTTGAGCTCAACTTAGTGAAAGAAAAAGATACAACATGGATAAAAAAAATCTGAAAAGGTACTGTACATGGGATGCCAGTTAAATGCTCAGCATGCCTCTGACTGCCAGACTTATTATGGCATAAAAAAGAAATACATCTTATGCCACATGAGTATAATTTCATTGATCCCAGTATAAAATTAACATCAGGAGTTGTTTAGATTTCAGCTCAGCATAAAATTGCAAGGAATAAAGTCCTATGCAGAAACTAGATACAGATCTTTGTTCTAAATGAATGAAAATTGACTATTTGGTCAGCCTGGTGGTGTAGCAGGTACTGTTGCCACCTCACAGCTGCAGAGGCCCTGGTTCAATCCTGAGGATGTGTTACTGTCTGTGTGGAGTTTTTCCATGTTCCCCCCATGCCCTTTCTCTGGTTTCCATCCACATCCCAAAAAAATACATGTACATGGATTTCACTATGCTAAATTCCACTAGGTGTGAATGAGTGTGTGAATGCTTGTGCATGGTGCCATGTGATGAACCAGTGTCTCAAAAAGGGTGTCTTACACCTGCTATTCATAGGATAGATTCCAGACTAATTGCAACTCTGACCAGGATAAAGTGCTTACTGAAGATGAAATCAAAGAGAACAAGTGAAATGCTACTTAGATTTCTAGCATTAACTGGGAAAAACATTGCTCAGAGCATCACACTGCCTCTGCCGGCTTGTTTTCTTCCCCTGGTGCATCCTGGTGCCATCTCATCCCCAGGTAAACTACGAACACGCACCTGGCCATAAATATGATGTAATAAAAAACGTTATTCATCAGACTAGGCCCCATTCTTCCATTATTCCATGGTCCAGTCCTGAGGCTCACATGCCCACTGTTTGTGCTTTAGGCAGTGGACAGGGCTCAGCATGGGACCACTCTAGGGCTCAGCATGGGTTCACTCTGTGTGTTCTGTGTTCTGTTCTGTGTGTTCTGACACCTTTCTATCATAGCCGGCATTATTTTTTCTTTTTCTTCTGTGGGATCAGACCAGCCTTCACTCCCCACATGAATCAGTGAGCCTTGGGCTCCCATAACCCTGATGCCGGTTCATAGCTTGTAATTCTTTGGACTACTTTTGGTAGTTAGGTACTAACCACTGCATACCGGGAACACCATACAAGACCTGCTGTTTTGGAGATGCTCTGACCCAGTCATCTAGCCATCACAATTTGACCCTTGTTAAAGTCACTCAAGAACTTTCTCACCTCTTGACAGGTGGCATTGTCACAAGATAATCAATGTCACAATGAAGATAATCAAGATAATCAATGACAGTTCACCTGTCAGTGGATTGATTATATGTTATAATGTTCTTAGTCTTTGAACTTATTCAGTTAAATTTTCCTGCAGGCGCATAATTTTTCTCTGATGTGAATATTGTTTTATTTGGCATATACAGTACAATGAATTCCAATCCCTATATTGTGTACATTTACTGTATGGTGAAAAAGATGCCATTTTGGAAGCCATTTATACAGCCATCAGATTGGGAGGCTTACATTAAAAAAAAAAAAATGCCTGGATGAAGATAAGATCTTGATCTTTCCTGCTTGTGATTTTGTTTACTTGAAAAAGTGACATGCTTATTTACTTTTTAAAGGAATTTGGCAGCATTGATACAAACAAAATAAAAGCAGTAACAGACAGAAACACAATACATGTTAGCGGTCATGTGGTTATACTACATGCCTGGAGTCTAAAAGAGGAGCCTAATGGCAGGGTCTCACAGGGAGGTGGGGGGGGGGGGGGGGGGTGTTTTCTGTTTTCTCCTTAACTCTACACACATAGCTGAGCTCACATTCCCAGCTGTTGCGGCTCTGCCCTTCTTCCCGAAGGAACGATGCCATAAAGGCCAAGGTGGTCATTCTCACGACTCAAACAGACCCTCCACTCTTGAAATATTGCCATTTTAGAACTGTATGGACAAAAATAATCATATTAGCTGGAAATAAAATGGACGTTTTGCTAGAATCACCATGAGGTGCTGAAACTTTTCCACAGCTTTCTTAAAAATAAAAAATAAAATAAATAAATAAAAACTAGTTGCCAAAAGAGCTAGAGGCTCTTTTATTCTGGTTAATAAAATCCCAAACTCCATGGTAACATCTGTAGCTGGCTTCAAAATCTGTAGCTGGGGAATTTATTACCCAATCTCCTGACAAGGCAGGGAAAATCTGTACCTGGGCCTCACTACAAGATTTATGCCGTCTTATTCGAGGTTCAAAATGGGAGAGACCCCAGATCTAATTCACAGATGTTTGTCCTGGATAGTTCTTCAGTTGTCAAATCGCCCACGTTACAAGATTTCCACAACAGAACAACCTGACCAATATCATGACTCTCAGAACATGGCTTATGTAGAATTTCCCTTGAACAAATGTGACTAGATGATAGTTCAGTTTGGCTGTCACTGGATCTATGTCTTTCATCCATGACATCAGCGTTCCCTCCAGACTGCACTGATACTGAATTGTAAATAAATGCTGAATAAATGTTTAATATTTTGATTTTAAAGCAGGGGAAGCGGTGACTGGATTGGGAGTAGGTCGGAGAGGTTAAGATGGGATTTGAGAAGATCAATTTTAACCCTAAGATCAATCTAGAATCCGAACACCTTTTGTGATTGTAGGGAGGGATGAATAAGCCTCTAATTCAGTCTGACTATCCTCTTGTGTGGCCCAGGCCTAAAACAAACAAGATCCTATGTGTCCTAACAAGAAACAGAAACAATGTTTATTCTGTACACTACATGATTTATACTCAAATCACAACTACTACATTCTGTTTATACTGAAATACATCTGTTTATGATTTCTCCTAGCACTCTGACTGACTGTTGCCTCTATCAGTTCTCCAATCACACTAGGAAACTCTGAGAATATATATATATATATAAATAAGACTTTGCTTTTTATGCCACATAACACTTTCCTGGAAATTTAAAAAAAAAAAAAAAAAAAAAAAAAAAGGAGAAAACCAAGCTAGAATCTCTTTAACCATAAATACTCAAAAAAAAAAAAGATATATAAAGTATATGGATAGCAGATATATATATAGGAGATAGATAACAAATATAACATAATGGCAAACTTTCACTGTACAATTCTTCTTCATAACCTGAATTACTGTTTCATCAGCAAGCATTGGATAAGCAGAGTGAGTGGAGTCGCTATGCTGAATTTTCAGTAGTAATTATTTGGTGAGCACGTGGTAACATGGAATAATGTTCACAACACCAGTGACTAAAGTGTGTCTTTATGCGTAAAGTGTAATATCATCTCCATGTTTAGGTTCCTGTGACCACAATGATCGATTTCTATTGATTTCCGTCTCACTCATTATAAAATACAATAGTTGCGAATAAATAAGTACTTTGTGGTCACAGAATAGATTGAAAGAAACTCATGGTCTTAATATGTTCATCTGTATCTAACCACCATGTCATGTCAGATTCTCCGTAAGATCCTGGATATCTGAATCCTCATTTTTAGTCTGTCTAGTTCAAGAAAAGTTCAAAATCATTAACGCTGTAGTCTGTTTCTCTGACTGTCCCAAGTGAAGAGAAAATAAGAAACAGAGAAAAGAGAGAAAATAAAGAAACAGAACAGGATGGTAGTGTGACAAACAGCTGTTTCACTAAACCCATGCTCACTCCTTCATTCTGTCCTTCATTGCTCAGAATGAACAGCTCTATTCTTTACAGAGGAACATCATTTGGGGATGAATGAGCAAGAACAGGCAGGCCCGGGTAATATTTCAGGACAGGAGACAAAGTGAGGAAGGCATAAGAAAAAAAAAGTGTCAGTGCATTACAGAGAGATCCTCTGATCGTGATGGAGACGTGGATATTTCCAGTCTTTTTGTCTTCTTGTCCCGGTTACAAGCATAACTGTGGAATGTGAGGGAGGGAGGGTGAAATGCTCCCATGCTCCTCACAACAGTGACTTTTTCACAGACAATCACTCCCAGTGTTCAGGCATGGAGAAAGCACGGACATTACACTGTGCGGCATCTTAATTAGCTGCTTCACAGAGGAAAACACACTTCTGGGAATTCACAGAGACTACATCTATTCATATGTCAGTCAATGAAAAGACTATTTTCCAGACTTGATTTATTTCAGTTCAGATGAATAATGCTCACTTGTATTGAATTATATGATATTAACTGAATGTAGCTGCTATAAAATTTATATTCACAGCCACTAAACTATAAACAAATATACTGCAACCGCCATGTCGCTGTTTTTCGTCTTCGTCTTCGTCATCTTCTTCTTCTTCTTAGTATACATGCAAATACCCACTACTGAAATATGACCATTTCTCACACTCAGTACGTTCACATGGACAACAATAATCCGATATTAACCCGATACTCTTATTAAGAAACTAGCATGTAAACAGCAATTTTTGATGACCTTAATCCGATTAAAGTCATACTCGAAGTAAACACAAATGGAATTAAGGCGTGTGGAGTGTTCCTGTTTTAGTCGCATTATCGACGTGCGTTACAGACGTGTACACACCTTAATCACACTATTAACGTCGTGTGGGAGTTTTCACTGCATTTTGCGACAGGACACGTACACACACGGCAGCGCTCGACCGTTTGACGGCAAACAAGAGAGCACGGCTGCGTCCAAAACCGCGTAATTACCTACTATATAGTAGGTGAAATACATGTATCTCAGCTACTATATAGTAGGTTTGTGCGCAGTTTGGGACGCAGCCCACGGCTTCAAGCAGTCGTCTATTAGCACGTATAGCTTTCGTAAAAATTTTAAATAAAAACACCCAAAACTGTATACGGTACCATAACGAAGACCAACTGTATGTCGATGCGTGAAATTCTGGAGGGAACGTCGGACGGCGTGGCGTGGGGACGTAATGATGTGTGACATTAATCACTCTATGTTCTATAACGTATAATGTAAAACAGGAACATGAAAGAAATATTCTAAAAGCTACTCATGTAAACACCTTAATCACAATATTGTCTTATTCAGAATAGGTCAATAATTAGATTACTACTGTCCATGTAAACGTAGTCACTGTTCACATGGGTGCCACGGTTAAATGTAGTGCATGTAGAAACTTTATACACTGTACAGTTTTACACACTGTCGAGTCTCACTTCTAATTTTCGACCTAAACAAGGCTTGTTTTAGTGCCATCATCCCAGATACATCAAATCATAGAAAGCATCTCCGTAGAAAAACAAAAACTGCTATTTCTGTTTGGATTAATGTTGTTTAAAATCAGAATATACGTACAAAAATAAGGAATACATGCTCCGCATTGGTGCAAATATATGTTCTTGTTGTAAATGGTGAACATTTTAAAAAGGCAAATGATTCCAGTTAGATTATTACAACTTTTATAGGGCAGAAAATGCCCAATAGGTCGTAATGTTAGCACAGTTCCCACAGCATGAAAATCACACCGCAGTGAGAGATTTTAAATGCCAACTGTTGCACAACTCCATCCCCATCAGTTCATGTAGACGCACAAAAATATCAACTGAAGGAAAAAATTGTCCATGTAAAGCAGCAATATCCTGACATTTTACATTGCTTTGGCATCTGATTTATTTATTTATTTTTTTGCTGCAATCTTTGTCCGCTTTTAATATTTCAGATTTTCAGTTTAATTGTAGCCACAAGTACAAAGTATGGTTTTCTAGGACTAACAGAATCTGCTTTTCTACTATACAGTATATGGTAAAGACAACAGCGGAATAGTTTACTCTTTACTCACAGTAAACCTGCTTGTATATGACTAACTCTAAACTTCATTGATGAGAAAAAGCTGAGAGAGATGGCATCTTTCCTTTTGCTCACCCCTTTTATTAGTCAGAGACATACTGTACTGATTACAAAAATAACTGCTGAGGTTAGGTTTCCCCTCGACATACTGACTCACACATCCACACACACTCACATGCACTGGATACATACACTTCCCATCTGTCAGCGGCTGTGCACATCTGGATGAACAGGATCTGGATGAAGTGGGTGTGTCCATGCAGTCACACCAAACAGCCTATAGCTCTTAGTAGGCATGGCCCATAGACACACCCACCCACCCACCCACCCACCCATAAACACATTCATTTCACCTTTATCATCAAAAGCTGTTCCAGATTCACAAGGACATTTAGTTATCTGTCAGAAACACACAATTGCTGCTGACTTCAATGAGAGTAATCACAATATAAACTCCTGGCAGTGCTTGAAATTACAGAATGTACTATTGTATAATGCTTGAAATTACAGAATGTACTATTATGTCACCACGAGTCAACCAATAGGAGACAGTGTACTGTAGGTGGGGCTTTAGACATAGATGCCAATGTCAAAGCTTGGATCAGTGATTTATTTATATATTTATTTGTAATATTAGGCAAAGTTAACTTAATATCCCAGCAATATCTGCTCAAAAGATAAAGTCCATCCATCTTCTACCGCTTACTCCTTTTCAGGGTCACGGGGAACCTGGAGCCTATCCAAGAGAGCTACGGGCACAAGGCGGGGTACACCCTGGACAGGGTGCCAATCCATCGCAGGGCACAATCACATACACACACACACCCATTCATACACTACGGACACGCCAATCAGCCTACATGCATGTCTTTGGACAGGGGGAGGAAACCCCCTCAACACGGGGAGAACATGCAACTCCGCACACACAGAACCACGGTGGTAATCGAACCCCGGACCCTGGAGATGTGAGGCGAACGTGATAACCACTAAGCCACTGTGCGCCCAAGATAATGTCCAGCTCCTTAAATAAAAATAACCAAATGTAATAAATACAAAATATAAGTAATAACGTGCCTAGTGTTGCACCGTGACATGGATTAATGTTGCAACGCAAGGCTTTAGAAACAGAAATCTCTACATGTTTCCGATTTTAAGGCAGCTAATTGTACATAAAGCACCTTTAGTTTTAACTGTGATTTAAAAACTGTGAGTTTTAAAATGTCTTCTTCTTCTGCAGGATAATTAAAACATCTCACTCTGTGTGCTTTGCATGTTTCTTCCCTACGTCATTTCTGCAAGCACTGAGCGCTGAAACACTCGTGATTCGAACCCATACTTTGCTCTTGAGTCAAGGTGCAGTTCATAGCATTTTTCATGATCGTGCTTGCTGATACTGCTCTGTCTGCTCAGGTCAGCTGTTCTCTCACGCTTTAAAATAAAAATAAAAATACTGCTTACACCAAATAGCATAATATCTTAAACGTAGAACTCAGCACGAGGAGTTTATGACTAGCAGCATACTGTACAAGAGCGACTAACATAAACAGAGCTAAAGTAAATGTTCCATGATGCCTCTGATTACTTAATACTAGTTGTCAATCATTTTGGTATCAATATCATTAGTGGTACCAAGTAGAAGTACTAAACAATGCTTGATCTTTCATGATCTATGCATTAATAAATAAATTACTAAAAAATGATAAATTATATTATTATTTTATTATAGCATGTATGTAGTGATATTATTATATGTTTATTTTAAAGTAACAAGTGTACACAGTATTTAACTACGTCTTCACCATGAGCGCAGGGTTATTCAACCTCTTAAGACACATATCATGGTGCTCATGCAATACACACCTGTTTTTAGATGCAACCATGTAACTTAATAGTCACATCAGTTTTACTATATGTGAAACGTGATATCATGACATTTTACAGTCTCATAACTTTGAATTCCAATTTGAGTGTCCCTGCTAGACAGTTCTCCTGTGTGTGTGTGTGTGTGTGTGTGTGTGTGTGTGTGTGCGTGTGTGTGTGTGTGTGTGGTGTGGACTATTCTGCTGGATGACTCATTCTTTCCATTGCTAATGATGTTCCAGAAGGAATTAAAACATGGAGCATGCCACTTTGTGCTGCCGATCACATGGCTCAGGCAACCTGCAGTGACACGGACCGACCTGCAAGGGGCGCTACCACAAATCCTGAGTGCCAGATGAGTGTGCAAGAGAAAACAAAAATGCAATGTGTGCTTCAATTATACATTTTATCATTTTTTTTCTAAGTGCATCCTATAACGTCCTATAATGAATCCTACAACGAGCCAAAACTTAACAGACTCTCCAGATCTTATTTGAAAAAGGACATGTGACATACAACAGATTTACTACAAATATGTCAAAAAGCCTGGGACCCTGTCCAGGGTGTACCCCGCCTTGTACCCGATGCTCCCTGGGATAGGCTCCAGGTTCCTCGTTATCCTAAAAAGGAGTAAGTGGGAGAGCATGGATGGATGGATGGATGGATATGTAAAAAAGCAAACTACATTGGGAAGATTAAAAAGCAGCTATAAAAGCAAGGGATGGGTACTCAAGACTATTTCTATGACATTCCTAAAGGGAGATGCAAACTTTCTGAATTATGTCCATCCATGCATGTTCTGTACTGGGGGAGCTTGGAGCCTATCCCAGGGGACTTGGAGCACAAGGCGGGGGACACCCTGGATGGGTGCCAATCCATCGCATGGCACAATCACACACACTTTCGAAATGCCAATCAGCTTACAATGCATGTCTTTGGAGGGACTGGGGGAGGAAACCGGAGTACCCGGAGGAAACACCCTCCGGGAGAACATGCGAACTCCACGCATGCTGGGCAGAAATGCGAGGCAAATGTGCTAACCACTAAACCACTGTGCCCCATACTTTCTAAATCCTGTGATTTTATTATTTCACTATTAACATCTTAGCATACACTGACTGTTTTTTTTTTGTTTTTTTTTGTAGTACAATATGCAAAATCAGTATAACTTAAGGGTGTGCAAACATTTGCACTTGCACTGAATTTATTAAAAAAAGAAAAAAAATTATACATTTTAGGCAGTTGCTTTATATTTTTCTTTTTGTGGAAAATTAATTACTTATAAAGATTAATATGTAAATAGTTCGGAAGGGATCTTTATCTGCAGTTTGTCTGCAGAACTGGAACTAAGGAACCGAACAAAAACCTCCTCTATAAGGCATAACTTCCTAATAAACATTTCCATTTGTAAATGCAATGCAAGGTTTCACACTTTTGTTCTGGTATTCCGGGTTGAGTGTGGCACAGGAAATCCTGTACGTGTGGCAGGAAGTGCATTCATCAAACTCTGTATAACCTGAAGGTGAAAAGATGAAACCCAGAGAGAAAGGGTGTGTTTGAATTATCTTTGAACTAAACAATACCATTAGTGCTCAGTGAGGTGAGCTCCGTGTGGTGCACTTGCTTGTGTGGGTTAAACATGAACAAAACTGTATCCGAACACTGCAAGATCAACCGGAATCACTTCTTTTTGTTCTCTCTCTACATCATGCATTGTTAAATCTTTTGAACATTGCATTTATTCATCCACTGTGCTTTTAATAGCATTGTTCATTTAATCGCTTTATGTTCTGTTGCTAGGTTTAAAAACATAACTCAGCCAGTCATGCTCACGGAGTTGCCAGCACACCTACATCAGAGAATACCAGCAGACAATGGCCGCCATCATTGTGCAGCTCTAGTGTGTGTGTGTGTGTGTGTGTTGTTATGGGGCAGTTCAGCAGTCTGCTGTATTGTGAGGGGGCGACATGCCAGGCTTGGTGGCCGCTGCCCCGTTGCCCCCGCTCGGCCGTGCCTCGGCAGGAATGTGATGACTGGCGCAGTGAACAGAGCCGTGTATTCATTCTGAGCAGGACTGGGCTTTGGCTCGCTCTTTACTGACACACACACGCTTGCTAGACATGCGCTCTCTGAAGGGTCCATACTGAGCCTCCTTGCTGCTGATAGTCCTGAATTAACCTTCACGTCTATACTCCATTGACACAAGCAACCAGTTCAGATTTGACTGAAATGCAGTAAAATTCAAAGTAAAGCATACTTCTTGTTTAACAACAGAAACAGTATTTAAAGTAAACAAATCGCCTTCACATGCTTGCAGAACAACGTTTTTCCTGCAGACTTTCATCTCATCTAGATTATCATAGCCGTTGTAGATCTGTTAAAATGATTGTAGATTCGCATTTTACCTTAGTGGTTAGCACGTTCGCCTCACACCTCCAGGGTTGGGGGTTTGATTCCCGCCGTGGCCCTGTGTGTGCGGAGTTTGCATGTTCTCCCCATGCTGCGGGGGTTTCCTCCGGTACTCCGGGTACTCCAGCCTCCCCCAGTCCAAAGACATGCATGGTAGGCTGATTGGCATGTCCAAAGTATCTGTAGTGTATGAATGGGTGTGTCTGTGATTATGTGCCCTGCGATGGATTGGCACCCTGTCCAGGGTGTACCCCGCCTTGTGCCCGATGCTCCCTGGGTTAGGCTCCAGGTTCCTCGTGACCCTTAAGGAAGGATAAGCGGTATAGAGGATGGATGGATGGATTTTGGCAGTTTGACAGATGTTCAGTTGGATGAACTTTTTTCAATCGGACTTATTTGACACGCCCGTGAACAACTTGCACTTTATTTTTTTGTAATATTTGCCAACAATACAACAACACTGGTAAGTGCATATGTGGAAAAAGGGCAAGTGGATGAATGGAAAAAGTGATCATCAGGAGCAAAAGTGATGTTCCATTGTTCCTCTGTCCGTCATTACAAATCACCTTAGACCAATAACAAAGCCTCCCTCGTGTACACAGGATGTTATTGAGTAGGTTTTTCTTCCTGAACAGGAAGTGGGTTGAGAACTGCCAGTGATTCCTGGAGGCACAATCAGAACTCGATTCACACATCCAAAACAACCTCAGCACCACTGAGGAGGGCGTTATTTAAGTTTTTTTCTTTTTTTTGCTATTTTAGAAATCATATCTTTACAGTTGAATCAAGGTGCAATGACTATCCAATTCAGTCAGTAAACACTACAGTGAACTAGAGGAGGTTAGTATGTGAATAATTGAGCCCGAGGGATCTCTCATAATACGGCACTATTTTTTCCAACACATTTCATTCACCGGTCACTTCCTGCAGGTTGAATCAGGGTTCATTCGTGTTGTCGAGCTCCGCTCGGAATTCACTCGGAAGTGACGTGAAACCGGGTATTTTTCGTCTGTGTGACTGCACTTGTAGACAATTGCTGTGTTTATACCTGACCGAATGAGCCTCAGTTTAAAAGAGAGCTGCTTTCTGACACACTAGTCCAGGGCTCGTCAACTGGTGGACAGTAATCTGGATGCTTGAAAAATTATTGTAGCCGCTAATCGAATGAAAATAACAAACTGGTCGTAGTCCACTGTGTCTACCTTTCTATACATAAACCAGCTCGGCTTCCGTAGCAGATTCTCCGTTTACACAATCGTTTACACGTGCATTTATGTAAAATATTTAACAGAAGGCAGCTCATAGAACCTAGCTAGCTAGCTAGCTAGCTATATATTCAGATTTAAACCAGTGTTTTTTTCTTCAAACACAGTTTTAAACAAACCAAATCTGAATATTCTGTATATCTAATTTCCATACGAATACCCTATACATACAAATCTATCTATCTATCTATCTATCTATCTATAGGGAGAGAGTTGCTTCCAGTCCCATTAAAAATCTTCAGCAATTTATCCATACCTTACCCAGTTGTGTTGTGTGCAAATATGAATATCTACTAACACCAGACTTGCATGTCTTGTCAAAAGACCACACATTTAGGAATATATTTAGGAGATTTATTAAAGTTTGGAATGTAACAGGCATGCGTTTAGATGACACGGCTGCATAACTGTGAGATTCCTTATCCCAATAAGAACAGCACTCACTCAATGCTCACACTGCAAGCTGTTGAATCTGACAAGCTTGGATCTTGACGGTTATTAAAAGGTTGTTATCCCTAAGCAAATTATTTATCATAACTCCGCCATGCTGTGCAACATCACTTAATGTAGGAGACGTTAGGAAAAGTCTAGTACTTGTGAAATATGTGAATTAAACTACCCTACAAGAAGTAAACAAAATGTTTACTCAGGTAAAAGGAGTGTTACTTAAAACCAGTCCAAATTACTGTACATGAGAAAGTACATGAGAGGTCAAGTTCAGGACAAGGTGTGGTGATGATGAAGAAAATGTTATCAGTGATGCACTTTCTCTGATAGCTTTAGTATTTACAAAAATATTTGAAATTCCTGGTGATGAATCTTGTAGCAAGAACAGCACTTGAGCAACAGCCAATGAGAGAAAATGTCCACTTGAGAAGATGTTGCCTCACTGAGATGTTTAATCGGTAGTGAAAATGTACTAGAAGGAACAGGACTGTCCTGTGTGTATAGCAAGTACTAATAATAAGTAAAATGTCTGACCACAAAGCCGGTGCGAGTACGAGTGAAATGTACCATGCACTGAGTCAACTCAAGTTACCTGTATCATTTATTCATGAAGTAAAGTATACAGAGCTAATGCAAGCTTTACTAGCATTACCTGTATTACTGAAATTGCATAAGAAGCTGTGATTTGATCTCAGCAGGGGTTAGCACTCTGTTCCTCAGGTTTAATGCTTTGGTTATCCCTCAGCTCAGGTGTGATGGAGCAATGACAGAAAGAACAAACAAAGTCTTAATGAATACAGATTACATTACTCTGAATTTTATTTATTTTTTAATCTGATGAAGCACAGATGGGAGTTGGTTTATAGATGCAGAGTGTTCAGTCTTGCATGATGGTCATCATGAGTGAGTTAAAGACAGAAGTAAACAAGAGATTCTGTGGACAGTACTGTTTAAACAGTGTTTCTTATTCTCAGACATGTTTTCCGTCATAAAGTAACAGATTTGGGAAGCAAGTATGAGAGGTATGGCTAAGCAATTCATCTGCTCTCCACTTAGGTAACTGCCACACCCATGGCATGACTGAAATCTAAACCTAGCTATGCTGCTGTCAGTACGCAAGAGCCAGAGTCTCTCTCTCTCTCTCTCTCTCTCTCTCTCTCTCTCTCTCTCTCTCTCTCTCACACTCTTTCTCTCTCTCCCCTAGTCTCTGCTCAGCTGAAACCCATCCTGCAGAGTCCTGAGATGCCTTTAGTGGCATGCCGAATCGATTCCCACATCATATGACGGCCCTCCGTACACTCAATCCCCAATTTGCGTATGTTGTTCTCAATCCTTTCATTTGCTGTAAGTGCATACATTAGATTTCGCCTATCTGAGGCAAGTGTCAAAAATGATCAACTTATTTTTAGCAGAACCTTAAAAGTTCCAGCGCACCCTGCTTTAGTTCCCAAATAGAAAAATATTTTTCCTTTCTTTTCTTTTTTTTTTTTTTGAAACATACAAACATAGGGAGTGCTGTGATCTCAAGGGTGCTGCAAGGTCTGATTGCGTTAATGCTTACGAACATGCTAAATAGGTTCAGCTCTGCAAGCCGAGTGCTACTGATGCTAGACGCTCAGTTTAGGCCCCTCACACATGCGTGGCATGCAGCCATGCAGCCCAGCCAGCTGAAAGACGCAAGCCTGCAACATATATAGATTGCTATAAGGTTTCACTCACGTTCTAAGTTAAAGTCTTTGCAATGGAGGACAAACTTCACCAGTTGGATCAGCATGAAAAAGGCAAAGAAAAAGCTTTATACGTCTATGTTATGGCTGAACAATTTGATCTAATCAGTACTCACTCACGGTATCATTTTTACACCACGTATGTACCAGTGTGCAGTCTAGCACCCTGGTATCAGTCCCTGGAGAAATGACACAACATAACCCGGTGTTTTAAGCTTATTGGAATTTAAAGCACCTCATCTGCCACACATCCCCACCTCCCATCCAAATAACTCCTGGCTATTGGCTTGATTGACTCGAGCTGGCAGCAGAGTCATGCTGTGTTATTTTACCTTCTCCAGGAAGCCATAGCGAGGTAAGTGCTCAGGGATCTTGGCTGATGAAACTAATACGAGTCAGGAAAAAAAAAAAGAAGCTATTTAAAGGAAACACCTAAAACCTGATTGATAGTTAGACAATTTAGAAATGTCTTCTTACACAGTGTTGTGGGGAGCCTAATTCAGGGATCTCGGAGCACAAGGCAGGGGACACCCTGGAGAGGGTGGCAATCCATCGCAGGGCATAACTGCACACACATTCACACACTACGGGCAATTTAGAGATGCCAATCAGCCGACAACGCATGTCTTTGGACTGGGGAGGAAACCAGAGTACCAGGAGGAAACCCCTGAAGCACTGGGAGAACATGCAAGCTCTGCGCACACAGGGTGGAGGTGGGAATCGAACCTCCAACTCTGGAGATCTGAGGCAAACATGCCTCCCCCACACACTCCCTAACACCCACCCCCTCGCCCCCACAATGCAAATTCACAATTGTTACAACAATAAAGTTGTTTTAAAATGATACAGATATGAGAATGTCTTGTTTATGCTTATGGAGTCTTAAAACACAAATTCATCCCTCTGAAAAAGTAGTCCATTCGTAAAGAATCTCTTAAACAGTTTGTAATGAAGATTCCCCCCTTTAGTGTTCAAGCAAAAATAACGATTTGCATAAAAATTTGACATCCCAACTACCCTTAGACTTGCCCTTGAATTAAAAAAATTAATAAATAAAGTTTTAAATGAACAGTCTTTCTGTTCTTTTCTTAGTATAGGAAGATGTGTCGAAGTTCTTGCCTGCAGTAATACAGTACAAACGTGTTAGAAAGAGATTAGGTTTAAAACGCTGGAGTATTCCTTTAATGACCAGCACATTATATGGAATTAGCACAATCATCTATTTGATTCCTGCAAATTTATTTGACTGATATTAGCAAAGAATTGCGGAATATTGTATTATTGTATAATTGTATAGATGCGACAGTCAGTACCCTACTGTAGTTTAAAATGGGAATCTAATGTGAACTTGGCTTGAGAGGTCATCTCTTCGACCTCGGACAAGAATGTAATGTTAAAATGCAGCAAGTGACCCAAATAAACTACAGAAACATTCATGCCCTCGAATCTTTACTAAAGACTGAGCAAAATAAGTCTCCAAAGGCTGAAAATGCCATGCCATTACTCTCTTCGAGACCGAAACGCACCGCCCCAAATCTCTCGTCCTGCCCCTTCATGATCAGTGTGAAAACTAAGTCGATAGATTGACTGTAACAGGACCTGGGTCTGATTGTGGTGTGTTAAATTGCCTTGCGTGCTCTTTTCCTGTTGGGATGAATGATTCATAAGCGCTGTGTAACTCAGCTGAAGCGCTGAACAGTGGTGACCCACCTGACTCACTGATTCACAGCTCAGATTTCCCTCCACTAGAGACATAATTATCAACAGCAACTACAGTAGCCACGGCAACTAATACTGCTCAGTCATCGCCTACTGCGGTAATAATGCTATTTTAATAGAGCTGATTTGTGCAAAAAAAAAATGGATGAATGAGTCATTCGGGTTCTTTAAATCAACAGCATGCAACACAAATGATGAAACCTGTCAGCTGGAACGCGTTAAGAAGTATCAGTTGAAGTGTAAATGTAAAAACACTTGATGGAGAGGCCAAGGATCACTCAGCGATCTGGGGCGATCCATTATTCAGAGCAAGACCATGTTTAGATGGCTTCTTCAGTCTCTGTTTTTAGGAAGTTAAGTTCAGGGGCAGTAGTGTTTTTTGGACCCTGACAAGCTAATCCGGAAGGGGGGACAAAACCCTGCACTCTCACCAGAGCTCACAATCAAACCTTGAGGCAGAAACATTACCACTTGCTTTAATCAGGTTCAATTAATACAGTAGTTGGTTCCCGTAAGCTCCAACTTCCTCAATAAATTTTATAATGTAACTGCATTATGTCAATATTAGTATGAATTGTAATTAGACGCTTGTTTAAATTAAATTTAGTATCAGCAATGAAATCACATTTTGATGAGAAAATGTATATTTTTATGTGACCTATACGTTATATGACTGACCAAATATTACTTTTTTTTTTTTCAGTGTACACTTCCCTACACATTAAACATCCAAATTTCAGGGCCCTTGAAACCCTTTCTCTTACTTATAACAAACATATGTATACAACCTTTTTTTTTTTTTTTTTTACTACTTAAAGCACTAAAACCCACTTAAACATCACAGTTGTATAGCGGAGGGCAAACATTTGCCTCGACCAAGGTATTTGTATAGACAATAAGATAACACTGTATCTCTACAGGGTGTCCCAAAAGTTTATTTAAAAATTTGAATTCCAAGCAGCGAGACAACAATAAAAAAAATCATGAGGCCAAATCAACAGAAAAATTGCTTGAAAAGAGGTTTTGTCACGACCCTCTCAGTCTTCTGACCTGACTTGAAGAAGGCAGCATATGACATCTGGCAGGAGAGAAATGTCAAGAAGAATGTGTGGGGGTTGGGATACGAGGCGGCCGAATATTACAACCGAGAGAATCCAAAAGATGTAGAGATGATACAAAAGTGTTTGAGAGGCAGTTATTCAGGCAAAGCATTGGCATACAGATTATAAGAGGATATTTATATCAGATAAAAAAAACAAATGAACATAAAACCTTTTGAACAATAACAGATTTGTTCTTCTTTTTGTCTATTAATATTATAGTACCGATAAAAACGTGTTATTTAACAAAGAAAAGTATATGTCATCAGTATGGTTCAGTTTTCTGTAAGGAGACATTTATTTAGCATTTATGGAAGGAGTCTCCAGTGTGAGCACTTTTTAACAGTTGGTAAGTTTTTTAACACAGGAAAGTCTTCAGGACAGAGGAGTTAAGCTTTTGAAAAGAAAAAAAATAGAAAGGCTGGTGTGGGAACAGCTGTTTATAGACATAAGTGCTGTGACATAAGTGATAAGATAAATGATACATAAGAAAATTTGGCTTATTGGAAACGTCAGTGACGCACATGAATTGAGAATGACATTTGACTATACGAGACCCATATTTGAACATTCAGTATATATCAGAAACAGGATATTCATTCAAATCCTGCCTTTTCCTCTGCACATTCCTAAAGGGTGTGTGTCCCATCTGTCCAAGATCCTGCTAAAGATCCAGATAAAAAATTCCAGTATGGATAATATAAATGCATGCAGCTATGAACCGTCACACATTATTAAAAGTTTAAAATCTTTATGCACAAATTATGTCCAAAAAACCCCCCACACAAACTTATGTCCACATCTGGCTTGATGGAGAGTACCTTTCAGATTGTTTAAAACTACTGAGAGTGTTGACCTTCAAGAGAGTTAGGAACATGATGCCGGTCTCATAGGGTGATAAGATTTGCTACATGTGTAGATATTAATTTAAAAAAAAATTACAGTTTGGAAAATGAAAATGTTTGCATATATAGCTAGGGATGGAAACGTGAAAAAATTAAAAATTACATAACCAAAATTTTTGTGGAAATAAGTCCAGCTATTAATTAAGGAGCTAACATAATATTCACAAACTGGCATGCTATTTGTGACTAGCTTCCTGTGACTCCTCTGTGGTGTGTGAAAACAGTGAATGTGACAGCAGTGTAAACACAACATAACTGCAGAGAACCTGTTGCCTCAGCTTTCTTCCGCTTTCATGGCTGGTTAATTTAATGTGACTGGATTGTGGGATGACTAATTCATTGGTTGTGGGTGGGTGCTAGCTAAAAGAGACTCATGCGATAATGCCCAGAGGAAGGGTTGGAGTGAGCGTGCCTGCAAATCTCCTGTGTCAGCACTGCATCGAAAATCTAACCCGTTTTTGAAAGAAATTGTATGCTTTGAATCCAGCTGTAGGAGTTCATTTAACACTGGAGGTTTCACTTCAGTTTTTGTATGTACCAGTTAAAGGAAATTGTACAGTACACGTTAAGTGTAAATCGTATTATTTGTGCTTATTCAAGGAATAGTACAGTGCTTTTCAACCTAATATCTATTCACCAATCCTGTAGTGAACATGTGAATATCACAGACATCATCATATAAACATGTCAGTCACAAATACCCAGGTTCATAGGACAAGAGGCCTATTTGTCATGAATTCGTAGCCATTTGAGAAATATTTTTTTCCTCTGAACAAACATTTTCCCCCAGGTCTTGTGCACTATCTAGGGTGTAATAAAAATAGAAGGGCTTCAAATAGAACAAACAGTCAAGCCAATTATTTTAAAGCTTTGTATGTATTACGGATCAGAATTCGGTTGTGTTTATAATATATATCTTGACAACTATGTCTCACATGTTGCAGATTGGTCGATCGCTTGAGGTGAAGTTCTAAATAAATAACTGTGGCTTTGAGACTAAAGTAATGGAGGCATTTCCTGAGTGTGAGAACATGACAGACAGCCTATTAACTGAAAACTCAAACAACTGTCTATATGAGACATCGAACGAGACTAGAATAATATGTAAGATTTTACTCAAGATGTTCTTATGTAGTTTTATCTAACGTCCCATCACTGGAGGCAAACAGTACTTACACAGTTTATCAAAGATTATGAGGTGTCCGTGTGACAGGTGACATGCTAATTTGGTGATGCATAAGAATAAATTCATATATTTGTGTGAAAAAAAGTATCTTTGGATGGAAAAATTTAGAGCTCCGTTTAAAAAATATTTGATTTAAGAATTAATGGAAAAATTCTTCTTTTTTTATGGATTTCAGCAAGACCTCAATTATAAGTAAATTTGAAGTAAATTATCCCCCATTTCTTTCTTAATGCAAAAATATTTAATAACCCTTGTCCATGGTAATAGTACACACTACAAGACCATGCTAGAAAAATGCTGGAGTACAACACAATTGTATTTAATTGACCTTCTCTAATTTCTGTACCAAAATGTCATGCTTTCCTAGCAACCTCCCAGTGTTGAATTTAAATCAAACTGGGCACAAATCTACATGTCACCAGTTAATACAACACTGATTGAGTCCATATACATTTACTACTTTAACAATGAATTTCAAACACTAAGAGTTTATTCACCATGGTATCTCCAGTGGCAACTGCCCGTGTGGCAGCGCTGAGAATAATCAGGTTTATTCAGTCTTTAGCCATTGAGCTTTGAGCCAACGGAAAGCTCACCTGTGTATTAATAATGCATTACAGCAGTCCTATCTGTCAGATCCAGTCAGTCATCCACGGTGTGCACAGGCATGGTGGGATCTGGGTTACTCTGAAGATACTGCAAGATTGTGACTGGTGAGGTTATTAATTGTGTTGATATTTTCTGTTACATTTTTTCTGTGTATATTTCAGATGTTTTTTGGACTTTTTTAAAAAAAAATTCATTGCAGTGCAGAACAATGTCCTTGATTATGTGCTTGACTATATGTGTTAATGTAGAGAGTACACAGTGGGGACTTGAACATGACAGTAACTAGATGACCTGACTATTAGCAATTGGGACATTTTGTAACACCAACAGTTACTGAAATGGAGTTCTTCAAATTTATAATGAATGGGAGGGTGTAAATTTGTGATTAAAAAAAAAGAAAAGAAATTCCAACCAACAATGGAATTTGTAGACTGGCCATTACAACTGTTATTTAAATATATTCCTTTTTCTGGCTCATTTCACATGAAAACTAGATTTGTTTTTGCCTGACAAACATGGAGCTTATCGGTTCAACACAACTGGCCACATACACACGGCCCAAGACCAGTAACTTCCTGCCAGCCATCTCCATAACAGCATCCAGCTACAAAAACCTCCAGCCGACCCTCACCACCAACCAGAACTCTAACTGGAGGACTAACATGTACTTCAGGAGTGGGAGTGCTATTCCATCCATCCTGCCCATATCTCAAAGAGAAAACCTGGATCTGGTTCGGGCTAAGACTATGTTCTACCCATCCAACAGGACTTCACTAATGACACGCTATACACCAGATGACTGGTACAAATCCAACCAGAACAACTACCGAGATTCAGAATCCAACAGGAAGAGTGCAGAGCGGCTGAGGAAGGACACGATCCGGTTGATCCAGGATCGGGATCAGTGCACACGCAGGAGTCAGGAGAACACCAGCAGGAACCTGGGGGAGAGGTTAAACGATATCAGCTTCTGGAGGTCTGAGCTGGGCCACGAGATTGACAATATGGTGACGGAGATAGCAGCACTGATGGAGGTGAAAAGAAGACTGGAGAGAGCGCTTGCTGAAACCGAGGGGCCACTGCAGGTGCACTCTTGTTTTGTTTTGTTTTTTACCAAATAATATTCTCGTAAACAGTGGTCATGTGGTTGTTTTAACATTATAGATGGTTCAGAATCCTTGAGTGTAGACAAGGAATCTAAATTAGCCTCTTTCTGAGATTTGTTTAGTTCACATTCTGGCACCTCTGAGGGCAAGGGTGAAGTTGTGATAATAAAACAAAGCAAACATGCTAGCAAACAAGATCACAAGACAACAACCAGGTCAGCAGCCATGAAAACAGAGTCCCAACATATTCATAAAATGCAAACCTGCAATGGGCCTGTGCAGGACTATGCTCTGTCGGGGTCACTGTGTCACATTTTGTGCATAACTGTGGATGGGCTACAATGAATACCTTTACACTAAAAACATTATCTATATTATAGATAGCTTTTACTAACTGGTAACTCATTGTATATGTGCTTGGACATATAAGTTTCTAGGAAGTTGTTACTAGTAAACATGAAACTAGAGGACACAGCCTATGAGGGCATTCTTAAGCCTCATCGTGTCACAGTGATCTGGATAAAGATTAGCAAGACAGGGTTAGTGTCAAGGGGTCAGGTTTCGTTCTTACAGACTCTGTAAGGAACAGACACTTAAGGAGACTAGTGTCATCCTGAAGTATTTGGATGATGTTGAATATATATCTTCACAAAGACACCTAATCCACAATAAAGAAAGAGGGGTAACTAGCTGCTTCTTAAATATCCTGAAATCCTCATAGGATTTCCATTCCCAATGTCACCGAGACACTTTGCATGCTTTCTGTATTGCTGCTCGATCACTTTATGCAAAATAACGTGTAGTGAAATACTTTCTCTCTTTTTTTTTTTTTTTACTGTCTCTCTTTCTCTACTTATGTACACTGGGCCTCAATGGGCACTTTTCTGCCATTTGTCTCCAGCCTTTACTTGCTGTTATGCTACACAGTTTTTGTGCGGATGCAAGTCAAAATAACTTCTGCCTCTGAAAAATGTCTTTTATTTCACCTGTTTTATCTCTATTTCATGCTTTCAGCTCTCTGTGAGCTTTACCTTTTATGGAGTTTTGTGGGCATCACTGAATGCAAATGAGCTATATGCACATGCTTTGCACATTTAGGTCTTTTTGGCATTCACCAACACTGGCATGTGAGTATAAAGTTCTGTACACTGGTGTTTCCGAAAGCTTTGTAAATCTGGCAGAAAGTTTGAGTTCAGTTTGGCTCACGCAAACATTTACACAAAACTTAACTAAAAGGATAGGTCAAATGAGGCCCATTGAATATAATATTTCCTTCATTGTATTCTTATTGTACTTAATTTATTCAATTTTGATCATTTATTTAAGCTCCTGTGTGTGTTCGTGCACACGTGGCTGTTTTGTATATTCTGTTACATGTAAACAAATGACCTGAGCCTTTCCCTTAATAGCGCATTACAAAAAAGTAATCATGATAATGAGTTTTTATTGGCCATGTATACATTACAGTACAGTGAAATTCTTTTCTTTGCTTAACCCAGCATGTCAGGAAGCTGGGGCCAAAGCGCAGGGTCAGCCATGATACAGCACCCCTGGAGCAGAGAGGGTTAAGGGCCTTGCTCAAGGGCCCAACAGTGGCAGCTTGGCAGTGCTGGGGCTTGAAACCCCTGGCCTTCTGTTCAGTAACCAAAAGCCTTAACCACTAAGACCCAAAAATACATCTAATTTCCAAAACTTAAATTCTGACACTCCAAAATCAGGAATACTACTGTCAAATACAATGCAATATTTACAAAGTGATATCAAAGCATATATATTTTTAATGAAGCAGTATAAAAAACATTTGGTTTTCCTTAACATTTATTTCATAATTGTAAAATTCTAAAATAGTCTCATACGACACAGTATACTGTAAATCATAAATGAGATTATCTAGGAGAATAAGTAAACCACTTCACTCATGTGCAACAAGCACATTTATTCAGTAAAATATTCTATTTTTTATTTGATATGCATGTGCTGTAGCTGCGGTGCCAGGTTTTAACTCATACACCGTTTCACAACACTCATAAGCACAGCAATATACATTTCTCACTTGTATTGAATTACCCAATTGTCTTGCAAATCATTTAAATAGCTAATTAATCTAATGTGTGCAAAAGGTTTGACTCCCTATCCACAGACCAAAATAAATAAATAAATAAATAAATAAATCACTGTAATGTATCTATATGAAAATCTATAATTGTCATATAGCTAATATAGTATTAGTATAATGATGGAGGACCAGTTTTTTTGTTGTTGTTGTTTTTAGGTGTCTCAGGAATGCTTGTTTCATCGAGAGAAGAGGATGTCCATCGACCTGGTACATGATGATGTTGAAAAAGACCTGATCAAGGTGCAGTATTCTACCCATCATTTAAACGTAAAAATGCTAATGAAGGTTGTACGGTATAATTAATACTCAAAGGATGTCAAGTGAGCTATACTGATTTAAGACTTTGTACTGTAATGCTAATTGTTCAGTTCTCAAACAGTGATTAGAATTTCTGTAATATGTTTTTAAAAACCTTTTTTTTTTTTTTTTAGAAATTAATGTTAATTAATGCATTATTATATTCATCCCTTGTTCAGGAAGTGGAGGTGATAAAGTCGTGTCAAGAGAGAATGAGAAGGAACTTGGACAAAGCCTTTGCACAGCTGGCGTGAGTTTTTTTCAGGGAGTAGTTTTTAATCTTCACACTGTAAAAATTCAAGCGGTGCAGAAATTGCAAATAGTGAATTGAGTGTGTGTGTGTACGTGCTTTTTTTTTTTTTAGATCAAATCGATCAGCACAGCATGAACTGGAAAGAGATTTAAACGATAAGGTCACAGCTCAGCGTATAGACGACAGGTGTCATCAGATGCGAAACACCTCGGACGGCATCAGCTACTACCGAGGCATCGAGCGCCTTGATCCCTCGTGAGGTTCACAGACATCTCATCCTCATGGGGAGGAAATGCAACACTGAATCATTCATTTTAGGAAAAGAAATCTGATAGGATGATCACTTATCCCAAGGATTATCATTTAAACTTTTAAGTTTTGTTTTATTGCATTTATGAGATAGGCTATCACTTAAGAGATAATACACTTCTTTTTTTTTTTCATTGTTTATTTACCTATAACATCATGCCCAATCGTGTTTTATTCCTCTTACACCGCAGCAATTTGCCATAGTTACATTTCTATTCCTCTATTATATTCCTATTTCTATTCTCTCTTGAAGTTAAGAAGACAAAAAATATAGTTTGTCATGTTTCTGGGAACCCGAAAATCCCCCCATCCTGAAGACTTTCCCTTTGTCGGAAGTGTTAAAGTTTAGTCTCTAGCAGTTACAAACTGCTGACACTGGAGACTCCTTCCAAATAAACATCTCCTCACAGAAACCATTTTTAAAACCTTTTATTGGAGCATATAAGTCCCAATGCAAAACAAAAAAAAAAACAACTAGCATATAAATAGAATGAGCATATAAATATAAACCTGTGATTTGACTCACAGCCAGAATTACTCTTAGAGCTGCTGTTCTAGAAAATTAATCAACACCTACAGACCAATCAGAATCGAGAATTTTACAGCACTGCGGTATAAGGAAGCAAATAAAGCATAGGACTATATTTAGGACACAGCAGTGGAGGACAGGACTATAACTTTACGGAAGGATTCAAGACAGGAAGCGCAAAGTGAAGGCCTAAATACGAACTTTTTTTCAGCAGCAGTGGGCGTGGCCATCTACTAAGAATTTGTACAGAAAGGTTCACACCGCATAAACACGTTATGGCCAGCGCAATAAAAATGTATCTCTCCTGAACAGCATCGGAAAGTTCCAATTATTAGAACAGGTAGAATAATCTTTTTCATAAATACAATGCGTTTTATTGGCTGAGAGAAAGACCAACTCAGCCATGAACGTTTGAGAAGTGTATAGAAGAGAAGAATAATGGAATAGAAGGTGAACATTCAACGCTTGTTTAATGGAAAGCCACAGGAGACCTAATCTACTGTAGAGCTCTATTTGGGTCTAGATCTCAACCATTAATAGAATAAAAGTATGTTTCTATGCTTCGGTGGTAAGTTACTAATATTTATTTTATTTTATTTTTATATGCAGTCTGAGCTTGCCTGACTCGTGGTCAAAGTTCACCGATGACAACATCCTGCACTCTCAGAGTCAGCGTGCGGCGTCACACAAGCTCCGCGACGAGATCGAGGTTCTGCTCAACATCACCTCCAACGAGATGTGGAACCAGTTCAACACTGTCAACGTCTCCTTCACCAACCGCATCTCTGAAATGGCAGATACCAAGAACAGCCTACAGGCTCACTTGGCCAAGGTGAGGACCATGACACGTCTCTCATATCTCTGCCTTGTTTAAACACGTGCATGATTAAAGACCCTAAACCATGGAGTGGTTGCCAGACTGTAACCACAGCCATTTGTTGTGAAATGTGGTCCTTTTTGAAATGTTTGCACGTGTTAGTTCTAGACCATTCCTTTGGTTAAAACTCCTGTATGATTTGTGACATTGTTATTCCTTTTCAGAAGCAAATCTTTAATCATCCAGGATCGGTCTAAACGACGATAATGGAAACCAGACGCAATGTTGATAAATTTCATGTGCAGCTGTTTTAAGTGGTGCTAACACAGCTGTAACAAGGGAATTCCTTCCATATCTTATTTTACTATTAGGATGATTTACAGACGAGAGCCAAGCCCTTTACATGAGTGTATTCATCACTGCAGGTTTCTCAATTCTCCAAATTCCTCAAGTCCATTTCATAACTGTATCAGTGTGTACCAGACAAAATCATATTACACAGACCAGCATTCAAATGGACTTAATTGTATTTTAGGCTAAATAGAGAAGCTGGTGTGTGTGTGTGTGTGTGTGTGTGTGTGTGTGGACGAATTGCACCACGTGTGTGTGATAAGCCTAGGGAAGAAAAAGCACTAAACACTGTGTACTATTGTGTAGAAGGGTAACTGCTAAGGTCACAGTAAATATATTGACAGCTCTTATCAGAAGCTCAAGGTAGCTAATAAAGTGTCATCACCTACAGTGTGAGCAGTAGACTAAATTGGATGTATAACGGGACCTGTGTGTAGAACCTTTGAGTGTAATCGAAAATATCCTCTTTCCGAGAGTTTTCCTACTTCATAATGTGCGTCAGTATGCAACCATTTTTGGTAATCCATCATTGGTAAAATTGGTCATTTAAATATCATTATTTAAGAAGATAATCTGAAGTGGTTTTGGATCCTGTAAACGTGGATATTTTTTCAAAACATTGTTTTTACGTCTCTGTTTTCAAATAAATTCCCATCCACATCAACTGCACTTTGAAAATATCTCCATCCACAAGAAAATGATTTGGAAAATGCCAACAAGAGCAGGTCAGTCCTTTGTTCGGTGCCGTGCACACACTCCTTCATACCTGTGGCAATTTATTGTACATAAAGTACCCAAGGGACAAGAGCCCTGGATTGGTGGACAATTTATCTAGCCATTGACCAGCTGCTAATCACTAAATTAGAGAGAACAAATTCATAGCACTATGCAAAGACCTAATACCACACCAATCCATGACCATGAAATTCCCCATATGTACTCGACCATAATTTAAATGCCCTCCCACCCACACACAAGTCGATCAAAAATATTGGGAGCTCTAGTCCAGTCCATGTTCATCTACAATCATGTTTCTCTAAATACTAGGTCCAAAACATGTACAACTGCCTTAGCAGCAAGCATTTTGACCTTAAAACCTCTCTACAACCTTCTGGTCACTAGATGTAATACTTGTAGATGGCATGAACATCAAGCATGGCAGGATTTTAGAATAGCAGGTTTGAATGTTATGTTTAATTTGTCCACATCTCCAGACATATCTCCTCTCTTTCCCTCAGACCCTTCAGGAGATCTACCAGACTGAGATGCTCATTGACACCTTGAAAAAGGCAATTCGTGATAAGGAGAACCCTCTGAAAGTGGCTCAGACCCGTCTGGAGGAGAGAACCCGTAGACCCAATGTGGAACTCTGCAGAGACAGCCCATATCATAGGTGCAACCTTGAAGAACCTAACAAAGTCAAAGATATGGCAAAAAAATCAGACATAATATGCTATATATATATATATATAGATATATATATATATATATATATATATATATATATATATATATATATATAGAGAGAGAGAGAGAGAGAGAGAGAGAGAGAGAGAGAGAGAGAGAGAGAGAGAGAGAGAGGAAATATATTTATGTTGCAAAAACAAAAACTGAAATTTGCCTGGTAACAATTGGAGTATATTTTTTTGCTTACAGTATACCGTCCCTTCTTTCCCCATCATCTCTCTCAGGTTGGTGAGTGAAGTGAGGGAGATTGAGGACACGATTCATACTCTGAAGGAGCGGCTAATGGAGGCTGAAAACACTCTGCAGAACCTGGTGAAGACCAAAGTGGCTCTGGAGCATGACCTCTCCATCAAGGCCAACTCACTCTTCCTTGATCAGGAGAAATGCATGAGCATGAGGAAGAGTTTTCCCAGCACCCCACGCCTGGTGGGATATACTTAGAGTCCAGAATTATTTTCATGTTATTACAGCTCTGGTTTTCTAGATCCAAGATGTCGAAAACATAAAGAATTTATTACACCTGTTTGTAGCTTCAAAATAATACATTTGCTTAAAATCATTTTACATATAACAGATTAAAATAAAAGTATTTCTGATGAGGAACATAGATAGTCTACAATCACCAATCAATTCATCTATCATCTATAAATCATCATAGAATCAAAGCTCGAAAATATTAAGCAAAGTATGTGCAAAGTATGTCCAATATCCAAGGGGATGGAAATAGAGAACAATACTCAGCCTAAAAGAGAACCTTGAGCAGATACAAACTGGTAACAATTTAAGTTCACAACTTGTTAAATAAGTAAACTTGCTGAGAGTTTTTCTGCTTATATTGACTTTCCTTGGCCATCCTCAGAATCAACTGACTGTGGTGTGAGATTGTCTCATTACGCTTAGACGTTTGCTTTGTTAAGGCACTGTAAACATGTGAATGGTGCTAATCACCTCACCTCACCTGTAGGTCTGATGTAAAAAAAAAAAAAGATATCCTGTTGTACCTAAATAACTGGACTCCCAATTTGTCCTTTATAAACATATTTGATGCTAATCTTGTCTTGGTTCCTCCTGCTACAGTACCATATAAACTAGAAAAGCTAGTTTATTAGCAACACATACTAACAAGTTTATAATCTAAGACTATTTCATTCTTTCTATTAAAATCTGTTTAAACCTAGTCAGTGTCATCATTTCCTCAATGTGGACTAAACTCGAAGACAAGTTCGACTTGAAACAGATGTTACAGCTGACGTGTGTTTGAGGTGGAACAGTGCAATCTAAAACACATGCTAAGTTTCAAACACCCACTTGTGACTTATACTTACACATATGCAGTCAGTCCTGCCAATTCCTTTCAGAGAGAACTGGCTAAGGTGCACTCAAAACATTACCAGATGACATAAATGATTTGCATATTCATGGCCCTACCGTCGTCATTAGCATATGAAAAGGTGTTCCATGAAGAAGGACGGTTTTCTGAAGACATTTAGAACATCATAGAGTTTTATCAGAATAGAAAAGAACAGATTATAACATTTTATATAGAAAAAAAAAAAGTTTGTGGTAGAAAGACAACACACATTTTACAACATAGAAGCTATAATTTCTTTCAAGTATGCAGACAAAATGAAGCATTGGTAGTGAGCAAAAAAGCAAAATCAAGTAATATTGGCAATCTTAGTTCTAAATATTGCCAAGAAGAGAGTTTAAAATGAGGAACAAATAAGTATGTGAGTGGGACAAGTAATGGTGATTAGTGATTTCTTGCTGCAAAACAGTGGTGCACAGTAATTGGTTGTTGGGAACATTGGTGATCGGTTGTCGGAAAACAACGGTGACCCGTGATTGGTTGTTGGGATCAGTTGTTAGTCGATGGGAACACCAGTGATGAGTGATTAGTCGTTGAGAACAGTGGTGATCAGTGATGGGTTGTTGGGAACAATTGTGATTGGTCTTTGGGAATGATCGCTATGTTTCCATCTATGTATTTTTATGCAAATTTTGCGAATAAACTCTCCAAAATGTCTCATAAAAAAACTCATGCGCTCAATTGAGGTGGGTATTTTTTTACTCGATAAGAAGACGTGCATAATCTACGATGGAAAACACATTTGCTGAAGAAATTCCTTGATGCGCATCAAAAACGTCATGTGACTTTGCCTCAACAAATCAAGTAAAAATGGCGGAGACCGAGATGCACCAGTTTCTTCGGAAGGGCCGATTTTGTTTTGCTTTTGTGCTTCGTTAGGAAATGTTCTGCGTGATATTCCTTTTTTTTTTTTTTTTGCATAAGTTAAATAGAAACATAGCTAGTGGTGATCAGCGATTCGTCATTGGGAACATCGGTTTGCAGAAGTGCAGCTCAATCAGGCTTCGTACACTGGTGTTGAGTCCAGTGAATCTGCTCTCTCAACCTCTGTAACCATCACCTGTAACGTGAGCTGGAGAACCATATTAAGTGCATTATATTTGAAATAAAGTTTCCTAAAGGGGTTTAAAAAGTCACCAAATCATACCGCAACAGACTTCTATGTTTACGTACAGTATACTGTGACTGACAATGTAATCTCTTATAACAGTCATGCCTCTATAAATTGTTATTGTCTCTTTATCCTTGGTGAGTAAACCGTAACGTGCTTTTCAAAGAAGCAATAAAATAGCTTCCGAGTTACACCTTAGTTTACACACACCTGTCCTTTGTCTTAGTATTCCACTTCCTTACAGGTTAATTAACTCTCCGAATTCCATCGAAAGAACCTTTCATAAATTAAATGAGTAAATTTCTCATTTGTAAGTCGCTTTGGATAAAAGCGTCTGCTAAATGAATAAATGTAAATGTAAATTATGTACCACCCCTAGATGAAACTGGTGATTTGGACTGATGATTTCCATTGAGGTAGAATTTTAGAGATAAAATCTCCTCATAAACGTCTCCATCTCCTCCCAATTCTGACCTTTATGGTCAAGAAGAACTTGTGCAATACAAATAAGCCTCATTGTTTGCCACATAAAACTGTGACTCTCCATGCTTTCATTGCGTTTACAGTGAAGGGCTTCTCCTTTCAAGAGCCATCAATTCAGTCAATGATCATGGCTGAATCATTCAGAAAGTTGCACGTTCCTCAAGTTTACTTTCTGAGTCACTTGCATACTTTTCACATTCACGCTGTGGTTCCAGTGGCCGCTAAAACAGAAGACTCATAACAGGAAAACCTAATACTGAGACACGAGCCTGCGATTAAAAATCTGGTCCTAGCTGTGCATGAAAATCACTCTTACACCTTCAGTTTAAGAATCTACGAGTTTTTTAGTTGTGTTTGTAATGTAAAGACTTCTTATTGTTACCTCGACACAGCAGAAAGCCCAGGAGCTACTCTCACAAATATATTCTTTGTAACATTATTCTCAGGAAAAAATTAAATAAGCAAATGTCAGACATTTCTATCGCTCATTTAAAACAATAAATGTCAGCCAAAGTCCTGTACAATGAAATCAAGAAAGTAATTTCAAACAGAATAAAATAAAAAATATATAATGAAGTAATATATAAATAATAAGACAAAACATCATATGAAATGTCAGGACAAGGATGGTTTCACTTTTGAGTTGAATTTTAAAAAGTTTACTTTGATGGATGCCTTTATAAAATACTATTACTACTACTACTAATAATAATAAATAAATAAATAAATAAATAAATAAATAAATAAATAAATAAAGTGGACGCAGCAAACTTGTTAGATTGATAGCTTTTTCTTTTTTGTTTCCGTAAGTAGAGGAAACTGGTGAAAATCATGATGCAGGTCCTGAGCAAAAAAAAGAGTGACTTGCTTTTATTTTGTTTACTTCATGAGAGGATTAAAGTGTAACACAGAAGAGATGCAAGGGAATAAGTCAAGTCATTATTCAATTAGAAATTTGCTAATGAAGATCTAACGAAGAAGATGAGCCTTTGTTCGTTTTTCCTGACCACAGTCTGCCTTTTTGCCTCTGCTATCTCTCCATCCCACAACAGTACATTCCAGACTTGCACTGCCTCTGCTCTCATGTCACGTGTTCTGCACATCAAAACCTCTCACCACTTCATGATTAGACTTGCTGAGAGATATGTAGTAAGACCTCACTCTTATCGCTGTGTCAACATGGCCAATGTGTTGTACGTGGAGATGTGTACGTGTGTTTCTCTCCACTGCAAAACATATAATGAAGTGAACACAAATAGTTGGCCTTCGCCCTCTGCTCTCGACCCCGGTCGCCTCTGGAATCCTCGCCGCAGTCTTCACATATCCACGGTTTATTTTTAACAGAGCATGGGCCTGTTATAGAGAGAAACTCTGAATCAGATTTTGACCGGGATGTTGATACAACACTTGCATGTTCCATCCCATCAATGAGAAAAATCAAAGGAAAGTTGAAAACTCTATTTCTGGTGCTTTGCCCGTCACCATTTTCCAGCAAAAGTCCCCATCATATTATTGAGAAATCCAATGTAGCAGAAGTAGAGATAGAAAATGTTGGACTCAAAGTCTTAGAATACAGTGCAGCTATGTATACGACATGAGATTCGACTCAGCTAGTTAGTGATTCATGAGATGACGAGCACAATGGCGCCGACAGTGATATTAGCATGAAAGTTGATGCTTTGGAAGCAGATTTGTTGCAGAGTCTCCAGGTAACGAGGCGAGAGAGCTGGCTAGAGTAAAAGACTAAAGTGCCACCGCATTGCTCTCTTTAGGTAAATGTGAAGCGAGGGCAAAATCCCACAGCACCACTATCAGCAGGCAGTCAACTACCAACATGTATAATGTAGGAAGCTGTTATCCAAAGTAAAAAAAAGTAAATAATAAAAAAAAGACCAACATGTTGATGAAAAGAAGCATAAATGAAAAAAATCATGCCAGATTAGTGGAAATTATTAATGTAGCCAAAAATTGTTTTAGGTAAAATTATTGTATTTTTAAAAATGATTGCAGTAAAAGCATTGTTTCTTTAAAAAAAAAAAATGTGGGTAAAAGTAGTCATCAAAATGAGTAAGTGACTTCTTTAGTAAGAATAAACAACATGAAAGTATTTCAATACAAGCACATTACCCAGCATACACGTACACTATCAGATTTAAATTTCAAACATGAGTAAATTTAATATAAAAAATGGGTATATAATTCATGTATTAACACCTATAAGCATAAGGTCAACCTCTTTTCTGTGAAAGGAAAGAACGTTACTAATATGTTTAGAATTTCTGCTTGCTAACTAGGTGACATGGCTAATGTTAGCAGTTGCTACACCACAACTTGCCACACTATGCATTTTTGTAAGCTGTAAAGTCGACTTTTGGAAAATGTTCAGTTATTATATACATGAAAAAAAAAGATTCAATACATAACTCTGAAAGATTCCATGTGGAAACCTAGAACAGTGATCTGAATATATGGAGAGATTAACCTTCAGGAAAACAAGACTTTTTTAAATTATTTATTTATTTATTTTACTTTTGACAGGAAATACTTCAGCACATGGCCACAGACACCACCTCTGCTGAGTCACCGGTCTCCAGAAATGTAGCCACCATAACCTTTGTCGAACTTTAACACAACTAGGAACACTTGATAGCTGAAATGACCCTGGAATTATTTACATGACTTCTTGAAATGTATGGGTGTGACTGAAAAATAATTAAGTGACCTAATGACCTCAAATGACTCACAGAACATTAGACTATTTTAACATTTTCATATTTGGGCATGAAAGAGTCCCTGGGCGTTAATCTTTTTCTAGCTTTCATGACCACGAAAGAACTATATACTGTTTGACTACGGCTGAGTAAAAAAAACATTCTGCCTATCTTTGTATCTAATACAATAGTGTTTTGTCATAATTTTCTTTTAACAGATCTGGGACACCCTCACCCTGAAGCCCTGAGGAATTAGGAATTCACAGCACTTTCCTCAGGCACAAAATTTTCTTTACAACTCAAATACAGTCAAAAAGTTAACCCTCACAATTCTCCCTTCTCTCAGCACCACATCACCCCCAACTCTCTCTGAAATCTTACAACTCTTGTGGGGGAAAAAAAAAAAAAAAAAAACAGCACATAAGTATTCTAACACTAACAATGCACAGGTGTAATCCGGTCCTCATTAACCACTCGTTAACACTCAAAGGCGTGGAAAGCTAATACTCAGAGCGACTATATGAAAGCATGTCAATACACCACAGAAATTTGCCACACAACCTAATGATGTTCCCTGGCTTAAATTTCAGTTCCCCTTGTGATCTTTTGTTCTTCGTGTCACAGTTCTTCTTCCATATCTCCTTTTTCACTGTATACCCAATTGAAAATTCTTCCTTCTATGAGTGGAGTCTGTCAGTGAAGTGATGATGATGATTAGCAAAATCATGCCCAAGGTTAGCAAAGTTATATGATCCAATTAAAATCTATTACTAGCAGTGGCTGATTGGCTTTCTTGTGCATTAGCACAATTAAAAGATACAATATATCATATGATGGCGATCAAATATTTGCTTAGCCTACAGTGGCCTGGCTGGCCGGATTCATTCTGCATTATCACAATGGAATTAAGTAATTAGCTATCTAGCAGAAAACATTTCACAAAACCCCATAGCCCATACCCCAAATCTGCTTTTGAAATTGCGTACTGTGACAGTACCTACTGCATTCAATTCAGTATCTACTCCTAAGCTGTTGATATAGTACGTACCGATCCACACAGTATAAGTGTGTATCATGAATACAATCCGGACATACTTCATCCACCGTGTTGGCATTGTGATGTGACCTACAACTTAAAAAGAGCCGAGGCTCTGCTTCCCGCTATTTTTGATTCTGATAGCTCTTCCGAGCCAGTCCCGTTGCCTTATGGGATAGCAAAGTGTCCATTGTTTCCATACTGCAGAATCTCAGTGGAAGCAGTAGGTCATCCGGGGATTTTTCACTTATTGTTTAACGAATGTTGAGAATTCAAACATACAACTCCTTTGGCGTACTGCTTTTCGCCTACTGTATAATAGGGTAGTGGGGATATTTGGATTCAGCCCAAGTGTCTTCCTCAAAGTGTGGTAGTAGTTCCTCAAAATGTACTTGCCATTAGAAGGGTGGAGTCTGCATGTTAAAATTGGGAACTCTCACTTCTGAGTAATACTTTTCTGAGCATACTAATAGTTCTGAGTATTAATGGTTACGTTTTAGTTAGGAGATGCATTTAATGATAGAGTTTTAATAATCGACTACATAAGGTAATCATTTTTGGTTAACTTTTTTACTTCTATCACTATCCAAGTAATATATTAAACATGATACACCATACTAACGGATCTGGGTCCGTGAAGCATATCCAGGAGGGATTCCTTACAGCAGTGGAAATCATAAACCACTATTAGCAAAGCTCAAAATTATTATATTTATTCAGTTCTTTTTGTTATCTTTTTGTCAACTTGAAGCTAATGTGTTCTGTTGGTGGAAAGTTCCAGAATAAAAAAAATCTATTATCTTACACATTGAAATAATCATAATAATTTAATAGTTGGATTAGGTGCACTAAGGCAGTCGGTGGAATTTTTATTTTAAAGGTAAAGGGGTCCAAAATGTTTGATAATCCCTGCAATATACTGTACATAAATAAAAAACAAAAACAAAGACAGAACGACCCATTTCTTGAAATTAAAAAAGCTTGGCCTAGTAGCCACAAGACAGCTGTACTTTATAGAACAGGAAGTCTGAAGCAGCACTGATAAGAAGCCCCAACGGCAGTCTGTCCATCATTGTAACTGCAACCAAACAAAATGTCACTATATTAAAGACAGCAGGAACTGCGACTGCGCCCCTTCTTCATCCTGCAATCTGAGTCATACTGGACAGAAATTCATTCACTCATTCAATACACATGATGTTGTACATCATGTAGCATTGCTACAGATAAGTGAGGAGTTCTCAGTTGAGCTGCTTGTACTTAAACAATACAGCTGAAATCGTTGGCATTCGTGTGGGAAACTTGTCCACAACAGAACAATAAGTAACAAGGGCATTTTTGGCACAGAATAAGCCGGCACGTGATACCGCATGTCTGAGAGACGACCACAAAGAGTGAAACAGTCTAGGATCTCTAGGAGATTCATGCGATTAGGTTATGTTCTTATAAAACCTTGTATTTTTTTTTTTTTTTTTAAGTCAGAGAGCACTGTGTCTGATGTTTTTCTTCTGCTGAATCAGAGTCTCGGATGATTCAAGGGGTTTTTATACCCTCCGTCTGTGTTTATTTATAGTTCCTTCTCCAGGGAAACCAACAGGAAATATGATGCACTGCTCAAGAATGGGAAGCGTAGTGTACTGAAATGCTATTACACATCATCATCATCAAGTGTTTCATGAGTGTTTACGGGGTGGGAATTACGGGTCTGATCGTTTTGAAGGGACCTGATAAAGACTTTACTGCTCTACGCCAAGGACAATAAAGTCAAAAGGGTGGGGTGGTGCTTAGAAATTATATGTACTCGACAGGTTCTCAATATTAAAATATATGTTTCATTAACTGTTTCCAAAAAAATACATGTAAACCACAGTTTGAACACTCATTCAAAGGGCCTTGCCTTTTTTTATTATTATTAATTAATGTCCCTGCCTCAATCTTCAAGCTAGCGTGGTCCGGTAATTACTTTGTCCGGTAATTAACGGTGTTAACCGAATCATGTGTTTGACTTATATCACAGTCAAATCCAGCATTTTCATCAAAAGAATGGCCAAAAATGGTAAAATAAAAATGTATCTTTTCAGAAGATTGATGGTATGAATCAGGTTATTTTATGCTAAAATCTGGTATCCTCTGCAAAGATGTTAAGACACAAATATACAGTATATGGATTCTTCAACAAGATAATGATCCAAAACCAACATCCAAATCAACACAGACATGATTAAAGGAACACAAAAACAATGTTTTGTAAACCGCCATCTCAGTTTCCTGGTTTACATTTATTCATTTAGCAGACGTTTTTATCCAAAGATGAACAATACAAGTAGTGCTAACTTACAAGGTTTATAATTGAGTTCTAGAGAAGTAATGTGTGCAGAGTAGATGTATAAGAGCCAATATTATTATTATTATTTTTAATAATGTGGTTTGGCAGATTAGGGTTTAGTTGAGTGTTCACAGAAGAGGTGGGTCTTTAGCTGTTTTTTGAAGATGGTGAGAGATTCTGTGGTCCGGATTGAGGTTGGAAGTTCATTCCACCACTGATGGACAGTTAGTGTGAAGGTTCTAGAAAGAGACGTTGAGCCATGCTGAGTAATTACTACTAAGCGTCGGTCGTTAATCAATCACAGATTGTGTTAGGGAACATAAGCCTTCAGGAGAGTGTTGAGGTAGGAGGGTGCTGATCCAGAAAAGGTCTTGTACGTGAGCATCAAGGCTTTGAATTTGATACGCGTGGCTACAGGAAGCCAGTTAAGGGAGATGAAGAGGGGTGAAACATGGGTTCTTTTGGGCTGGTTGAAGACGAGGCATGCTGCTGCATTTTGGGATTTGATGAAGAGATTGGATAGAGCTGGCTGGGAGACCCGAGAGTAGTGCGTCGCAGTAGTACAGTTTTGAGATGACAAGAACCTGGATTAGTAGCTATGTAGCCTGTTCAGTGAGATAGGGTCTGATTTATACAGAGTGAACCTACAGGATCCTGCAGTTGTTGAACTGTGGTCTGTGAAGGTCAAGCTGTCATCAAAATGATTGTAATCTGTAGTGTAAATTTTATGGCATCCACATGCACAAACTTAAGAATATGAAGGAACATGAAATTGTCAGCATTTTCTGAAATGTGAGGCTTCACCAAATGTTAATTATGTGGGTGCCAAAACTTTTGAAATCGACATTTTTTTGCAAGGGTAAAAATTGCTACTAAAAAAGTCTTTGGAAAGGTATTTTTGATAAATTACAATTTTAGCCATGTTTAAGCTCAAAACATGACTCCTGAATGTTAAATATGGGGTAAAGGAGAGTATACAGTTCTGTAGTTCTAATGATGGCTGTGAAAGTGATGAGTGTTGCGTGTGTGTGTTGCTCTCAGGGCTGTGTGTACTCTACAAGTGTAATGAAAATATGCTGACAGGCATGAGGATGCACATCAAGGGAACAGGAAACAAGCAAACATTAAGCAAAAGCAAGCAAACTGGTTTACAATCATTCCACATAAGGCAACTTTACACATTCACAAAGAACACACTGGGATAACGAGTAGTTTCATGATAATCTTTATTTATATAGATGACCTCATCATTTTATTTACACAGGCACATTAAATATAGCACATAGGATAGATAAAAACATTAGACAACCTTTGCATGGTAAAGCACATGAATGAAGTAGTGTGCAATCATCACTTGACTACAAATCATTAACAATTTAATATTAAATAAAAAAGAAAAGAAAAGAACTATAAACAGGTCTCCATCCATCCATCCATACATCGTATATACCACTTATCCCTATCCCAGGGAGTTTCCAAGTGGAACCTCATTAGTAAGCTTAGAGCTATTGACTATCCTACAACCCTGTGATCAACCTTTGGTTTTCTAAGAACTTCATTTTTAAATATTGATTTTAAAACCTATAGAGTCTGCATTCCTTACATTTATTTTCAAAAGTAAACATTGTAAAATGTCCTTGTGACTGAAATTTGTTGTTGATGGTGTTGAGGTTGGTACTATAAATCTGCACCAATAGTTTTGAAACCAAAACAAAACAAACAACAACAACAACAACAACAACAACAACAACAGGGGTCTTCTGCTTGTCCTTTTGAAGGAACCTATAAATGGTTCTATGTAAAACTGTAAAATGTTTTGAAGAAAGTTCTGAGTGTATCCTCTTTAGGAAGCTACAAACTGTTAAAGAACCTTTTTTTTTATTTATTTACTGTCAATCTGCAACTACAGTCTTGTAAAAAAAAGGTAAAATCACAAAATTTCTTATGGGTTCTATGATTTGGCAGTTTAGTGCAACACTTGTACTGTACACAGTTTAATGTAAAATTACAATAGAATGTTTACAATTTTAAAAGAAGGTCAGAACTCCCTTAGGAGGAGTTCTTAAGACCCCATAAGTATCCAACTGATTCTTGAAGAACCCTTTTGTTCTTGACTTGTAGCGCTTGCATATCTTATATTTTACAAAAGTTATATTTTTAATGTTAATATTTTGTAAAATATATTTGTGACTGACTGTAAATGTTCTTGATGCTGATTAGTCGAGGTTTTACTGTTTTTATTTTTTTTTAAATAATAATAGAAAATAGTTTATATGATATTCATTTAAGGGTTCGTCAGTTTGCCTCTTTGGGTGAACACCTAAAGGTTACAAGTAGGCCCTGTTTAGGAAGCCAAGAACCCTTAACTATCTGAGGAACCTGAAGAGTGTGTAGCTTTCACAGTGTTTTCACAATAAATCACAGATTCATCACACTGTTCACTGGTGAATGAGCAAAGTTCAGCCTTGCTATGGGTGTGGGTTGATGGCGAAACTGGTTAATTAGCAAACTAAATTGCTACTGAGTATCAACATGGAGTATTATATTGTTTGTACTAACTAGTAGGTGGTTCCTATGGGGTGGACACATTCTGTGTACAAACATGAGTCTATAGTTCTCTTCATGAGGAGACAGGATGATATGAACCGCTCTGTCCAACTTCCTCCTGTTTCAACAGCACTCATTCATTCATTCATTCATTCATTCATTTTACAAACTCATGTACAATAATATGAATAATAACTTGTAATTGAGTAACAAGGGAGCCAAGAGCTACTGTATACAAACCATTTACCCAAACCACTGGCAGCTTTTCAGATATTTGAGTTTATTTAAAATGAGTGGGCAAATCAGCATATATGTATGGGAAAGTGTTATAAATGACAAATTGATATTTACACATAATAAGAGTGTGTGGTCATTGAATAAGCACAATAAGCAGTACAAAACACAGGAAGAGTGAGTATTATACTGAGCTGTTAATGTTTAAATGTGAACTGTGACTTAATATTCATCCATTTCCATCCTCGAGCTAATTTAAGCTTTAGGAGTATTAAAGAAAAAACAATAAAGAAAAAAAGAACAACCATTACAGTAAGCCAGCAGTGCAAATAACGTGTTGTAAGTGTTGCAGCCACCACACACAGATCCATCTGGCTTTATTGGTGTTGGGGAATGTTGGCTTTGCATGGTGTGAGCTTAATGTTTGCGTCCTAACGCTTCCCGAAAATCCTCACCGATAATCTCCTGTTCTTCCTCTTCTGTGATGACAAAAGAACGTGTCTCAACACGATAAACCACACACTTCAAACATTATAAGCAAACTCAATGCCGTCACACTTCTACAGATACTGTGTGCTTTTTCTGCGAGGGTTTTTCAAAACCAGTCTTTTCTGGATTACTGCATTTCTTTTTCTACCAGTGGTCCAAGTCTAGCTATGACGTTTAAAAAAAACAACAACATTAAAATCTCAATTAAACAGTAATATTAAACTTTTCTAAATTCTTGACTCTTGATTGTTAAGAAGGTGTTGATTAAATCTTCTACAGTGGTGTTTGAAAGTTTCTGAACCCTTTAGAATTTTTTATATTTCTGCATAAATACGACCTAAAACATCATCAGAGTTTCACACATGTCCTAAAAGTAGATAAAGAGAATCCGATTAAACAAATCAGACAAAAATATTATACTTGGTCATTTATTTATTGAGGAAAATGATCCAATATTACATATCTGTGAATGGTAAAAGTATGTGAACCTTTGCTTTCAGTATCTGGTGTAGACCCCCTTGTGCAGCAATAACTGTAACTAAACGTTTGGGGTAAGTGTTGATCAGTCCTGCACACCGGCTTGGAGGAGTTTTAACCCGTTCCTCAGTACGGAACAGCTTCAACTCTGGGATGTTGGTGTGTTTCCTCACATGAACTGCTTGCTTCAGGTTCTTCCACAACATCTCTATTGGATTAAGGTCAGGACTTTGACTCGGCCATTCCAAAACATTAACTTTATTCTTCTTTAACCATTCTTTGGTAGAACGACTCGTGTACTTTTGGTCGTTGTCTTTCTGTATGACCCACTTTCTCTTGAGAAAGACTTCGTGGGTATAATTCAGAATTCCATCAATGATAGCAAGTCGTCCTGGCGCAGATGCAGCAAAACAGGCCCAAACCACGATACTACCACCACCATGTTTCACGGATGTGACAAGGTTCTTATGTTTGAATGCAGCGCTTTCCTTTCTCCAAACATAACACCATTCATTTAAACCAAAAATTTCTATTTCATCTGTCCACAAAACATTTTTCCAACAGTTTTCTTGCTTGTCCACATGATATTTAGCAAACTAGAGACGGGCGGCAATGTTCTTTTTGGAGACCAGTGGCTTTGTCCTTGTAACCCTGCCATGCACATCATTGTTGATCAGTGTTCTCCTGATGGTGAACTCATGAACATTAACATTACCCAATGTGAAAGAGGCCTTTAGTTGCTTAGAAGCTACCCTGGGTTCCTATCTGACCTCATGGATTATTACACGTCTTGCTCTAACACGACAAGCTACAATGCTTTTGTGCACACGGACAAAGGCGGGCTTCGAGGCCTCAACCCAGAGGTGTGAGGCAAACAACCTAAATTAAACCCTAGTAAAAATGAATGCAGTTCTGTTTCATAGCAAAACATTTTCACTCAACTAGACCATGAATTTGAATCACATGTTTAGCTGCATGCATGGTAAATGTTACATAATGTAATGTAAAATTGCATGCATGATAAATGTATAATGTATATAAAAGATGTATTCATTTGGTGAATATGACTGCTGCTGGAAAACATTTTTTTTTCCCCAGTGTCTGGAACTGGTCAGGGTTAACCAAGCTATCACTTCTGTAAAATGATGTACTTAAGGCATTTAAAAGGTTATCCTGAAGCAGAGACGGTGCTGCATTTGGAGTCAGTGAGATGTTTGGATGGTGGTTTAACCTATTTAATATGTACAACTATAAAAGCCACATTGTTTTTCAGGGACACGTTTTGATTTGAACAGAGACCGTAACTCCTGTTTGTTCTGTCATAGCCAACATGCTGTGGATTTACATAATGCAAGAAACTCTGCAGTGTGTGTGTGTGTGTGCGCACACATGTCCAGAGCTAAAATGTTCATGATGTTAGAGAACATGAGTAGACTGTTATCTCTTGCAGTGAGTTGCCATTGAGAACAAATTACTCCCAGGGAAATACAACCACTTTACTCACCCAAACAAACCACATAAAGCCTGGATACGCTAATGGGGCCATGTGACACACACGCATACCTTCTCTTAATGCCTACTGCGTAATATTAACCCCGGGTCATGTGGTGTTGCGTGTGCAGCTTGCATTCAACCCTACCATACTGTCAGGGTGTTACATGCCTCTCTCTCTCTCTCTCTCTCTCTCTCTCTCTCTCTCTCTCTCTCTCTCTCTCTCTCTCTCTCTCTCTCTCCATGAGCCTTCCACAAACATTGGCATATATGGGGCTGCTGTGGCTGCAGTAATCCTGCTGCTGGTTCACTACTCAGTCACACAGCTGTGCTCACATAGGCATATTTATATTAGCTCCAGAGCTTAATCACTGGGTGTGAGATTGAGTCACATTTCAGTGCAAATGTCACAATGGCATCTATTGGAAATAAGAAATCAGGGTGTTATTCCATGCAACGTGCATATACCATTACACTTGATGGAGTCGTCGCTAAAAACAAATGCTTTAGATTTTTTAGGCGTTCAAGAGCATGAGAGAGTTTCATATTTCCTTTGCTCTAGTTCACAAAGGGCACTAGCTGATAGGTGTAAAGTATGTGTGCTAACCAGTAATGACCCTAAGATCTGGAGTGTTATGGACTAGAAATAGTGCGTGATACTTATTTCTAGTCCATACAGGATTTTGACGGGTGTTTTTGTGATTGTTGCATCAAAAAAGCCTTTTTTTTTTCAAAAATTTACAATGCAAATTTTTGTGCTTTTTTGCAGAAAACTTAAATTGGTGAAATTGCAATTGCATGAAATTGTTTCGCACTGTTTGCTTTTGCTATGATGTCTGTTGGTTAATGAGAATTTTTAGCTGTACACATGTTCAAGACACGTGAATCGAAGAGGGCTTTGGCTGAACGTGTGTTGTGATGACGTCACATGACACGCCCAAATCTGTAGAAAAACTGTGGTAATTTTGAATATTGCAGAGTTTGCTCGATTTTGAGTTCATTTCTGCGATCGCAAAATCGCAAAATCCTGGAGGGACTGTCATTAGAATTATATCACTGTATTAAGTTTAAGCTAATGTACATCACATGAGATGTTTTGGCGTGGAATGGTGTGGAAAATTCAAATCATTTTATGTATTTCACAATACCTGTGATTAAATTACACGTAATAGATTATCTGGTTAGAAAAACTAATGTAATATATAAAAAGAAAGAAACTAAATTAGGCCATTAGTTAAAATAGATCATAAGTTAGGTCATCGTCAATGAAAGAAAATAAATCCCACAAATCATAATCACAAGTGCAAAGACATCACCACATGACTATTTAGCGTGATTAGCAAACACTCATCCCAGGATTAGTCCAGATTACCAATAACAACAACTCTTCCTTCTACAATCCAAACGAGCTTATAGAGCAAGTGGAGTACAACATCAAAAATAAATACATATGAATGTAGCTATATTGCGGGTGTGAAAACTTTTGCACTTGACTGTACCAATTACATTTCTACAACACACCAGTACTGAACTATTACACATTTACATGTGCATTTAGATACAGTAACATGAGCCATGAAGCTGGTTTGTTTTTCTGTAGGATTAGAAGAATATCATTTTCAGGACCATATGATTACACAGGTTGAAACATTCTATATAAATAAACCGATGTTTGGCCATACTATTAGATTTTAATGATATTGATTATTTTTTTCAGCTTTCTGACTCTCTCTCTCTAAAATGAATATATAAGTACTTGAATATTCTTAAAAGCAGTAGAGAATACTCAGTGGACCCGACTTATGGTAATTAGGAAGTGATTTATAGTAACACATAAGAAAGAGCAATCGAACAGATACTTCAAATAGGCTTGGGGTCTGAAATCAATTCTTTTTTTTTTTTTTTTTCTTTCCAGATAGCATGGTTTAATATTCCTCAATCATCTCAGTGTGATGGGTTTGTAGATTCATCATGTAGCACATGCTGCACAATTTCACTCAGTATTTGAGTCATCAATGACTGTTACTGCTCCAACGTTGAATATTTTCCTATAACAGCACACCCCAAAGTGGCTTATTCCTCTTATACCAATGCTTTTTCTCAATAATTATTTCTTAGATTTATTAAAAGAATTACATTTACATTACATTTAATGTTGCTCCTGGTATCGTGTTAAAGCAGCTATAAATGGTCATTTCCTCACCCAACTCTCTTTTTTATTCTATTTAGCAAAAAAATTCTGACTGATCGCCTGTATGCTATGATGAAAATGAAACATTTCTTAAACATCATAAAGGGCGAGAGGTCTTCCAAAATGACCCCGTCCCCTTCCTCGGGGCTCACTGAATGGTTTAATGAGGATGAAAATGATGAAATCACGTGGTATGTCCTTCACACTCACTACATCTCAAGCCAAGCTGAAGACTTATGGGAGATTTTGGAGTGAAGTGTTAGACAGTGTTCACTACCTGAGGGAATATCTTTTAGAAGAGCGGTGTTCATCGCTCTAATTCAGTTCCAGTTACTTGTGAAATCAACACCAAGGCACACTGAAGCTGTTCTGGTGGCTGGTGGTGGCCCAACACCTTACTAACATGTTACGCTATTCCATTAATGTGTTCCCTATATATACGTACACACTGCAGCTGAGAACAATGCGGAAACAAAACTGTGGCTCAGTTGTTAGTTTGAATATTTGAAGTCAGCATGCAAATCACTAAATCATTGTGCAGGGAGTATAACTCTGCGTGTGTCTGTGTGTGCATGCCTCAGGCTGCATTTTCACAATATACTGTATATACAGGGGGCTTAATGATTAGCACACTTGCCTCACAACACCAGGGCTGGGGATTTGAATCCTACCTCTGAATCCTTTCCTCTGGGTACTCTGGTTTCCTCCTCAAATCCAAAGACATGGGTTGTAGGTTGATTGGCATTTCCGCATTATCTGTAGTGTGTGAATAGGTGTGTGAGTGTGTGTGCGCAATTGTGGTCTGTGACCCATCCGGGGAGTCCCGAGTTCCCTGCCTGAAATATGCTCCAGACTCCCCGCAAACCTGTGTAGGATAAGCTGTACGGAAAATGGATGGATGGAGTGTATATACAGTCAGAACCATCAATCTTTGAACAATCAAAAAAGTTATTTTAGCTGCCTACCACAGTATACTGGGGGTTGAATTTAAATAATTTGTGCAGACTTCAGGTTTAATTTGAGAGTAGATACATCCAATTTCTTTCTATTCTGTTATCTGTAGACCACAACTTATTTTTAATAAGCTTGATAAAATTGTTTATTCAAGATTCATGATTTATTTTTCCTGTGATATTGCGATAAAAAGTGTCTCTTCTTCTTCTGAGATTGCATAGCAGTAGCATACTAGCATTACATCATTACACCTGTAATATAATTGTTATTATGACAATTCTGCAGAAATTACATCCTATTTTCTAACATTTTGAGCAAAGCATTTAGGCAACATCTCTCAAGCTACACTTGATAACCATGGGGACGTCCCGTCCCTCAGATTTGCTGGCAGTGAAACTAACCACCTGTTCAGGATCACTGTAGTGTCCAGGATGGTATATTTGCAGATTTCTGAGTCATCTTCTTAAGTGACAGACACTAATTTGGAAATCATTTAGCTTTGAAAAGATAAGGCTAGACATCTATATACCTAATAATGCATTTTTGCCATAATGAGAAAAATATGTTCTAAGAGCACAACGTTTATCACGAGAAAAAATGTAAAAGTTGCAACGTCAAGATAACACCCCATCCATCTTCTACCACTTTTCAGGGTCATAGGGAACCTATCCAAGGGAGCATTGGGCACAAGGCAGGGTACACCCTGGATAGGGTGCCAGTCCCTTGCAGGGCACAATCACACTTACATTAGACACTTTAGAAACACCAATCAGCCTACCATGCATGTCTTTGGACTGGGGGAGGAAACCAGAGCACCTGGAGGAAACCCCAACATCATGCAAACTCCACAAACACATGGCCCCAGCGGGACTTGAACCCCAGACCCTGGAGGTGTGAGGCAAACATGCTAACCACTAAGCCACAGTGCACCCTGTCGAGATAACAAGACAGAAAAATAAATATCTCATGGCCTTTCTTGAGATTGAACATTGTACACTGAACTATGAATGACACAGGTAGTTCAGCACATATAGCAGACTTACACACATATTAAACATAATAAGCTACATAATTGTGTAGCTGCACAAGACATGCTTTTTACGGCTAATTGTGAATGTTTTTGAATCCTACATTAGACTAACCTGTAATTTACAGTGTGTTCCACTTTGTTTCCTTTCCAGGTGCTTGTATGTGATTGTTATTGCCAAGTAAAATATTTTAATGGCATATCTACTCTAGATTGTGACTTGACTTCAGGTCAAGTCGATATGCAAGCACAGATAACTAAGTGATAATGGTAGACATCAAATAATATGTTGAGTAACAAAGGGCTGCTCTTTGTCCATAAAAAGCCATATATGTTTGATTTTATCTCCTGCATGTTCTGCTCAAATGTTCAGCTTGAGAGGAGGAGCTGTTGACAGACTCCTGAAAAGATCAAAGCTCATGGCACTCCTCTCTCGCTCTCTCCCACTCTCTCTCTCTCTCACTCTTTCATGACTTCCTATTAGGAAAATGAGTACTGAGAGACCTGAGGTTAACCCAGTAGAGGTATTTTGAATTGGCACATAGTGGGTGTGTCCATCTTTACACACACACACACACACACACACACACACACACACACACACACACACACACACACACACACACACACACACACACACACACACACACACACACACTATGACTCATGAGTGCGTCTACTGAGGGATTCCCTCCCTCCCGTCCTCATGTTTGGGTCTCATTCCCCAGACAACCAAACAATTAAATGAACTGGCATCATGTGATAGCGACACAATGTCCTTTATTTCTCAATACAATATTTCGACATTCAAAAACTACTGTCTAATTCTACACACTCAATTATATATATCCACTGTAATAATTTAGCGTCTCTGGTGCTTGATGTTTTCCCAACAACTCTTATCTTCATATACAAGTTTTTCCAAAATCATAACACGGAGATAAAATTCCTCAAGTGCAGTGGTCAACTGCTTTTCCGCTCTTGGTATCCATGAGAACCAGCCATGCTCCATGACAGCATACGTAAACACTAGGACCCGTGACTAAGAGGCCAGTGGTTTTCCTGAGCTATTACGCACTCTGTGTGTCTGAGATATAATTGTAGAAGCTCTGGCTGCATCTGAAATCAGCCTTTCTAGTCTAAATAGTCTGCTAAAATAGCACTTAGCACTGTTCAATCCCATAATGCTAGTGCTTCAGAAGGGCGTGCACTCTGGAGAATGTCGGTCTTTACTAGTAGCTTTACTACCAACATTATCATCATGAGTACTATTATTACTAGGAAACAGCTTTCATGCCTTGGAGTTAAAAGTATTACTTGATTTATTAACACGTCCATTTAAAACCCACAACAAACCAAAAAAAAATATTATGCATGTTAGATTTTGGAGATTTTGTTTCCTGGGCTTTTCATCCTGAAAAAGACAGCATTTTAGCCATTTCTAAAAATATCTGAATGGTTAATTTCATTCCCTATACTAAATATGCCATTTAATATCATTACCTAATTTCACTAATATCATGTTGCTCATCTAACACACATTTAGGCTCAAAAGCATGAAAAAAACCTAGACGGCCAGGTAATAAATTAATTTCCAAAAGGATGAAAAGTCAGTCTGTAATCTACAACAATGCAATTATACTAATGTTAGCAATTCCAAACCATTAATCTTAGATACCTCTATGCTAATACGTTAGCTATTGTATCCAAGCTGTTACCCTGAATTTAATTAGCTAGAATGTTATGCTAATTTTAGCTAGCTAGAACCAGAAAAATAGTTAGCATGTTAGATGGCTAATATTATACCTAATTGTTAGCCATCCAGGACTTAGATACTTTTATGCTAATATGTTACCCACTGTATGAAAGCTGTTGCTGTGCTAACTAGCTAGAAATGTATGCTAATGTTAGCTAGCTAGAATTATAACATGGTGCTAAAACTGATAAAGATATTTAACTAAATTGTTACCGTGATCTTAGCTAGTCATGTAGAAGTGTTATAATGATGTTAGGTGGTTAGCGTCAGACCTCATTTCTTTTCCATTTTGATCATGAGTTCTGGTCCTGTACAGCACTGTTCCTCGTAGATAAAAGTCTGAACACGAGGGTTCAGACTTTTGCTCACAAAAAAAGAAAAAAGAAAAATGCTTTTAATGGTTACGGAACAATCACATGTTGGTGAATACCAGGAATATCGGAATATTCATATATATCTTGATATTGCCTTGCTAAATTCATCTAGCTTGGTTTGACCAGCTACCAAAACACAGTCGGAGCTGCTCAAACTGGTAGTTACCAGCTGCTAAGTCCGTCCATCCATTCATTTTCTGTACTGCTTATCCTTCACGGGGTCACAGGGAGCCTGGAGCCTATTCCTATTCCTATTCCTAACTCAGGGCACAAGGTGGAGGACGCTCTGGACGGGGTGCCAACCCATCACGTGGCACAATCGCACACATTCACACACTACTGACAATTTGGAAACGCTGAACGGCTTACAACACATGTCTTTGGACCGGGGGAGGAAACCGGAGTACCCAGAGGAAACCCCTGAAGCACAGGGAGAACATGCAAATTCCGCACACACAGGGCGGAGGTGGGATTTGAACCCCCAACCCCGGAATTGCAATGCAAATGAAGTACTGTTGATATTTTCTTGTCTAATTTAATTTTAACTTGTGATAGACTGGGGTCCTCTATTCATGATGTAGTCTCACCTTACATCCAGTGTTCACGGATTAGATTCTGGATCCACCATGACCCCAATCAGAATAATTGCTTACTGAAGATGTATGAATGAATGAACGAATGAATGAATATATGAATGAAATTTGTCTGTGATGTAGGTTCTATACAGAACCAGTTTGCTTGTTCCCAGCACTTGCCAGCTGGCAGCTGAAATAATCATGTATGCATATATTCACTGCTTAGTATATACACTGATCCATGTGCTTCCTCTTTCTGAAATAATAATAATAATAATAATAATAAAACTGTTTACTGATTTCCCTTCGATAACAAACCTATTATAGCAGACCGAGGTGTCTTTAAGAAGCAAGCTAATCACCAAACCCTGCAGTCCCTCTAAGACAGGAATTTGGGAAACCCTGCTACTGGGAGTTAAGCTAGAGTTTGATTTGGGACGCACCCTTGCTGTGACGTCACGTGCCTCGGAGGGCGTTGGCCTGGTGTAGACTGAAAGAGTTTAAAACTGCAGCTCTGCGTTTCAATCCGTTCCAGTCCCTCGACCCTGCTGTCGGACTTGCGGAGTAACATTGTGTCCTCGTCTCTCTGCGTCTTAACAACTTTTCATCGCGGCATAATCTCTCCTGGAAATACTTTCACGCAGATCCTTGTAAGTTGGACTCTTTATTGTTCTGGTTGATGTTATTACTGCCTAGGGATGGTTGCTTTTTCGGCTTCCGGAAGAAGTAAATAAATCCCGAGACGCACCATTTTTGCGCACCTTTACGCACCTTCGCGTGCTGTGTGTGTTTTGTCTGCCTTGGGATGTTATGATGTGTTTCCTAACATTCTCAGTGTGCGTTGTGTTTATTCCATGTAATATATTGTCAAAACATAAATAATTCATACAAACACAGCTGATGCCATTTTAAATATTTAGTAAACATCGCCTCTTGCTTTATTACGCACAACCAAATATACAGGTTTATGTTTATTTTTAATGTTATATCCTTATAATAATCAGAGAATGGAGACCAATAGAAAAGTAATAGTATCACTAAATAGTCCCAACTGTTGAGTAAAGAGAGTGCTCACTCTCATTGGGAATAAATGATGACTGAATTAATTCAACACCCAGAATGTCGCTGCGTATTTATTTATTTATTTATTTATTTATTTATCAATCAATCAATGTCATTTTAATTGGTTTATTTTCTTGAGCTTAAAGTCCCTCTGATGACTGTATGAATATAAAAGGTGCACTATTTCCAGGCTCATAGCTTCCACAGGCACTGCATTATACCAGAGCCAACGTTAAAGTAAATGTAGAGGAAGCCACCAGTTTTTTTTTTTTTTTTTTTTTTTTTTTTTTTTTTTTCTTCTAAATAAAAGTGAAGTAAGTGTGGGTCTGTGTGTGCAGAAATCCATAAGTGGAAACATGCTGATCCTTCTTTGTGGCATCGTATTCCTGCACATTGCAGTTCTGGTCCTGCTCTTCGTCTCCACTATAGTCAATGTGAGTATATGCTCTTGTCATCATAATCATCATCATCATCATCATCATGTTCTCCTTTTTAATAGAAGCTCATTATTGAGAGTATGTATATTTATTTCCACAGGCCTGGACTGTAAGTCCTACCAGTAGCTCAGACCTTTGGCAAAACTGCAGCACACTCGTCACAGGGTCCGGCTGCCAGCTAGGGGAACACGGAGGTAGGGAATGTTCGCTTGCTCCCTTTCTCATCTTCAGCATTAAAATACTGTACAGGGTGATGCTTGGAAATCAATACGCACCAGGATTTTAGACATGGCGTGGCAAAGCGAGGGCTAACGAGTGGCACTGCGAAATTGTATATCGCTCAAGGTTGCATTTTGTGGAATATCTGTTTTGTTTGTATCTTGGTACAAAATGAATGGTTACATAATGACATTGCTGTCTAGTTCTTAAGAGATTTAGTTGAAATACCTACAACAGGATTGCGCATCAGTTGAGATGTGATTTGAGGTCAGACTTTGGCTGCTAACTGGGCGTGACGAGGCTTATTTCAAGGGTGTCATCTGTCCATGCCCCTCTTCTGCACCGATTTGGTTGTCTGCTTTACACCAGGTTAAAAAGGATCACTTATTATTCACAGACCGTGATCTCTGACCTCTGGGTAACTGTAGTCGTAAAGACCTTCTGAAAAATCCTTTACCACACTCACATAGGTGTGACCGTGAGCTCCGCTGCCACTTCTACTGCCATCTAGGGGTGAGAATGCAGCTTCGCAACTTGAGTGGGATGCGAGATCCCCCGGCTCTAGCAGCTCATCTCGGCAGTATAAATAGTCTCCGTGGCCAAGGCTGAGCTCAAAACCCTTGTTTGGGAGTGGAGATGGTAGACTAGAGTAATGGCACAGGGTGGGGCACAGGTCGCGTATGTAGAACAGCTTAAATTTAGACAGCTATCTGGTTGTGAATGTGAGTGTAAGGTGCTGGGAGATCCTCTGACTACTGTGTTTTACATAGCGTGCTGCTGGGTTGGGTCACACCCAAGGATCATATTTAGATAGTATTGGTGGTTCGTAATAAAAAGATCAGAGAGATGTCATCTGTAGTTCACATGCACTAGGGACATGCAATACATCAATGAGTTAATCGTGTTGGGTGTTTTTTAATGATCCTGATCTCACAAGTTTTGAAAAATTGTTTTGAAAATTGCAGCATTGGCTGCGTCTGTAGACATGACGCACTGGGTTCCCCGTTTCGTTTTTTGATGCATCGTGGACAGGGATGTGAAAAAAGTATTCAAGTACCAGATGCATTACAATTTACTCTTCCACTCCACTGCAGTGAAAAATGACACATTTTAGAATTTCACCCATTTTTAAAAAAAATTTATTTATTTTTTACATTTAAAAATGTCAGCATTACCAAGCATTTGTGATGAAAGATAAACAGTACTGAGTGCTATACGTAATGAAGAAGCCGTTATTAAATTGCTGTGTGAATGTATACCCGTTCATAACGGTTAAGTTTGCTATCTTGATGATAAATACTAATAAATAATAAAAATACAATAATGACGCACAACCTGTTGGTTGGCATTTTACCGTACGTGCTTCCATTTCTGATTATTCTGTTAATAATCTCATTAAGAGGTACATGAAGCTTTTTTCATGGTGGAAAAATGAAAAATATTAAGACGTAAAGCCAGAAAGAAAAGAAAAAATCATACTGTAGGCATTGTAGAAATCAAAAACGTATGTATCAATATCAAAATTCATTTAAACTTTGAGCGAGAGGACTAGAGCTAATCTAGAGCAGGTGGACTAGAGCTAATCCAGATGTGGACCAAGCGAAAAATTTTGTCCGATTGAACTGAAACAGCGTTGTAGGAGAGACGCATCGCCATGATTAGCGACTACAGATTTCTTAGCGTGCACCCAGCTCGGCTTCTGAAGCATATCTTCTGTTGCAACTTGTGCAATAACATGCAGTTATATAGCTGAAAGCATCTCATTGGACCAGAGACTAGCTACAGGGTTCGAGAGACAGGGTTCACAGATGTATATTTTTATTTATTTATTTATTTATTTATTTATTTTTTTCACTGGCTGGGTCATCTTTTCAGAGGCAGTGGAGCTAGTCAAAATATGACCTGATCCTTGACAACGAGCTAAATATGAATGATTAAGCATTTAAAAGATAACCGTTCCATCAAGATTTCTCGTGACTTCTATGTAACTGGATCTTTACACCAATGTTATTTAAATAATCCTGATCTAGACATTTCCACTCCTATGTCTAATACATGTAGTGATCCATATTGTGCTGTATGGGGAATATATAACGGCAGTATGCTATTTTTCTACAAATCATGCACACGACACACCCGACTCCTATGACCAATAACTCAAAAGCTTGAATTGAATATTCAAAGCCTTACGCAGTAAATGTGCCTTGATTTATTATTCTTTAAATCAAAGAATTGGACACGGGACACGATGGATTTATCCTTTCTGGTTCTGTTTAGCATGTTATGAGAGATGTTTAGAATCAGATGGACAAGTTCCCATACACGTGCTTTGGCTCCTTTAACAGCTAAAAGGTTGAATTTCTGGTTCCGTTTTGGATGATGTAATCATTTTAGAAGGCACGGTCTGTATGTGTTTTTGTAATGAAGCAGAACCGGCATGTGCGGCTGTGTTTGTTCGTTGAGTGCTCATAAGTCAGTCACGTGACTGCTGGGCGAGGTCATTAAAAGCCCGAGCACTTTATTTAGGCCTCCCTTTTTTTTTTTTTTTTCTCTTTCTTTTTTTTCTTCTTTTTTCCATGTGTGGTTAGTAATCAAGGCATCATCACCATTTGTTAGGGAGTACAGCAGGAACATGAGTACTGCAGGATCTATGATGGCTCTCCAGAGGAACATCTGCATCTGTCTTAATTACATGATCATTTAATAAAACCTACTTGGGTGCATTTTGTTTCAAACCTAAAGAGCAGTATTTGCATGGTTTGTGTGTTTGTGTATGTGTACGTAAGCCATTGTAATTATGTACTGTAAGTGTAAATGGCAGGAAAGACCAAGCATCAGGAGTTCATGGGCACAGTAATGGATACCAGGAAGGAAATGCAGCTCAAGCTGTATACTGCAGAGCAGAGTTGAATGAAGTCCATGTGTATTTTTTTTTTTTATTATTATTTATTTATTTATTTTTAGAAATGAGAAACTGAATGAACACAAAGTGATGGGCCTAATTTGAATAATTTCTCATTATTTGATTCGAATGGACATCCTGAGAGATTAGATGGCCTATAAATCGGTGTCTTTAAAGGTGCATTAAAAGTGACGAGCTATTCAGTTCAATTAAATGTATTTGTGGTGTTGTTAAAAATAGACATGGTCACAATGCATCCCTACAGAAGTCTGCTTGTAGATTTAGATTCCTAATAAACAAAACAGGAAGAACCCTTCCGAAGAACCAGACTCAAAATAGAACCCATCGTCTTGGCGTTGAAATTGGACAGCCATGTTGTAAATCATTACAGTATATTTACACACACCCAAACACATAATCTGCTGTATAAGAGTAGATTCAAACAGTACTAAGTGTGTTGAAAGGACGGTCACTATGAACAGACTGATCTGATGAGAGTCTTGGGGTGGGCACTGGACAGTCTTGTCCAGATATGGTCATACTACTTTTCGCTTTTTTTTTTTTTTTTTTTTTTCTGGCCCTGAAATGCTCTCCATTCCCGTTCTCTCATTTGCCTTATTTTTCTCTTAAGAGCCAAATCACAAGGCATGCACTGCTTCAGTACACAGGGTGTGGTCAGTTCAGGGAAGGCAAGAGATTCACCACACAGGGCCTCTAAAAATGACAAACTGCCCCTTTAAGTCTCCATGAATTTAAATTAATGCACCGGTATTTTGATTGTGTGTGTGTGTGTGTGTGTGTGTGTGTATATAATGGCTTGAGACTGATGCAGGGATCAGTCAGTACTAACAAGGTTATTGTGCTTTTTGAAAAAAAATAGCTGTTATTTTTAGGTGATGGTGCTGTAATGCATTTACTCTGATCTAAACCCTTTTAAAAGATAATCTGGAGTCTGCTGGTATTGTTCCAAACTCACACTGCAACATGCTCTTTTCTTTGTATAGACACGTGTGTATATAAACTATAGGAAATGGTGTGATCAACTGGATTTGTTCAACACCTGTTGGAACAAAAGGCTTTGAATATAATGACAGGCTCATTACATTTTGAAACGTGTACACAAATCCAAGAGTTTTCTCCAAACTGAAAGAAAAATTCTTAATCTCTGGATCTCATTCTGCACATAAGTCTTTAGGCTATGCAGAATATGCCCTATTTTGCATCAGTAGAGTGTTTAGTATCCTGGCATGTCGGTTGCCAAAAGGAGAACTCGTACCCCACTGAACAAGAGTGAAAGAGAGATGCGGAAACCTGAAACTACATGCCTGACCCTTAGACAAGAAATAGACATGCTAAAAAGTCTCTGCATACTACAGCCAATTTAGAGTACTCAAATAGAGAGAACAAATCGTAAAACTCTTGTCCTTCCAGAGAAAGAAAGGATCTAGTCTTAATAATGGCATATTTTATGTTCACTGTGATTTAATCATAACCTTCCATTTCAATTAATCTTCTAGCACGTTTAATAATAGTTCTGGTCTAGACGCTTATTAAGCGTGCGGAAGGTGACCATGGCAAGGAAAAGCTTTCCACAAAAACACCAGGAAGAAACCAATAAGGGAACTGAGACTTAAAATGGGAAGTTATTCTCCCCTGGTTAAAACTGGTATTGGAATTACAGCAGGAATGGTACAAGTGAGATTACTATATGAACCAAGTCCATCTGTTAAAGATCATGGAGATGCAACGTTTTCAGAACAATTGCTTTCAGAACTTAATCAAATTCAAGGTTTAAAACCCCTTTTTTTTTTTTTTTTTTTTTTTTTTTTTTTTTGCGCCAAATTAAGAAAGTCGCTTTGGACAATCTTGGTATTGATGACAAAACAGGAAAGTTTTATTAGATCATAAAATATTAGAGCCAGTCAAGGGCGTTAGCTGAACTGTTAATCCTCTGGGGCGGAGCCCAGATTCTTCTCCAGCAAAAAAACCTTTATAAAACGTATTTCTAAACAGACCGTTTCCATGTGTTTTTTTTGTTAGGTTTTTTTTTTTCTTGCATGTGAGAACTAATTGCTTAAAAAATTAGAAAGTTGGACAAAAGGTTGGATTTATCACAAAACTTGCCTCTGGTGTTTTCATTGTTTACAGGATTACTAGACCGATTTAAATAGAAAACTTTTTGGCTATCTAACATAAGACTAGGCTAGTTAGGTGTCGCTTGCCAAGTGGAGGCACAACTAAGTGATCACTTGTACAGTATGGGTTTAGCTGCTACAGTGTCATGAAAATGATAAATAGTTAAGCTGTCCTTACGCTCTGCTTATATCATGTCCACATAACTTGGAACTCATAGACATTTTCACACCTTACACACACATCCTGCTCAACATGTGAGGATGTTAGGGTTTCAGGTTCATCCCCTTTAATGGTTAAGGAAAAAAAAAAAATCAATGTATGTACATTTTTCCACTCACATTAACTGATTGTGTGAGCTAGCATTGAGACCTGTCGGCCAATAAGACATGAGTATTTTCACATATTTTCCGGTAAACTCTATCTGATTGGTCCTTCCTTTGTTCACTGAAGATACAAAACTACAATATTGCTGTCGTCTTTTACTGGTGTTCAGTTATGTAGTGACAAACCGCTCTAAGTGGAGAATTATAGAAAAGGTCTAAAGGAAAAAATCTGATAGAAAAATTGCCCCAGCCAGGTTATGCCCCTGGAGCCATAATTATGTCCTAATATATGCAAATACATTGATCAGGAAGATAGTGTGGAATATTTAGACTTTGAGACATTCCTAAATGATATATTTGTAGAGTCTGAAGTTCTTGAGGAGAGTTGAAATGTAGGCAGAGTGTAACTTTTGTCTTGTTGTCTAATGATGTGGTAATTTTTAATTAAAAAAAAAAAAATTTTTTATTGAAAATACTGTATCATATTCAGGTTTTGAATTGCACAGAAAACTGTGTGTCAAAGTAAGAAATAGATCGAGACATCACTGTACTAGATCGTCTCTGGTTCCTGGCTCCCAAATGCAGGTTTAAAATTTTTTTTTTCTTTTTTTTTTTTCCTCCCTAGAACATCAGCCATTTAAAGAAATATATCCCAAATAGTAGAAAACTTTTAAAGCTTCACAATTTCAGCCAAAGCACTATTAATACTTATATAACTACTAGCTGTACGGCAAAACTTACTACTATGCAAAGCTAAAACAATAACTGGCTAATATTAGCATGATTCATTATTTCAAATTGTTTCATTACTATGAAATACTTAATACAATAATGCAATGCAAATAGTATCTAATTCTTTATATTTAAAGCACTTTTAGATTTTGCACTCAACCCACGGGTAGCGTATGTCAGTCTTCCTACTTAAAAATAGTTGAGCGCAGCGAAGCCATTTGAAAATTGACTTGTATTTATGAAATTTTAGAAATCGAAGCTTAAAGCTAGCTACATTAACTGCAACCTGGTGAGTGTGCTGATATATTTCCGGTTTATTCCACGTATACACACACTGTCTCAGACCAGGTTTAATTTATTAAATGACAATTCTATTAAAACCAGTCTAGCTTGCATGTTGGGCGTAGCCTGGCTGTCATTATTTGAGGCTTCATGTTGTGTCGCAGTGCTACAGCAGCCACATTTGACCATATCAGTGCCACACGGTAGACTGCTGACGTTTCACTTGAACGGAGATTATTATTGTTCATCCGCTCTGTTGCAAACATGCAGCCTATGAGCTGAATAATTAAAAAAAAATATATATATATACATTTCCTGGAATTGAGGAAACACTAAGCAGAGCACTAAGTCTACACACCCAGATAAATTCCCATATGAGAATTGTATTGCGCATCTAATGAAAGATTTAAATGCTAGCTTTAAAAGCTTCACATTCTATACACCCATCAAGATAAGTACTAAGGTGTGTTACCGGGCCTCGTTTATATTTCTCTGGATCAAGGATGAGCAGACGATCGATATTTAGAGAGCCGGAATCATTTTAAGTGTCTGGAACTTGTAGGAACAGGATACTCCCATTTGTGAAGTGCTCCAGTAAAAATGTTTTTGGCAGGATGACAGACTTCGAGCTCTTTTAGAAAACATTTGTCTCGTATGTTTTGTCTCTGATGGATTCAACATGTTTATTTGGTCTCATTTCTGTTGAACTGGTTTGATTTATTTGAGATATTTAGTGTCTAGTAGCCTGTCTTTTTAAATAGATGAGCGGTCTGGTTCATGTTCAGAATGAACATTCGTAACTCGTATAGTTTTGATCCAACTGCCGTATACTGTTCGGTCATGTCATGTAATGTAATCCTAGTGTCTTTATTTATTAAACATGTCAAACTGAACTTTCTGTGAGGTCTTTGAGATATATTCTGCAATAAAAGAATGTCCTAATGATCCAAATTTCTGTTTTTTTTTTTTTTTTTTTTTTAAATGTATTTTTCTTACAGTATGGATTCAGGCAGTTCAGGCTCTCATGATCCTGTCCATCATCTTCAGTTTCCTGTCACTCTTACTGTTTTTCTGCCAGCTCTTCACGCTGAAGAAGGGTGGACGCTTCTTCCTCACTGGAGCCTTCCAAATCTTTGCCTGTGAGTATCGTTCTATCTGAATTGCTTGGTGAAAAAGGCGCTTGCTGATTTTAAACTGTCTTTAAATTTTTCCAACGTTTTTTTATTAAGTGTCTCTGCCTCTAGTCTGTTCACGAGCACAGCGTTTAAAAACGGTATGTACCTGCTGGGGAGAACAGAATGAGGTTGAGATTGACGTTTCGTAGCTAATCTGAGTATGCTAGGAGAAAATATTCCCTCATGCCATATTCAGTTCCACAGTGAACTCACATCAGATCCATACATAATGGTCATGACGGCAGGAATCAATGCTGGAAATCCTGTCCTTGTTCCTGTTGGCCTGAAACTTAAAAATTCTTAAATATCAGGGTTTCTTCAGGACATTTTTCTAATATATATGGATTCTCCCCCCAGAACATGTCCTTCCAAACTTATTTATCCAAGTAACACATCCCTTGCTACTAGAGGTGACCAATGAAGTTCTAAAACAAAAAGTTTATTTGTATGCTGTGTATGATTTTGTTCCAGCCTTTACAATGATATACTAATCCATTTCATTGATCTTTTAAAATAACTAGCTCATTATATTTCCCTTAGTTTTCATTTTCCACCAAAAATCTATGTATACGCTTGTACAAAAGTCTGATTATGATGTCTTGTAAATCTATGTCGAATCAGAAGAGGATGACAATGCATCTAAAAATCAATTACTTCTCCCATTCCTACTTCATCCACACACACACACACACACACACACACACACACACACACACACACACACACACACACACACACACACACACACCTCTCAAAGTCAATTTTCTAAGCATATCCTTGGCATCTGTTGAGGCTTGCTAATTAATCTAATTAGTCCTGTCAAATTTTGTTATACATTAGATTGTGCAGAATGTACTTAAATGCCTTCCAGTTCAATAACAGGCCAACATCCTGAGTCAATTTGTTCAGATATAATAAGTTTGTATATTGAGATATAATTAAGCAAGTTCAATACTGACTCTAAACATGTTTATCTTGTTGGTGAACTTGTGTTGGAGGACCCTGAATGTATTTAAGGTGACACTGCTAAATTCTTACATGATACTGTTTCTGAGAATATAAAACATTATGTTAATGTGAGCTTTTAGGGGTTAGAATGCAGGGTGGTTGGTCACATTAGCAGTTAGCTGAATGTCAGGTGGTGGGGGCTGTTTGGAGCTTGGTGTCTCCAGGTGCCCACTGGATTGGCACCAGAAACAGAGACCCAGACACAAACTGAAATGTCATGGCTGGCACGATGGGGGTGGCTTTGTGCCCTGCCAGACTGAGACTGATCTCAGAAAGTGCTTCATCATGCTGCGGATGTGAGTGTGCTGAAAAGAAGATGAAGACAGTGTTTGCTCTGTCCACTGAGAAATGTAATGGACACTGCCTTGTCTGGTTCAGTTGTGTATGTTTCAGGAAATGTCAGCATTAGTCAATATCACACACGAAGACCAGTGTACAGGTTTTTCTTCACTTTGAAAGTTTTTACATCCTGGAAATCCATGTAAAACTTCCATGCAAATCCTGCATTGAATGCAGAAAAGGTTCTACTTAGAATGGGTTGAGCAAGGAGAAAGCCTCTGTTGCAAGATTCTATGTAAAACCTTTGTCCCAGAGGGGCAAAATTAAGAACGCTTTAATGTTGTACCTTTTTAACATTTTAAGAGTATAACTAACCTACCATCCTACCAACCAGCTACCTTTTAAATTACCAGCAGAACCTACCCAGCCAACCTACCTATATACAGAACCTGCCATCCAACATACAGTCACAGGCCTTTAGATGGGTGAAGATTCTGCCTTCCTGAAACCTTCTCTTCTGTAGGATTTGTACATGGAACTTTTAAGGTTTCCCAAAGAACATTTAGCGTTCTACATATAACCATTTTAACATACCATCCCATCAACTAAGGGTGTTACTTTGAACCTTTTGTGAATTCTATGTAACTTTTGTGGAGTCTATGTAAAAACACAAGAAGATCCCAAGAACCCAGGAAGATGCAAGAAAATACCCAAAAAGGACAAATTAAAGGACTATTTCGCATTCGAGATTGAACTACATATCTATCAACTATCCTTCCAATCCTACAAACCTTTCCAAACCTTCTAACCTGTCATCTTACCACCTTAAATACCATCCTAAACACATACCTATGTAACCAACCTATCGAAACAATAAACAAAATATTCATAATAAAGCCCATTAATGAACCAGTCTATATGTGAAAGGTTGCATAGTGATACCAATGGATGGCATTAATCATCTCTTGCCAGGTCGTTCCGTTAAGTCATATGCCCATGCATGTGACTAACCATGTGCCCACCAGTAAACCAGTAGTGAAACTTGCTGTTTCAAGTAATGAAGCTGAATATTCTGTGTTCTTCCCCTCCATCAGGTTTGTTCGTCATGTGCGGCGCGATCATCTACACGGTGATGAAGCACACGTGGGTTCCCGCGAATGAATCATACGGTTATGCCTACATCCTGGCCTGGGTGGCTTTTCCTCTGGCGCTCATCAGCGGCTTAATCTACGTCATCTTGAGGAAACGGGAATGAACAGGGTCACCCCCTTGAGGCTCGACCTCCAGACATCGAAGATCCTCTAAATCGCTTACCGCATCTGCAGACAAGTTTAAACAGTCCATATCTTATTATATAATATAACGTTACGATATCGTACAAGAATCACCACCACGAAAAGACATAGAACAACCAATGCGGTCATTGTTTGAAGATGTATATAGTATCTTTGGTTTAAAACCTATTTATAACACTTTTTACATATATGTACATAGTATTGTTGTGTGTGTTGACAAAGAGCTTCTTTGTTTTGTTTTTGTTTTTCGCTAATTAAGTGCCTACAATGTGTGTTTTGTCAGAGGCACGTGCATTATTAGCCATATTGTGTGTTTTTATTTTTCTTACACTGCCAAAAACGGTTATAAAAAAAATAAAATAAAAATCCTTTGAAGTATTTTAACCAAAGAGCATGTATTAAAAATAGTGATATGCTATAGAGAACTGAAACCGCTTTAGAAATATAGACATGTGATAACACTTACTGAAAACTTATGCAAAGCTAGATACAAAAGTTGACCATTTTTTGCTTTTAAAAGGATATTAATTTCTTTTTTTTTAAAATTGTTTTTATTCGAAAAAAAAATGGTGCTATGTATTTACCATTCCTATAGCCATTTTGATTTTATTTAGTCAGACCGAAACGAATGCCTGCGAGTACACGTGATGGCTCTGTATACTTACTTCTGTACATACAGTACTTACCAAATAGACTCATTTTATAATAAATTGTGTTGGAAATAACGCAAGATTTGAGTATTAGCCAAGCAAATGGCTTTGAAAGGCCACAGACGTAGACATTTTAGCGATACTGTAACAGCTAAGAGGGCATTATATTACCAAATGCCATCAGTAAGGTGTGAACTGCCCGGTATGCGAGTGTATCTGTGTTGTGTGTCTAAAGCTAGCTGAAAAACAAAAAAACAAAAACATGCACTAGAGTTAAAACACACATATTTATGCAAGCTACTTGTGATTGAAGGGAATCTTACTGGCATTTTGCATGGATTGAAACATCAGACTTGGATATTTTCTGGTAGTGGATGTACCAGACTTTTTGCATTCGTTGCAACATTGTGTTGATACTTGAAATGTGACATGCTGACTGTCCATTTTTGTGAAAAATACCCAAAAACAACAACAACAAAAAACGTCTCCACCTTGAATTCAGTCTTTTACTGGACGTCATGTGGTTCTTTACAAATACATCACTTGCAAACTCATGATCTGTATGCAACTCACACTGAGGACCATGTAGGGAAAAAAAAAAAAAAACTATAGGAAAATCCCTATGCACTGAAACAAACAATAAATTACCATTAACGAAATTTGTTGTCGGATCTCATGGTTATGTGATTGCAGTGTTTTGGTGCATGTCTAAAACAACATCCTAATCAATGTGAGTGAAATAATGAAGTCATATTTTATCATTATTTACCCAAGTTTCTTCAATTAAAACACTGATTTGATAGGTTTCATCACTACAGTAGAGATAATTACAGAATTAAAAGTTCTAACCATTGTCAGCTTTGTTGCATACTTGTACACTGTACTAAACCTCACCTAAAGGCCGTAGTTAACACTGTTTCTGTGGTCAGAGGAGGAAGCAGAACCTCTCATGATGGCCATTTTAGAAACGCGCCACTCTCTGTAACGTTGAGCAGCTGTTCGCATGTTCACACGAATGCTTGTGTATTTATTAAAAGCTATTAAAGAAATCTTGCTCTGTCTCAGTGAGTCTAAGTCAAAAACACGATGTATTGTATGGGAGCCAGTGTTGTCTGTCGGGTGAGGGTGTGGCCGGAGTAGTTCTGATGAATCATGCTGAATCACGTCATCTAGCGTTTAAACATAGACGAAAAAAAGAGGAATGTCTTATTATAAAGACACTGGAAATTTTTCCACTGTCTGTTAAAACAGCTGACTTTAACAAATCAGTTTAATAAATACTTTTCTCTAACACACCCCTAAAGAATATTTTAAATAAGTGAAAACTAATGCTCATCTAATGCTAATTAGAGCTAATGGTGTGTATATATATATATATATATATATATATATATATATATATATATATATATATATATATATATATATATATATATATATATATATCCAGAGGTTTTCTAGGGGGGAACTGATTGGAGTAAAAATGCCAGATAGATGTAAATACTGTAAATAAATCACGCCATCTAGTGGTTAATCATGGATGATTAACCACTAGATGGTGGTTTTCAAAGTGGGGGCCGCCAGGGGGTGCCCGGGGGCCTCAACAATTTGGTGTGAAAATATATAAATAAATACATGATTCTCACTATCAGACAACCACACACACACACACACACACACACACACACACACACACAATAAATTCTTAATGTAATGTAATGTAAAGATGAAAGAGATAATTATTAATAAAAAAGGGGGATATATTCAGAAGTCTGTATGTTTTAATGTGTTTTAAAGACATCTTGCAAAAGGGGGGCCTCGGTCAAATGTTAATGCCATTTGGAGGGGCCTTGCCTTTAACGTTATGATTAAATTATTACCCCCCCCCCAAAAAAAAAAAAAAAGAATCAGACTTTTGAATGTAACTGTATGCCAGTGAAAAGCTGGAGTGTGAAACATCGCCCTCCTGTGGTCAGTGCGTTAAGACACATCTGAAGAAGAAGAAGGACAAGAAGGTGGAGAAGAGAAATTAACACTGAGTGCGTATCAATCAGCTCCCTAGTTCAGTAATCAGGTCACTGATCAGGGAGTAGGACATTTTAAGGGCTGTCTCAATCACAAAATCCTTACAGTGCACTGAAACATTTGCTCCATAAAAAAATCCCACAATGCACCGCAAAAACCAGGGAGCTTCGATGTTCACTATGTTCTCTTACTGATAACATTTTCTGAAGCCTCTCAGCTAAAAAAAAAAAAAAAAGAAAAAAAGAAAAGAAAATGGGGACAAACTTTCAGACAACTTTGTCTACAAATGTTAAGTGGCTTGTTATTGTTGTTGTGGCTCTCACGTGATTACTTACGTTAACGATTTTTAGCGTATTTGACATTCTATATACACGGATTTGAGTCTAAAGAGTTTTAAATGTTTATTTATTTATTTATTTTTTAACACACTAGCTGGTGTATGATCCTGTTCGACGTACCATGACAGAAACGATTACGCTAGCAAAATTTACATGACATAACACTTATTTTTTTTCTTTTTTGGTGACATTTTTGGTTACAACTTGAGTACGTAGTCATGTCATCGGAACTGAGTTCAGTGTCCCAGTGTGTAGTGAGCCAAGGTCCTTACCAGTCCCTGAACTCATGTACACAATATACCTGATTCACCACCTTGGGAGCTGATCGAGACACACACAGACATACACAGACAACACCAGTGCAGTCTTCTGAAAGTGTTACTGTTAGATCGCCCTCTAGTGGTCATCACATTAACCTGCAGATGATCATTTCACAGACATAAATTCAGATTAGCTGATTCTGTATGTAGACAAAATGAAGACAATTGAAAATGAATAAAATATAAAGTAACAAGTGTACATAAATAAATGTTTGCAATAGAATATTATTATTTATATACATTTATGTATTCTATGCTTGTTATGTGTAGGCTGTTTCATATAAAATCCAGATTAAAAACATTTTGAAACTATAAATATTGAAAAAATAAAATGCAAGTAAAAGCCATATCTGATTCATTTATGTGGGAACATTTGTCATTGAGAGTGTGAAACTGATTCATGTGATTCATTTCTTATCTACTGCCAACACAGTCAACATCCTTCAAGACAACAGACAAATATGACTGAATACACCAAATGCACATTAAAACACAATTTCAGGAGAATTTATATCTATAACAAAAGAAGTAATGAAGGTTCAAAATTCAGTTATTTAATACAGAAACAGCTTTATCATCTGCCATAGCCTACTTATACTTATTTACAATACTTATGAAAATCAGGTATCTGATTACAAAACAAACCATTTTCTGTTGCGACTTTAGACGAAAGCAGAAAATATAAACTAAGCAGTTCTCACTATATCTTCCAATTTAAACACATTTTATTCAATATTACTAGATACATCTCTCTCTCTTTCTGAATTATAGACAATATTTTAAAATGTAGTCATATATGCCTTGAATGTAACATATTGTAACATCATGTATATAGACATGTCACTCCTAAAGTTTCTGTTATCTCTCTGATAGGTCTGTTTTGTTTCTCCAGCCTAATGATGGCCTCCTTCACTTGTATCCACACCTCTTTGGCCTGCATATTGTGAGATCCCATGAACAGCTACCAAATGCAAATTCAATGCTTGGAATTAACTCCAGACCTTTCATCACCTTAATTTGTCAATTTGATGAAACAGGCCACACCTGGCAATTGTGCAATTACTTTTCAGCCTGTAAAAATGGTCAAATGGCTGTAATTCCTAAACGGTTAATGTAATATTTTCATTAAGCTCATTGAATTAAAGCTGAAAGTCTACACTTTCAAATCATATCTTGATTGCTTCATTTCAAATCCATTGTGATGGTGTGCAGAGGCAAACTTCAGGCAATTGTCACTGTCCAAATACTTATGGACCTGACTAATACACTATCGGGAAAGACAAGTTTCGGTTTTCCCAAAAAGGAAGATGCTATATTCATTGGCAAATTCATCTTACACAAAATGATCAAATATTCATCAAGTCACCAAATGGCTGCTAAAATAACTAACTAAATACTACTACTACTACTACTTCTACTACCACTAATAATAATAATAATAATAATAATAATCAGTTGATTGCTCATACAATGATAAAATATCTAAGTGTCATAGAATGTCCTGGAGTAACTAAATATTATTAGTATATTAATATAATAATAACAATAATACTACTAATAATAATACTAATATGATTAGTATAATAATTAAATATTATTATACTGCTTAGTCTGTATGATAGATTTTGTGGCTGTTGCAGTTTATAAAAAATAATAATAAAAATCTGAAAAGCCTAGAAAATAAAGCAGTGAAAAAGCTCAGACTTTAAGACTTTCAGGGTTAATTATTGTCGGCTGTGATTAATAACTAATAATTAACACCTGATTGTGGTTCAGTTAGTCACGCTTCTATGCCTGCAATATGAACACACTGTTTTGACTTATTTTAGTAAATAAGTGATCAAATCTTATTTGAGATTCTAATTACTGATCAAATGTAGGCATTGATTCATAATTAGTTAGTAATATTTCACACAAACATTTCTGACTCCCAACAACAACAACAACAACAAAGATTATTTGTGTCTGAGATGGTGCGTGGAAGATCGCCCTCTTGTGGCCACAGTCTAATAACACAGATGAACATCACATACATAGTGAAATTCACAAATTACTTTTTTTTGTTGTTGTTGTTGCATTTAAAATCAAAACAATAGAGAAGATGGAAAGAGTAATGAAAAAGGAAGAAATAATGAATTGAAGGCTCAAAAGTGTGTCAGAAAATAATGATAAGAGAACTTATTCCAAGGTCACAGTCCATTTAATCCTGTTTAAGTGTTTCACACATCATTAACTGTAGACACATTAGTCTTAATTTGAGAGCTCAGTATTTGCCCAATGAGGCCATCCACACTGGGTTTCGTGTGTGTGTGTGTGTGTGTGTGTGTGTGTGTGTGTGTGTGTGTGTGTGTTTAAGCTCACCATTTACCCCTTATTCTATTACTGAGATTTATAAAAGATGTAAATTGCATATTTTTGATAACACACACACACAGACACACACAAATTTGAGATAAACATATTTGTGATGAATATTTCTGGAAATCAGGCTAGAGGTGAGCCCAACTGGGAGTATCTCAATGCACCAGACAAATGACTCTTCATTCATGTCTCTTATCTGATAATGGAGGTAATTAATGAACGTGACCTCAGTGACCCCGGGGAACTTCAGCATGTCTGAGGGATGTAACGTGTCCCGTCCCGTTTCGCTTCCCCTGTCATCTGTTTTAGGCCACAAAACCACGCTGAATATTTTACACAGATGAGCAAATGCACATGCATGTGACACTCAACATATAACCTTCCTGTGAGAATATGGGATAAGGATTGATTAAAAATTGGTGGGGTTTTATAAAAAGATGATCCATTAAAGAAGCACGGGAAAGACGTTTATACCTGTCCTATTAAATATACAGTTCCCAGCAAGGCCAGTTCATTTGTTTGTGCTGTACACCAAAGACACTTAAGTTTGAGATCAGAAGATGGATATGAGACGAGAGTTTAGGATTTCAGCTTTTATTTCTTGGTATTTACATCTCGATGTGTTAAACAGCATAAAACATAGAACCTTTTGTATCAGACCACCCAATTTTTAGGTGAGCAAAAGTATAGGAACAGATAAGTCTTGAAGTAAATAACACAATATTTCGTTGCACATCCCTTGCTTGCAATAATTGCAGCAAGCCTGAGACTCACTGACATCACCAAACTGTTGGTTTCTTCTTCTGTGATGCTTTTCCAGGCTTTTACCACAGCTTCTTTCAGTTGTTGTTTGTTTCGGGGCTGGTTGCCTTCAGTTGCCTCTTCAGGAAGTGAAATGCTGCTTAATTGGGTTAAAGTCTGGTGATGGACTTGGTCAGTCTAAAACCTTCCACTTTCCCCCCTGATGAAGTCCTTTGTTGGTTTGGCGGTGTGTTTGGATCATTGTCTTGCTTCATGATGAAGTTCCTCCTGATTAATTTGGATGTGTTTCTTTATAAATTGGCAGACACAATGTTCCTGTAGACTTCTTAATTAATTCTGCTGCTACCATCATGATTTACACCATCAATAAAGATTAGTGAACCTGTTCCAGAAGCAGCCATGCAAGCCCAAGCCATGACACTACCTCCACCATGTTTCACAGATCGGCTTGTATGTTTTAGATCATGAGTAGATCCTTTCTTTCTCCACACTTTGGCCTTTCCATCAGTTTGGTAGAGGTTAATCTTGGTTCTAGAACTTTTGTGACTCATCTCTGTGTTTCTTTGCGAATTCCAATCTGGCTTTCTAATTGTTACTATTGATGAGTGGTTTTCATCTTGTGGTACGCCTCTATATTTCTACTCACGAACTCTTCTTCGAGCGATGGATTGTGATATCTTCACCCCTGCCCTGTGGAAGTTGTTGGTGATGTCACTGACTGTTGCTTTTGGGTTTTTCTTCACAGCTCTCACAAAGTTTCTGTCATCAGCTGTTGTTTATTTCCTTTTCCGACCCATTCAGTGTCTGTTGCTCAGTACACCAGTGGTTTCATTCTTTTTCAATACGTTGCAAATTGTTGTATCGTTGTAAATGTTTGTGCAATGCCACTGATTGATTTTCCCATCTTTTCTCAGCTTCAACATGGCTTGATTTTCTCCCATAGACAGCTCTCTGATCTTCATCTTGGCTTATCTTTTTTTAACAACAAATGCAATCTTTACAGGTGAAACTAAAGGCTAAAACCAAAAGTAGATCTTCAGAGCTATTTATTGTTGAAACCATCAATCTAATAGGACACACCTGAAATTCTAAACTCTCTTCTCACATTCATCTTTTGATCTCAAACCCAAATGTCTTCAGTCTACAGCAAAAATAAAAATGAATTACTGTAAGTCATTCCCCATGCAATGAATGTCAAACTTTGATCACATGAAGGGTTTTCCCAGGCCACCACACTTGAACCACGCAGCTGAAGGTTAAAAGTCCTTCTCAACTGCTTCTCTTCAGGGACTCAATATACAAGATTTCAGTAGGTAGAACAGAAGGCTAGCCACACTATTTGGAATGTCAGCCAATCAGAATGTGACATAAACCAGATTAGATTTTATTACAGTCATAATTCTGCCCACACAGGATGTTGAACTATGCGGGGGGTGGCTTTAGTAGTGCAAAAGATATATTTTATATCACCACAATCCTTTTTGTATTTATTTTGTATTTATTTTATAGTTAAACTCCAATACAGGCATGTAAATGAGCAGTTGAATGTTATGAATTCTCCTCAAGAGCCTAAAATATTTTTTGGGGGCAGTTCAGGGATTGATCACGCAAGCATTCAGTCACAAGAACAGTACACATTTTGCACCAATACATTCTGCATGTGAGTCCATCAAAGAGTGATATAATCCAAATTTCCCACGCAAGATGCTGAACTATGGGGGATGTTGAACTATGCTGTTGTTAAGGTAATTTTAGGTCTTAAGCTTGACGTTGAGCTTGCAACATCCAGCACTGTGTTCATTTCCACCGCTTCACGCTGTTTCCACGGCCATAATTGTTCACATCTTCAGGGTCAAGGATGCGACTGGAGAATAATTACATTAGACCCCGTAACCCCTCCCCGTTTTATTCTCACCCTTTTAATTTTGCCACGCAATGTCATTATGGCCACCCACCCCTATTCTCACGAGTCTATCGGGACACAATATTCTTTCATTTCTGAAACACAATGGGCGAAGCCACATGCAGAAGGTCTACCTTAATCTATCAAGCCTCCTTCAGTCAGCCTGAGTTGCTATCTGACAGGCATAGCATCGCAGGCTGCGTACAGCGACACAACACATGCAATTTAATCTCATGAAATGCAAATGGAGTTTTTTTTCATGGGAGTTGTTGGTGGAGGTGGTGGTAGTAAAAAAAGGGGAGGGGGCTCTCTTTTTGTCCAGACCAACAACCATCTGCTTGCTATCACTCATTCGGTTCTTCATTGGGTTGGAGTAATTTGTAGTCTTTAATAATTTGACTCTTAATTACAAAAAGCGATTAAGAAAGAAAGGAGGGAAGGAATGGAGGGTAAGGAAGGGGAGAAAGGGAACATGTTAGCATCTGGTGCAGATGCTATGACACATGCCATGTTTGTCAATGTACATGATGTGTAAAGTATATAACACACACACACACACACACACACACACACACACACACACACACACACACAGAGCTCATGTCCTAAAAGTATTAAATATGGAACAGTAAAACACTCGGGGACATGCTGTGATAGGAAAACCATTAATAATGGGACACATCTCAATGCAAAGTGGAGTTACTGTTACCACTCCGAAGCTGATTAATTTCCAAAAATAAGTGTTTTATTCCTCTTATATTCCAATTTTATTAACTAAGGAATCATATTTTTTATCCGTTTATATTAGTGGTTGCATGACTACTGATTTTTACTAGTTGACCTGCAAGTCAAAAATGTAATTGACTACTCAAATAACCTTATTTTCCACTGTCAAAGCAACAACTGTTTTCTTTGTGCAGCAAAGAATGCTTGTTCAGTTAACATCCATACACAGGTTACGAAGGAAATTTTCATTCAGCTTCACTGCTTTTCTAGGCTAAACTGCTAACAACCCATTCATCCATCCATTTTCCATAGCGCTTGCCCTACACAGGTCGCGAGGAGCCTGGAGCCTATCCCAGGGAACTTGGGGCACGAGACAGGGGACACCCTGGATGGGGTGCAGACCCATCGCAAGACACAATCGCACACTATGTACAATTTGGAAATGCCAATGAGCCTACAGTGCATGTCTTTGGACTGGGGGAGGAAACCGGTGTACCCGGAGGAAACCCATGAAGCATGGGGAGAACATGCAAGCTCTGCACACACAGGGAGGTGCGAGACAAAACTGCTAACCACTAAGCCACCGTGCCCCACCGTTTCTAACCAAAGTAAGAAAGAAAAATCTGTGCGATAAATGTGCAAAAAATGTCATCTGTGCATCTTATTACACATTTAACAATGTACCGATGCACTGAGCGAGTGGCTCAGATGAAATTGGTGATTCTGAGGATGTGATGTCTACAGCAGTGTCTGGGTGGTGTTTTTCCATGTTCAACTCCGACCTCAGTAGTGTCCAATAACAGGTTTGGATCAGCCTCTTTGAGCTGACATCTCCTGCTGATCTGACTCTAAACTAGCTGAGTGGGATCGGGTAGTGATGTGCAACCCGCGGCTCTGAAACGTCTCACACACAGAGCTGGTTGCAATGGAACTCAGTCTGCCAGACTGCAAACACTTCATATCTGTTTTGTTTAGCTTTTAGTGACAATAAAATAAGTGTAGGCTGAGTTACTTCAGAGGGTGGGAGTGGCGTGAAAAAATGTATGGAAACTAGTCGAGTAGTCTACTGTATGCAACACGTAGTTTAAATGTACATTAAATGTTGTGGAACAGCCACGAAACAAGTTCATTCCTGTTTTCACTTACTTTATCCTCTCTTGAAGTTATTGAGAAGCCAGAAAAAATGTTCAACACCAGACCAATCACAAACAAGAATTCATTAGCACTGTACTATAACTTTTTTTATTTATTTATTAAACACAGGTGTAAATACATGCTACAAAATCTTACCATCAGAATCCCAGATCATGGGTAGTGAACCTCATTGCCTCTTTTCCCTTCTGGTCCTGTAAATCCTCTTGAAGAGGTAAACTTGTTTAAAACCTGATCCCGTCTCAGCTATACACTTGAGCTCAGAAACAGATCTTCTATCCTCTGAGTGCATTTTCCCCAGTGTCATAGTGGACCTGCTGTTTTTATTCTCTTCTTGTCCATGTTCTTTGCCTGGTATCAGCCCTTACATTCTTCATGTGGACAAAAAAGTCTTTTAGCTGCCCCGGACCAGGCCAAGTAAGCCGGCGGGACGTCAAGGTCAAAATCAGGCGTAAGACCATCACGCTCACAGATCTGCCCTGTGATCCACATGCCGTCCATCATGCTGTCCATCTCACTTGGTGATCCTTAGAGCTTAGAGTTCTCAGGGCTGGTTAGAAGCCATAAAGATAAGGGCAAGAATGGAATTGTTGATTTTGCTCTTATTAAATATTTTTTAGACTTGAAGATAATGACAAAAGTTGCAACGCGGTCGATAATTCTACGAATCAGTTTAAGTCTTTTCCTTGCTGAACTAGTACTATTAAACCACTATATAGTGTTTAAGCAAGGTGTTGGGCCACTACGAACCACCAGAACAGCTTTAATGCTCCCTGACATCGATTCTGCTTGTCTCTGGAACTGTACTGAAGCGATGAACAGAATTTTTCCAGATGATATTCCATCAGTTCGTAATTTGATGATGGTTGCAGAGAGCGCTGTCTAACACATCACTCCATTCAGATAGAAATGTTTCATCCTAGGCAGGAAAGATTTGTATTGATTTGCTTAAAGGGAAAAGTGGAAACAAACCATAGCAACACACACACACACACACACACACACACACACACACACACACACACACACACACTATAACAGAGTCACAATTGTTTCCCTTAAATTTGTCACCCATAATGTACCTCACTTTTTCTGAATAACCCAATCGTCCATTGACCTTGTTATTAAGTTATGATTTTGTGGAGGTTTTTATACACTAATAAGTCAGGGCCTTTGTGTGAAAAGTTAATATTCACTTACAGGACAATCAGTGTATATACTGTATATATTGAGTTTGAAATAAATAACATTTGAATGCATTTAAAGGCCTGGAAACTCTGCTCTAATACATTCTAATGCATTATTGTGCTTTATAGAATATATGTTATCATTATTATTATTATTATTATTATTATTATTATTATTATTACGTTTTCACACTGTCAAACAAAAGCTTCCACGCTAAATGCCCTTGCAACACACAGCAAGGTGGGTTGATTTATTTATACTGTTCAAGCCCTCATTTCCACGAATAATTATACGATCATTTTTATTTGAACAACACAGCTAGGTATTATGCAAAGAAAAATGACAAAGTGAATTCATTTGGAGTAAGAAATGAGGAAAGGAACAAGAGAGGCTGAAGCTGGAGGTTAATGAAAGCATGATTAGTAAACCTAATTATCTGGGCTCTGGCTGAGCTCTTGGAAGAAAAAAAAAAGAGAGACAATCATCATCAGTCTATGAGCTATGAAGCATGATCTCTGCACTACAGAGAAAAATACTGCAATTTGCTCACAAAGCTCTTTTTCACCATGTGCTTGTCAAGTAAAGCTTTTTACTAAGAGTATAAGTGGAAGGAGAACAGGACACATATGGTCACTAGATCATGCTATTTCTTGTAACTTGTAACATAAATTAGCTAGCTATTGACACCTCAACTATTTAGTATGCAAAATTACTGTCGTTGTTTTTTTTCCTGGAAAAATTTTTTATGAAGTAATTTCAAAATAAATGGCATTTTTTCGCAGAGATAGCTAACATACGCTGTGTGAGTTCGTGCCTGACTTTGTTGTCAGTGTTACGCTTCCACCGGCAGATGGCGCTGCGGCGTTGACGTGCACGAGCGGCTGTAGAGAGCGCACATGCACGAGACTGAACTCTTGCATATGGACACGTGCCTTTGTTTTGGTTTTGGCTCTCCTTCTGTTCAAGCATTGGTTGATGTTCGAGGGTGTGTCTTTATTTGCCCCAGCTGTCTGTGTTCCAGCTTGATTATGTTTGCTATTTAAAGCCCTCGTGTTACTGTGAACTCCGCGCAGTATTATACGTATACCTGAATGTAGTGGTGAATGCGTTACGCTTGCTAAGCTCCTGCTCTCGTTCTATGCCTCGACTTTAGCTTACGTTTAACCCTGATGACCTTGTCCAGCATCGACCGCATTTTCTGTATTTTGACTGGTGTTTGTAAATAAAGACGCTGATCTGCACCTGCTTCTGCCTCACCTCCCGTTTCGTAACAGTCAGACAAAAAATCACCCACCATTAAAGAATTCTTTGGTTATGACCAACCAAAAACAGCTGACGACAAATTACCTGTTGTTTCAAATATTTCGTATTAAAAATCTACAATGTTATGTCTAAAAGCCACCAATAGGAGGACGGTATAGGATAACATGAAACTCACAAGACAGCTACAAATACAGTAGTGGTAGTGGCTAAACTAAACAAAACATGCGAACAGACGTAAATAAATATTCTTATTACCTCAGGTTCACATGTTTTTCGTAATTACGGGTTAACTGTAAAAGGATTTTCATTGTGTAATCTGACACGGAGAACACGTCCCATAGTCTGTTAGAGAATTTGGCTTGTAATGTAATAATGTAATTATGTAATAATCTTAAAAGACAACTAAACTAAAGCCACCTTCATGTAGACAATAGGGCTAGGGCTGAGAATATTTAGACCCCATAGGATTCAATGGAGTTTTGATTAATGATTCCATGGCGTGATTAAAAAATGATTCTCGATGCATACAAATTCTCTACATGGGGTACAAATCTTCTGCAATGAAACTTGTCGCTTTGTCCTTTCCGGATCACGAGGAAGCTTTGCCGGTTACTCAAGGGATCTCTGATGCGCAAGATCAGCCGAAAGCTTTTTTTTTTCATCCAGCTCCGAATGGAAACTTGAGAACTGATTTTGCATATTTGTGAAATACCTTATCTTGGTATGACACAGCTTGCACCATGTATCTCTCTTGTCCAGGTTCTTTTTCAGTTCCTTTCAAGTAATAAAATCTGCAATCTGCCCACATGACCACTTTCATTACGGAGGTCTGTGCTTAGATATTTTCTATATATTTAAATATATATTTATTTAAATATATTTCTATATTTAAGTACACACAGTGCACACACTAGACTACATATATATACAATTCACCAACCAATTGGTTTAGACTTGTGACAAAGATACAGTATATCTTTATACTTTATTTTTCTTATTTTTCATAACTTCACACGAACTGATTTATGGCTTCGACCATTAAAATGAATTGGAGTTTAACTGAAATTATCCATCCATCTATCCATCCGTCCATCCATCTTCTATACCGCTTATCCTTCCTTCAGGGTCACGGGGGAACCTGGAGCATGGGGCACAAGGCGGGGTACACCCTGGACAGGGTGCCAATCCATTGCAGGGCACAATCACATACACACTCACACACCCATTCATACACTATGGACACTTTGGACATGCCAATCAGCCTACCGTGCATGTCTTTGAACATGCAAACTCCACACACACAGGGCCACGGCGGGAATCGAACCCCCGACCCTGGAGGTGTGAGGTGAAAATTTCCTCACTCCTACAGATTTGTATTAAGTTTCATGGCCAATATTGTGAAACTATATTATATAATATAATATTAACTATATAAGGACTAGCTGGTTATCTATCTAGCTACATACTATATCAGTCAGTTTGCTAACCATATACATTAAACATATCCTCAACTCAATAAACTTCAGAGTTGAGTAAGATATGGATGTCAAAATGACAAAACTGACAAACAAAGAAAATTGATTGCCAGCTTACATTTAGCTGTTTGTTGTATTACAATTGTAGTTTGTTTCATTAATCTATTAGCATAGAATACATTGATCCCAATGTCAAAATCTCCATATAATAAAAAGACGGCTTCCTCGTAATCCCGATTTAACCCTGGTTATATATGCTACTAATAATACTCATAGTTGTGCGCAAACAGTTCACACTGTGGAATTAAATGTGGCAGATTTTGAATTCTGATTTTATTTTTAAACTCGCAATCCTATACCAATGAGAAGAGAGACGGTGTAGAGTATTTTCATCATCCTTTCCAAAACACAACATACACTTCATTATTAATGAGCAAAGAGATCACCTTATGGAGTACGTGAAATCACATTTAAGCTGCACATCATCTGAACGCATGCACGTTGCAACCTCTTCACCCCAACGTCTGGATATTGTTCACACTATAGCCGCTTGCACCTTCTCTGTATCAGGGGAATTTAAGAGTTACTACTTTTCTCTGCCCTTTCAAACCACCTTCCTTCTTTTCTGTTTAACAACCAAAGGCCATATGGTAAACATATTCCTTCGCCTCATTGGCTTTTATGACTCTTGCTGAAAGAATGGAAGAGGTTGGGTCAGGTTCAGGAGGCTAAACGATACAGTCGGCCATTAACAGAGCTTTTATTTCTATTGGACTGGTCAACCCAACGCTGTGGGACCATTTGAATGCCATCGTCTCATTATGAAAGAATAACAGCACAAGAGGAACGGCTTCGTGCCATCACATAGAGGTGTCGCCTCATGCCTCGGTTCCAGCTTTCATGTATGTATAATGAAAGCTAAAGGCATTTAACATGATATATTGTAAAGGTGTCACATAAGTCCCTTGTTCTTAGATTTCTGAGCTTTGCTACAAAGGATGTTGCATTAAAAAAGAAAATAGAAGGTGGAATTTCATCCAGCACCTCCAAACCAGATCCTGCTGTCCATTCTAGGGTTAGGCTTTTCCGTTTCACTCTTTCTTTATAGTGGGCTGTAACTCATACAGACTGAGCCCTGAGACCCCTTCACTGACCCGCATCTGGATAGCAGCTGGGGTCACATGGGTCATCCAGACATGTCCTGCACCAGCTGCTAGCTTCCTCCTAAACCTCCTAACCTGCAGTGCTGAGAAAAAAAATAAAGATCAGAACAAGATAAAAGAAGGTGTTGGAAATAAACACAGTCTGAGATATAAAATGTGTGCATTTTTAATAGAAGTGTTTTTGTTCATTTAATAATCCACACTGATGTGTGTTGATTTCCAGGATACCTTGTCACATGTAAGAAGCATGATAGGAGGTAATATATAGTCTAGGACCTTCTTTGTAGACCAATCTATCTTCATACCGCAGCTGTGTTGTATTCTCCCATCTGATTGATCAGTAGGTTCTGGCTGCAAGGTTCATATTAATAGGCGCATTGTAGTGCACTATCGTTTCTATAGTAACAGCTTACACAAGAACTTGAATAGTGGGTTCTCTACATACACAGATTTAAAAACATGCAACTGCTGATATGGTGAAGTTTATTCAGCATTTATGGAAGGAGTCTACATTAAAGTTAGAGGTAAAGCTTTTTTTATTTTTTATTCTTTTTTTACAACAACCAGCTGTTTGTAGCTGTTATAATGTAAGTGATAACTGGAACTGACTTGTTTCAAGGATTTTTCACAATGCTGAACATAACATTACATGGCTAAAAATGTATTATGTGTCATTCCTTAATATATATATATATTTTTAAATGCTGTGGTGTAAGGAGAATAAAACACTTTTGGGTGTTTCTTACATTTACATTTATTGCATTCGGCAGGCACCCTTACCCAGAGCAGCTTATACATGGGAATATGGGAAATATTACCCTGGGAATTCCCTCGCAGTCACACATGTCATGGAGCTCTTGGAAAGCTAGATAATTGCTTGATTAGTTGAATCAGTGTGTAATGAGAAGGAAAATGCAAAAAAATAAAACAAAAAAACATGTTAACACTGGGAAACTCTAATCCTGATTTGTACATAAAGTATATTTGTCCACCAATCCATTAATAAGTGCTTTTAAATGAATATAATCTGATAGCTGCAAATTTATGAATTTTTTTCTGCAGTAATCGAGATTTGAGACTCAGTAATCACATTTATTTTATTGTGCAAGCCAATAGTTTGTTGACATTTCCCAGGGTCATGATAGTAGCATTGCTACATTTGCTTTAAGACAAATTCTACATCTGTTATACGAACGTAAGAATGATTAAAACATTGAAAAAGAATGATTGGTCAATAAAATAGTTGAACTACATGCAGTCCATCGTAAGACATCTCACACACATTTGCACAGGGCAATTTAGTGTAATCCACCTACCGGCATGTTTATAGTCAGCTATCAGAGTTACTGAAATCTAATAATGGCTTTAATCTGACATAATGTACCACAATATATTGCTTTTGAATGGCCACATGATTAATCTGCTCACTGTAAAAAAAAAAAAAAAAAAAAAAAACAGATAATGATCAAATTATTACTGTGTATGTAAAGACACTTCGTTGTGTAATCTGTAATTTGACATTGTGTAAAGTAGCGATGTATAAGTACAAGTAAAGTAGGAAGAGCACTATTCTTTGTTTGGAAAGATTGGCAGAAATTTTAACAGGGAATCTGATATGAGACTAGAGGTGTGCATCAGGACTGAGATTTAGTGGCATGTAACAAAAAAAACATAACACAAGCATGAGGCTACATTCATTATAATGGACATACGGTATGCATTCATTCATCCTTAGTAACTGCCTGGTCAGGGTCGCAGTGGTTTCATTTCAACTAGTTTGTTTATACTTTGAGAAAAATAAAACTAAATTTGTTAGAAAATATCGCAGGCAGGTACAAACAAAATAATTAATACATGAGTGAAAGTAAAATAAATAAATAAATAAATAAATAACAAAAAAAAAACAGTGATGCAGCTGAGGTTGAGGAGCTCTCACAGCCAGAATTCACATATAGGGCTGACAGCGCTATTCATTTCTAGCTCAAATTTTTTCCTCGGTGTTTCTGGGAGAAAGAAAAGAAATGAAGAAAACCTTCCAGTTTAGCCCACGTCCACTTTGTGTTTAAATGCAAATATATATGGATATTTGGAGCACTAAATAGGTACAGATATAGATAGTGACATTGCTTTACATTACCCAAATGTAAACTCCCTAAGTGACTTCAAACATTTAAGGCAAATTCCAAATTTATTACATTTTATGACTGGATTCTGAAGCAGGTCACTAAAAATGAGCCTCTAATAAGGTCAGATACAGAGGGATCCAGGTGGTATTCGGTACAGGACCACTTTTACAAAGTATCAGAGCCGGAGGGCCTGGAATGTGTGCACAGGATGAGTCTGATCACCACAGGAAGTAAACAATGCCACAGCAGCAGAGGGAAGTGATTAGATGCAGGGGGTGTGGGGTTGGGTTGGGGAGAGAGGAATGAAAGGCGATTATCAAGAGAGTATGATGTTGGGCCAGGACACACATGGAAATGGGGGTGGTGGTGTTGGAGATGAAGGAGTGGTAATTGATAACAGACTCCAGTGGTCTCAGGTGCACCCGGCCGAATTTCACTCAGGGTGGCGGAGGGCGGCAGATGAGTGGGCTTGGGCCTCTCTGCTGAGGGTGGGGCCTCCAGGAGGTCTTGTAATTAGTGGTAAATGTGATTTAATGGCAGTAGGCCACAAAAAAACTGTCCTAATAATAAAATTAGGCAATGCATCAAAGTCAGCATGAGTGAATGGGGTGTGAATGCTTTCCATTTGACAAGTACTGTAGTAAAAAGTGAATGCTACTCACAGTGTGTCTGAAATGTATTCATGTCACATGGTGTGGCAAACAGAAGTACGAAAATGCTAACAAACACATATTTCATATGCGACATAGGACCTACATTCAGAATAGGACATCAGCATTTACATCAGTAGCACGCAGCTGTCTGCAGCCACAGGAAATCCCTGATAAGAGGAAAAAGGAGGAATTTAAATTGCTGAGGAGGACCATCACTCTTGTATATGGCAATGAAGACTGCAGATAGGAATATAAATATGGAGGAAGAGCGCTTGCTATTCTAGATGAATATCTGAATCATGACTGCTGGGGAGATTGTGCTGTTAAGTCCTACTGCAAGATTCCCTGTCTTTTCACTGCATGCATCCCACTAATATGATGGTTGTATTGGATTTACATTTTGATTGCAATGTATTTTTGTGTGCTAATTAGACTCTTTAGGTTCGACTCTGGGCACAGTTTGTATTCAAACCTATAACTCAAATGAAATGTTTAATTTAAAATAAAAGAAAAGAAAAATGCTGTACGGCTATATAGCAAAACATTATGGACTTATTACTCAGTTTAACTATGAGCTCTGAAAAACTCTGGGAAAGAAGTGAATTATATTTCTATATTCAATTGTCTAGGAATACAATGGAAATGAATGTCAATTAGGATACCAACATATTTATTATGACTAGAATCAGTATAGTTTTAGGTATAAAGTATAAATGGCCAGCACAAATGTTGCAAGCTAGCTAACTGAATTTCATATCAAGGAATTGTGCTAACTAGATGTACTTTAACATAAAAATGAACTGGTAATTAATCAAGAAAAGGCACCAAAGCAAAATCCCAGGATAATCAAATGCACAACTGACCTGAAGAGGACCTAGTACAATAGTAGAAAATTTATCAGGATTATCATGCGTGAACAGAAGTCAATACGTTACCAGGAACGAGCATGTGGCCTTGATAACATATTTATCTGATGACAAACTGACTTAAAAAAAAAAATAAAAAATACAAGAGTAAAAAACCGAAAGTTAACAGAGACAAGAGAAATGTAGAACAATTAAAGCAATCATATACAGTAGCAACTAAGCTGTCATCCATTTGTGTGTAAAAAAGGATTAAATTATTTCTTTTTTTAATAATGACAATAATGTAGATGAAGATGATGTCCATGTGTGAAAACGTATCGCAAAATATTGTACGCACCATTGTTAGCAATCGTTGAGTTAATCCTGAACCATGTTATTCAGACCATCCATTTAAATCCTTATGTACTCCAGACTACAGAGAATACAGAGAACCCACCATACACACATAGCGTTGTTGTGTTTAAACACTTTCATCCTCTGATGAGCCAGAGACAGCAGAAAATGACTCTTCAGTTTAATTATCCAAAGAATCTTGAAGAATCAATAACATCTGGTTAATGTATAACACATCCTATTGAGCTGCATTCAGGACCACTGAATAGGACTAAGGAACTGCTTCATTGCCTGAAACAGCTTTGTGGCGATGCCAATTATCACGTAAACAGACAGTGGAGGACAATTGATCCATTGATTGCTCATTGATCAGATGTTTAGCAACCCTGATTAGTCACGGTGCCAGACTGCTGCATTAATCTTAACAAACCTGTGTATAATAATGGAATGTCTTGACCGTTATTGTGTTGGTCATCTGACCTGTAAACGTATTTTTTGGTGTAATTAATCGGTGGCCAGAGAGGAGGTATTTGAAATAAAAATAATAATAAAAAAACACAATAGCCTTGAAAAGGTAAGAAATTTTGGTCCACTACCTCCACACACACACACACTCCAGCTGGCTTGCAGGTATTGCTGACGAATGACTGACAGTGAATCCTGTGTCCTCTTTGATGGGGCTCTGGGATTTTAGTGGCCTCTGATCAGCCATTTAAAAAGGGCCTGAGGGCCTGGCGAAACAACGATCCCCCCTTCTCCCCTCCACACACCTCTTTATATGCTAATGCTCTTGCTCATGAAGTTTTCCCCTCTGTCTGATTCGGAACAGCTTGCCGGATCGATGGGAGGGGTGTCAGAGCCTTTGTTCAGCACCGTCCCCGTGATGAGCTTGAAGCACTACAGAAGGCAGGTGGATTGTGGGTCGTTTGAACTCTTATGGTGTTTCAGCGAGTCCTACCGACCAGCTGGTCCTCACCCTGCAGAAGTGTCATGACCCTGAGGTAATGACCATAAAAGAAATTAGCCTTCCCTCTAATTACAGTCACTTTCACTGCATGATCTGTCTGAAGCGAACATTGGGACCTGCTTTGGCCACTTTAATCTGCTCATCTCAAGCACAATGAACAATGGAGAACTTTCTGCCTGTAATATTGAAATGATGTGAAGTGCAGGAAATGCCATTGAATGTGTTTTTAAATTTTGATTTATGAATTCTAGTGGGGATTTTCGGTGATAACAAAAGAAATTCACAGGTGTGAATCTATGAATAAAGACCGTCTTTGGATTTCTCCAAGAAAATGTGTGAATACACTTTCAGAAAAAAAAGTACAAACTGTACGTTTCATCATCAGTTCGGTGGCACCCTCAAGGATACATGTTTCGTACATTTAATATTTATCATACACCCAATAGTGTACCCTTAAAATTTTAAATGATTTCAGGTACATCCTTGGACTGTAATTAGTTTGAAATGTTAGCAAACACTTTTCTAGGTAAAAGATGTATACTAAAGGTACAAATGATGTGTAATTTTTGGGCCCACTCCAGCTACAAGGAAAGGTACAGTTTAGTACCCTTTCTCTGAGAATGTAAATAACTGTAAAAATATTACATGAAGCATCAACTTAACTTACATTATTTATTGCATAACATTATTAACCCAGAAATTTCAGCATTAACATTACATGAGAAAGTAATGTTATGAAGTGTGTATTGTGTGTGTGTTCACCGCCATCCTGACCAGGATAAAGCACTCACTTCATTAAATATTCTTTATTCAATACATGACTAAAATAAGTCCAAACACATCATGTTAGTAAATGTTTCTAATGTATTAAACTCAGGCCTCTGGCTGTAAATATTGGCACCCACTCCTTTCAGCTTCAATTGTGAATTTTGATAATTAATCACCAATAGCATAGTGCATTAATCGTACTGGTTGTTATGATCGTATTTTTTACTTATGGACAAAATAAATAGTGTTAAATATAGTCTTATTTAGCATACATTATCAAATATTTAAAACATCAAAAAAGTCTTAGCATTAATTATGGAATATGACTAAGAATACCAGTGTATTAATGTTAACTAATGCACTAAATAATGTTATGAAACTTAATGTACTTATACTTAAAAATACTTATTTACTGTGAGGTATTAGTCGTTAATAGATTACATAAACAAACAAACAAATAAATATCTGAATTTCTAAAGATGGCGTATTCGCATTGTTTCCCTATCCATCACAATTCATTAATAATATTAAAAAAGTAATATAAAAAAATAGACCAAATGACAAGCAAACAAATAAATAAACAAATAAGTGACCAGCATAATGGGTATAAGTGTTCCCTTTAATTCCTTTTAAACCGTTAATATAGTTTGTCTTGGTTTTATATAATGTATTATTGAATATTAAGCATCAACTGGGTCAAATTTTATATTCAGGTTTTTGATAAATGATCAAACCCTCACATTTCAAAGCCTAGCTATCATCACAAGATTCAATTTGTAGTCAAACTTTGACTTGAATCATTTAAAAGAAACTCTTGAAATTGTATGACTAATTCCTCAGATATCAGTGCTCTAATGTTTTACTCTGAGTGTTCTTCCACAGCCACTTGAGCACTGAGATAACTTCCCATGCTTTAACAGCAAGTCAACACTGAAGCCTTCTAAAAATTCTGTTAAGTCACTCATTAACTCATTGGGCACATCGATGTAAGACCACTTTGTCTTGGAGACTATCAGAGGGAGCGTCATGGGTGAAGGGAAGGAGGGGGCGTCCTATTCATTTCAAAAGGAGGTTTCACGAGGAGAGAATTGCCTTATGTTGAGTAAATCCTCCCTCCACTAGATCAGCTTCCACTACAAGACCCGGTCCTCAATTACGGCTAGTGAAAGTGGGAGAAGGGAACAATTGCAGCAGTTCCCATTACACTCACATGAAACGTCTATTCTTCTACCTTGGACATGGTGTAAAGGCAATGCAAGCTATCAGAATAGCAGATTGAGGGGTGATGGCGTACAGAGACAATGAGACTAGGTATGCAGAGCTACATGGGCACACAGGGCCTCTGTCTGGCAAAATTACAAGCGAAGACAAGATAATGAGGGGCTGATTGGGACTAATGGACATATTCTTAAAAGATAATGTAGCTCACACATTTATTTAGCCGGTCTGTATCTAAACTAGAGTGATTTCACGTGCTATAAATCGACCATCATATAGTGCATTTCTTTAAATTTGTTATAAAGCAGATCAACAGGCAGAGTTCCTCTTCAACCTGCTCTTCATTGATCAAGCAGCAAGATCATAATGCACCGTATTTAGATGAAACAGATGTTTCGGGCTGATGTGGCATTAAACCATCAGGGCAAAGTACTTTGGGTTGCCAGCGATTATTAGCACAGCTACAAATTGCAATTTTCAGGGAAGATGCAAAGGTATTCGATACACAAGTCGGTCTGTAGAATGGCATGCAAGAACATCTGCTCACATGTCAACTTGGCACTGTGATGACCAATTACAGCATGAATGCACTGATTCGGTATGACAGTGCCTGTGCAAAGGAAGAAATATGACAGTGAGGCACACTGTGTACTACAGATCAAGGTTAAAACAGTGGAAATAAGAGAAGCCGAGGCAACATGAGGCAGAAGCCGAGGCAACATATTATTGAAAATACAGAGTATTATTGCGTTATTATTAGAGTGAACTAATGAACTAAACAATGCTCTTTGTTTAGTTAAAGGAATATTTGAATATAAGGAAATGTACTTAATTTTGTCTCTAGCACAGATGTAATCTGCCCAGATGTGTTTAGTGGTATCATGCAAATGGACGCCTAAACCTTATTTACATCCGGCCTTAAAACATTTTATGACTCAGTAATAGCATTTTGTGAAATACTAGAACAAGTCGAATAACAAGTCAAAAAGTTCAATATCTTAGGTGGGGTTTAGGTGTGCAACAATATTAATATGCAGACAATAACACCGATCAGCCATAACATTAAAACCACCACCATAATATTGTGTAGGTCCACCCCAAAGTAACATCCACATGAATGCCAGGACCTAAGGTTTTCCCAGAAGAACATTGCCTAGAGCATCACACTGCCTCCACCAGCTTGCCTTCTTCCCATAGTACATCCTGGTGCCATTTCTTCCCCAAGTAAGCGACGCACACTCACCCGGCCATCCACATGATGTAAAAGAAAACGTGATTCATTAGACCAGGCCACCGTATTCTGTTGCTCCATGGTCCACTTCATGTGCTCATTGTAGGTACTTTTGGGGGTGGACAGGGGGTCAGCATGGGCGGTCTACAGCTATGCTGCCGCATACACAGCAATGCACTGTGTGTTCTGACAATGTTCTATCATGGCCAGCATTTACTTTTTTCAGCAATTTGTGCTACAGTAGCTCTTCTGTGGGATCGGACCAAATGGTGTACATTAAGTGGTGTACCACAAACTGTTACAAATATATAGCACTATTCAGTACTCTAAGAATTACTTACACTTAAGTATAGGTAAAACCCTAAGGAGTGACTGTTGGTTCTGTCCTTTTTGGTGCACTTAAACATTGATGGCCAACATGACCTGAATCTTGGATGCATTCTTGAAGGGTCAGAAGACATGAAAACACAGCAACCATTAAACCATTAGGAAGAAGAAAGGGTGTCATGGAGTAAGTGAGGAGCATTATGTGACATGATTATACTGATGGACAACAGAATTAGATCTTGTGTCAAAGAGCAGAACTTATAGAAAGAGGATCAGCAAAGTTAGCCTCTCTCTCTCTCTCTCTCTCTCTCTCTCTCTCTCTCTCTCTCTCTCTCTCTCTCTCTCTCTCTCTCACACATACACACACATCCTTATCCTGAGGACCTGGTCCCTTTACGCACTCCAGTGCACATGAAAGCTGTGAGCTTCCTGTGTTCAGTGGTCCCCATGAAGCTCAACCTGCACACAATGGGTAAAATAAGAACTGCTTTCCACCTACACAGCTGGCATGGAGGAAGGGAGGAAAGGACGGAACCTGCATTCATGCTGCACTGAACTCTTCTTTTACTTCAGTCCTAGGCTCAGCCCACCTCCACCCCCCTCTACGACGCCCATCCTGAGCCTTGTCCTCTTTGTCCTATTGTCCCTCACGTGATGGATTCTGGAGATTACCAAAGGCAAAGGGAGGGAAGGGAAGAGACCAAAAAGAAGAATCTAGGCTTGACTGGCAAGTCAGCTCCTCTACCTGTCAAAAGTGTCGATGAATAACAAGAGTCCTGAAAAAGGGAAAGCAGCAAATACATAATAATGCAAAGCCTGAAAAAGAACTTTTGTGACTTCTTCTTTTTATTTTTTTAAGTGGTTTATCTTGATCTCAATTGACTGCTGTTTGTGGGAAAAAAAAAAGAAAAAAGATTTGCGATTGGGCAGAAAGAAGGCCTTGTGCAGCTAATCGTAATTTTCAAGCTCTCTTTTGAAGCATCGGGGTATTGTGTATGTTAAATACTGATGCAGAGCAGCTGATCACTCAGCCTTACGGCCATTAAGCAGTGAATGGAGGCCAGGTGGAGACTGCATCTGGGGTTAAAAAAAAAAAAAAGAAAGAGAAAAATACAGTGGGAGAAAAGTGAGAGCACACAGAACAAATACAGCTAAAGCATTTAATCCAGAAAAAGTTTGCAGACTTAGAGGCCCCAGGCAGGAAAATGCAGCAAGCCATCATGGCATTTTTCCCCCCACATTATGGCCATCAAGTTACCAGGTGCCTTTATAAAGAATCAGAAATCCCTTAAAAAAAAAAAAAAATTAAAAAAAAAAAAACACACCATTGTCTGAAAATATGAGTGTAGTTCTAGATCAAACTTTCCCATTAGATGAACCGTCATGTACGCTACAACAATACCCGTGGTAAAGTGTTGGCTTTTATACTATGTGTACACCAAGCTATCAAGTTAAAAGACCAAGCTATCAAGACAATTTAAGCAAAAGGACAAATTTCTCCAAGAAAGTAGCTAAATAATTGACATTAGCACCTAGCTAATTGCTTGCTTGCCAAAATGATGTTGGGTTAGCATTACATTACATTATGGCTTAGCCTAGAGCTGACATCCTTTATTATTTTATATTAAGTGTTTCTCCACCACTTACCACAGTTCTGCTTCCTCTTTTCCTCTTCTCCTTCTTGTTTTGTCTTTCTTTTCTGGCTTCAATTCAGGGAAAATCTCATTTTCAAAAACATACTAACGAGATGGGGACCCTTTAGAGGGATCTCTGCATTGTACCTTACATATCAGAGGTTTTGGGGAGTTCTACACTTTGAGATTTGACATTTTCATGGACTTAGTGACAACCTTTAGAGGTCCCTCTTAAAACTTGGCCCTATTGCCTGTCCTGTACATCACCGCACTAGAGCCAACTCTTCAGCATGTCCTAAAAGTCTCTACACATAGAGGAAATGAACACTTTTTTTTAATCAAAATGTCTTCCAAAAAGTTCCATACTTTATATATATGTATATGTGTGTGTGTGTGTGTGTGTGTGTGTGTGTGTGTGTGTGTGTATATATATATATATATATATATATATATATATATATATATATATATATATATATATTTTCTTTTCTTCAGATAACATTATGAATGTCTCTGACAAAAGAAGAACATACTGAAATCTTCTTCATGGCTGGATTGGGAAGCTGTCGCTAGGTTTGCGATGGACTTTAGCAGGAAATATGGCGAGCATCCAAACTTATTAACAAATTCACAAAGTCCGGAAGTGTTGCGGACCAACCGAGAAGAAGTGGTCGTCCACGAACATCCACTGACGAAGGCACAACCGACATGGTGCTGGCAAACATAGTCCCCAGTGTATGGAGATTTTGAAACACCTGTATTGTCTTATTCAGAAGTTTACCTCTGGTAATGACCAGCGTCTTCTGACTTCCTGGAGTAACAGTGTATTGATCTGTACTGTAACTTCTTTCCAGAATAATAAGACAATTGTACATATATTGTATGACTTAAACCACAGCACTATCTAATGATATCTTTGATAACCATCTAACGACTGAAGATTGTATTGATTGATTTTGTATACCATCAACTCTAATAGTAACTACATGCTGCATATTAATGCACTCATTCTAATAAATTACCATTTCTATAGAAACAAATTCCAGACGGAATTTGAATTTTTTATTTTTTTAAATTTGTAATTGTTGATATGGTGAAGTTCTCTGTGAGGAAATATTTAGCATTCGTGGAAGGAGTCTCCAGTGTCAGTGCTTGGTAACAGTTAGAGAGAGAGTAAAGAGAGGCTGGTGAGGGAATTACTTTGATAGTTGTTGTAATATGTGAAAACAGGAACTCACTTGGAAGACATAAATTAATAAATAGACCATTGTTAGCCTTGGCTAAAACACTCTGGGACATGCTGTTGTTGGGAAATAATCAAATGCGGGGTGGTCAATGTAACTTTACTTCATGTCAGGCTGCATTAGGCAACCTATTCAACCTATTGATTTTTTTTCCCTATAAAAACGTTACTTGTGGTTGAGATAGATGCAAAAAAAAAAAAAAAAAAAGTGTAGTTTTCAGAAATATATGTATCATTTTAATATGTAAAGTGTTTTACCAGCCTTCCCAAACCTTTCCATACAACTCCAAATCGAGTTTATCTTCTTTAAAGAAAGATATATGAAAAGTAAAGTACTGAATAATGAGCCAGGCAAACTTATATGGCATGTGGTGTGGTGGAATTTCACTTGAAACACTTGAATTTTATTCAGTCAGCAATTGCTCACAAGCCTGGCTGGCCACTATTACCTTATCAACCATACCGTACCTCAGAGTGCTACGAGGTTTGAGAAAGAAGATTGGAATATACACTCATGGATTCATAGATTGTTCATTTCACTATTATTTTCATTCATTTATTAAAGAACAAGGAACATCCTACTGGATGACAGAGTACACGGATTATCATATTATCATATTTTAACATAACTGCCACCTTGTCTCCTCCTCACCGCCATCTTCTTACCGTCATGTATCCCCATCTAATCTCATCCATTTCAGTTCACTTTTTCAGTTATCTTTTTCATTTATCCTTTATGACCTTTTGGCCTTGCCTGTCTGGGCCAATTCTCCTCTGAACAGTCAGTACTTTCTCCTTGAGAAACTCCTTGAGATCATAAATTTCATTTCCTCATTTTCTTAACACAATCTTTTCTTTATCAGATTTGAACTGCTATGTTCACAGAATAGTTAGTATATTACTAAATCCCGAATTTCTGCTTTTTCTAAATAAAAAATAATAATCATAATTAAATTAATTCATTTAAAGAAGACTTCCAAATATTAGCTCAACTATATAGCTGTAATACAGTATTATAACCAACCATGGCATAGAAGACAGCCTCTAATCTTTGATTTATGTCAGATTTATAACGCAAGGGTACATTTAGACCTTCAGTTAGCATTTGCAACCCTTCCTGCATTTGACTCCTGTGGGTAGCTTTAATGCTAACAGCATGCTGAGGTGGCTGACGTCATCTTGGTGGTTCTTGAGGACAGACGGGAGCAACGGATATTAAAAGATAAGACAAGTCCATAAACAATTAAAATCTAATTTGGTTCAGCTTTCTTCCTTTATTCTTTTCCTTCAAAGTGGATTAATCCAGTTAGGAAAGGAGGGAAGGGGGTTCATTCACTGTGCCCTTGATCATTCAGTTCTTTGATCAGTCTGGCTCTGTTAGGTTTATTTGCCATTTTCTAATATAATGTTCGGTGATAGTTTTGAGAAGTGGGTTTAGTCATTGTTTCTCTGACGATACTCAGGACTAGAATTAAACTCAGACTGTTGTATGGGTACTGAAAACAATTTTGAAGAATCATGTCATATAACCTCACTTTGCTGTGAGCTATAATGTGTTCTACAAAAGTGTTTGTGAATTCTCAAATCTGATTGGTCAGAAGGTATTGATTTCATTTTCTATAACAGCAGCTCTGACTACAATTCAGAATCACAGGTTTATATCAACGTGCTCATTCCAACGTTATTTAACAAAGACAAACGTGAAGCTTGCTGTGAGGAGATGTTCATTTAACGTTCATGGAAGGAGTCTCCAGTGTCAGCACTTTATAAAAGTCAGCAAATTTCCCACCATGCGATGGCATATAGCTGTTATAACATACGTGACAACAGGAACTAACTTGTTTCATGGACGCTCCATAACATTAAACACATTAAACCATAAACAGGTAAAAGTATGATTTATCATTCATTAATAAATTAATTTTAAAAATTGTTGGCAAATTGTTGTGGTTTAAGGGGAATAAAACGCCATCTTGTCGTTGACCATTTTCCCATAACCGCATGCCTCATCATGTTTTAGTCCTTACATTATGATTTAATGCTAGTATACGTTCGATTTAAGCTTTGAATAATCACTGATTTATCTCATAGCAAAGCATAACCACTAAATTACCACATAGCACGATTAAATCTGTTCTGTAAGAGTGTAACTGTACAAAATACCAGACTTCTCTGTCATTGACTTAAACATGAATTAAACACATTTGCAACAAATTCCTAGCTGTATATTTAGCTCTGACTGTAATGAATTCATAACACTGGCTGAAACAGCAATAAGCTTTACGGTAATAATCATCTTGGCTTACATGGTTTAAATGAGTCGAGTGCTGTAATTAGGGGCTCGTTTTAGTGAATGGATATTTAATGTCTTTCTTTGGCTTTAATTAAAGTTTAGGAAGTAGAATGTTATATAGAGAACGGAATACACAAGAGGAGTATATATGGGGGGTGTATGATGATGGCAATGAGGCTGATGGTGAAGAAAGCAGCTAAATGTATTTTGTTAGTCTGAGATATATTATTTCTAGATATTTCCGAAAAAGTTCTTTTGAGGAAGCTCAGTTCTACATCATGCAAGGCTACACTTGGTAATGTTATTTATTTATTTATTTATTTATTTATTTATTTATTTATTTAATGGAACTTTCATAACACTTGATATGAAATGCAGAGGTGTATGCACAACTGTTATTTAAATCCCACTCTCAGATTAGGAATTCTGACCAATCTGGCTCATTCCGACAATCCTTGTTGCCAGTTAAAGATAACTACAATATAAATAAAATCCATGGACTTTGGCATAGTCATGATGAGTGCAATGTGAAAGAGAACATTCAGTACTGCAGACTGCACATAACTATCCACTCCCACTCAGCTAGTTTATTGTGGCACATGTCTTCTCACAGAGGCTGATCCAGATACAGTATTTTCAGATGCTGTTCGAGTCCTGGGTCAGTATCAGCCTGGGAAAACCTCAGAGAAGCTGCTGTGGATAGAGAATCCCAAAACATTTATCTAGGGCATGTCTGAATCTGCTCCATGGTTCTGTAGTCAGGGCACTGATCTGGGAGTCGGACATTTTAAGGGCTGTCTCAGTCTCAAAATCCTTCCAGTGCACTGGAACGTTTGCTAGCTAAAAAAATCCCACAATGCACCGCAAAAACATTGATGCTCACTATGTTCCCTTACTGGGAATGACGTCATATTTTCTGAAGCCTCTCAGCTCAAAAAAAAAAAAAAAAAAAAAAAAGCCGGACGAACTACAAATGTAAAAGTAAAAGTCGATTTCTATTGTTGTTGTAGCTCTCAAATGATTACTTACGTTAGCGATTTTTTAAATTTGTTTGATGTTCTATATACGGTTTGTTTGAGTCTAACGTCGTTTAAGTGTTTAATGATTTGTCAAAAATGGTTAAGCTAACAAATTTATATGACATATAAAACTTTAATTTAATAATTTTACTGTTTTAATTTTTGGTGACGTTTTACCACGTAGTCCCAAAGTGTAGTGAGACAGGGTCCTTAGCAGTGCCTGAACTTGTGTACACGTTATACTGATTCACGACCTAGGGAGCTGATCGAGACACACCCCTACTGTTAACCCTTACAGTTAAGCTGTGGGTTTAAGTAAAGTATTTTCTATCATTACAGTTAAGGGAATTAAGAATATAGAGCTTTCCCTCTCTCTCTCTGTTTCTCTACCTCATTATTTAAATTAGAGCACTTAAATAAACTCACATTTGGCTGAAAATTATTAGATTCATTTGCCCATCCTCCAAAGAGCCTTCATTTCAGACTCGTTTTGATTTTCATGGCCACTCCATTGTATTTATTGTACTGATGATAATACTGATTATGGCCTATTCTTCTCTGTTAGATCTGTATAATAAATGCCAAAAAAAAAAACAACAACAAAAAAAAAACTAATATAACCAGCCTCTTGGTGCATGTGTTTAGAGAAAAGAAAATCAAAATCTTTGTCAATTTTATTCACATGGAGGCCATTTTTGTCCCCGTTATAAACACACAGCAGTGTTCATGGATGAGAACTGGGCATTTTGAAAATCAAAATTATAAAGAACAATAACAATGGACTAGATCTTCCAATGAACAAATTAACCATCCCCAAGGCTTTTTTCCCCCATGCACTGGATGTTAAAACTGATTTCTGACCACCCAAAACATGTAACGCATGGCAAGATAAAGAGATCATCCTGCGAAAACTGAGCAACACACCCAATTTGTTGCGATGAAATATCTATATCATGATTCACGTTGGCCTTTAAGACTTAAACTGAGGTTAAAGGTCATCCTGCCTGTGCTGTGTCTAACCTACAGAAGCAGGAGAGCCCTGATCTGTATCAGAATATCTCCAACTACACCCCTCCTCCTCCTCCTCCTCCTCCTCCTCAGCACTCAGAGCTCATTCCCACACAAACCTTCTCCATCTCCATCTCCGTGCCTGACTTATCTGTTGAATGCTCGTTTCATCTCGATCTGTTTGAAGGGATTTCAGAGGCCAGATTGCTAATCCCAGGCCCGAACATGAGGCGAGGCCTGCAGGATTGGAAACTCTTTCTTATGGAAATGGCGCCTAGGCAGCAGGAACGCTGATGAAAATGCCACCAGGCTTATCACAGCAGGACAGATTCGGCTGACAGAGAAGGGACAGAAGGACAGCTCAACGAGGACCGCGTGAACATCGTGTACACGTGTGAGCATTATCAAATGCATGCGGATAGAGCGTCTATGTGAAGTTTAGTGTCACTAAGAATCTTACATTTAACATTTTTAAATGTTTAGCCCAATGCTGGTGTTGATGTTGTTCATTCTAAACCCTTCAAGCAATGCTACAAAGCAAGAAATGAGTTTATACTCTTTCAGCAGTGGAGTAAAAGTGCTTGCCAGTCACTGCAGGCATCAATCTCCAGGGTCATCTGCTCTGAGCTGTGCCCATCTGTTGAACTTTGCAAGAAAATCCAATGACAATTTTCACACACACAAAAAAAGTCACCTTTTTCCCCTTACGGCTCCACCATTAATGATTTTAATAATGTCACATCCACTTAATTAAGGATGCATCTATAACAATTCCTTTAGACCGAACACAAGTATGAGTGTATGCTTTTTGGATTTCATCGACACGCTTACCAATACTGATACCAAAAATGAGTAACCATAATTACTGTTGGTAAGCAATCATGGTATGTTGGTTGCACCTGTGTGCTGCTATCAATGAACTCATCATGCTGACTTTTATATGTATCAGTATAGTATAAATAAATGGTAAATGGTCTGCATTTACATAGTGCTTTACACTGGTTGTCATTCACCCATTCACACACAGACAGGGCAAGGCACTAACTTGCCATTGAGAGCAACTTGGGGTTCAGTGTTTTGCCCAAGGAGACTTTGGCATGTGGAGTCACGTGGGCCAGGAATCGAACCGCCAACCCTACAATTAGTGGACAACCCGCTCTACTAACTGAGCCACAGCCTCCCCAAATGAATTTGTTTATTGCCTCAAGTATTTTATCAGGACAATATTGGGTTTCTCTGTGTAGAGTACCTTGATTCTTTGTTTAGCTGCTGGTGAGCAGGGTGATGGGAAAGTGGAAGTGTGTGACTTTGCTTTTGGGTGAACAATTCACACCTCTCCACAATATCATTGGTACAGAGATACAATGGACTTTCTAAAACTAAAGCTTTTTTGATAATAAAACACTGTATAGAACTGCCACAATAATATTAATAAACTAAAACCTAGTAGGATAAAATTCTTAAAGCCCTGAGTGTGTGCTTTCATATGCACCATTAACCACTAATGTGGATGGTGACATCACAGTTAAATTCATTGCTGAACACGGGCACCCCAAAACAGGCAGAAATTCCTTTTTTTGGCCTCTAGTAAAAATAGTTAATACAGGGGGTGAGGATGGTGGACCTGAGCTTACAATGCAGTATCAGCGAGCATGGTGATTAGAAATGAATTATATCTTGACTCATGAGCACTGGAAAGAAAGGAAGAGCATATGTCTCAATGGTCAGTGTTTGCAGTGCTCTCACATATAACAGCTTCTCTGCTCGCAAATATCTTTTTATGTGTGCAATTTCTGGCAGATTTAAAAAGACCACACTTGCTGATGCTGCTCACAGTCTATTATACTGTATATATACAGCGGGGGAAATAAGTATTGGAAATAAGCATCATCATTTTTTTTTTAGTAAATATAGTTCCAATGAGGCTATTCACATGAAATTTTCACCAGACATCAGGATTAACTCAAGAAATCTGGAACTATAAAGAATTCAAAACATTAAAGTCCATAAATGAAGTTATGCGTAATAAAGTGGAATGACACAGAAAAAAAACTATTGAACACACTAAGGAAAAGCAGTTCTCCAAGGCAAGGTAAGGCAAAGAACCAGCTGAAATCCATAAGTAATTATACCTCCTATCTGTGCAAATTAATATCAGCTGGGTTAGTAAATTGATGGTCTATAAAAAAGGCTTTTCGTTACCATGGTGTCACACAAGAAACATCTCATGATGAGTAAAAGCAAAGAGCTCTCCCAAGACCTTCACAACCTTATTGTTGCAAAACAAATTGATGGAATCGGATACAGACGTATTTCAAAACTTCTGAATCCTCCAGTAAGCACCATTGGGGTCATTATCCACAAGTGGAAGCAACATCACTCCGTCATCAACCCGCTATGCACAGGAGCTCCTTACAAGATTTCTGACCAGGGAGTCAGAAGAATAGTCAGAAGAGTAGCCCAAGAGCCAAGGACCACTCGGAAAGAGCTCAAGAAACACTTGGAGGCAGCAGGTGCCATCGTCACAGAGAAAACAATAGGCAATGCACTTCACTGCTCACGCTCACCTTGCAACACTTTTTTTCCCGTGTCATTCCACTTTATTACACATAACTTCATTTATGGACTTTAATGTTTGGATTTCTTTATATCTGTGGATTTCTTGAGTTAATACTGATGCCTGGTGAAAATTTGATGTGAATAACCTCATTGGAAAAATATTTATTGAAAAAATGTATATATATATATATATATATATATATATATATATATATATATATATATATATATATATAGAGAGAGAGAGAGAGAGAGAGAGAGAAACTCAGAGCTGTTACCTTGGTAAAGTGAGATGGTACAAAGTATTGACTAAAAGGGTGCTTGTAATTGTTGCTCACCTTTATTTAAAAATTTAACCTTTTTTATATATATATAAACCTGTGTTGTGTTTGCAATCGTTTGATATCCATGAGAGCGGAGTATTTTTGTGATTTTTTTTTTTTTGTTTTATCAAAAGGTTAAACAATAAAGACAATTTTGCACAGCCTTCTTTGCTCATATTTACCAAGGGTGCCAATATCACTGATTTAATTCTGTTTCAACAAGTTACTTGTATTGTAATTCCTCCTCTTGATATATTCACAGAGTACAGTTTGCAGTCTGCTTTGCTTCGATTGCCATCATTAATCACGTCCAGATCTCTGCCTGTTCATTAGCGTGACAATGTACACTAGGCTTACGTCACATAATATCACATGGTATCAGATGTTAATATCATACGATTTTTTAAAAGTACTAGTAAATGAGTATGGTTTCAGACTGACATCTGATACCAGTTATCTCTACACTTAATAACAGCGCAAAAACTCTGTACTGATGTCGATGTGATACAGTGGTCTAAATGTCATATTGTCAGTTGGAGTTTAAATCCCAAACCAACAGTTATTTTTGGCTAGGTATTTATAAAGATCATAACAGAAATGTAATTTACAGTCAGAGGGCATCTACTTGGTTGTCTCAATTGATAAATATTGGGAATAAATCAGTTTTGTGGTCAAAGTGGGAGGCCATTGGACAGGTTCTATCATGCCATGTAACTTGTGCGGCATATTGCATTGGAGACACCAAAACTGGTAGTAATGCAATGGATCAATAAAGGGTACTCCCAGATTGGTAGCTATCATGGGATTGGGGAAATTGCTTTGAAGAAATTCAGTTAAAACAAACAAATAAATACAACCTGCACCTGTTTCCTGTTACCTGAGCGAAAAAAAAAAAAGAAAAAAAAAAGAAATGAAAGGAAGGGAGAAAAATCAGGCCTAATTAGTAGCAGATTTTAAAACACACATCTGTTTGATTAATTTTTTATTTTTTTTAAAGTGTTAAGTTTAATAAGTGCAAGGTGGCATGCACGTGTATTTCAGTTGAACTGTTTTGTTTTTTTTCTACTCTGCACCAGCTTATGTACAATAAACATGTTCAAGCTTGGAGAAGACAGTGGAGGCCATCAGGACATACCAGGTCACCTGTGGAGAATCTGAAATTTGCCTATTATAGAAAATGTGATCATTTGTCATTTTCAGATTCTAGTTAGTGCATATGGTTATGTTCGTACACGTGAGTGTTTCATTTGCATGGACACGTGTGTGGGGGTGTGTGAGAGCGTCATGCATGGTAGAGTGTGTGTAATGGTTGAGGCACACTGTTGAAATTGAAACATAGCACAGAGTCATCAGTGATGTACTGCAGAAGTCAGTTCCAGCTTTATCCTGGAGAACCTGGCAGTAATAGCAGGAGCTTGTGAAAGCTCTGATTAGCATACTGTGACACAAACATATTAGACATTCGCATACTGGTTATCATAACAACATTGTGCCACAACTCGTGAGTTTAAACATAACATTATTATTATTATTATTATTATTATTATTATTATTATTATTATTATTATTATTATTATTATTATTATTATTATCATTATTATTATTATTATTATTATTATTATTATTATTATTATTATTATTATTATTAATATATACGCTTGAACACAAACCTAATTTATTATTTTAAGTATAGCTTTTTGGTTTAAAGATTTTCTTAGTGAGTTCAACCTTGAAATTGTCTTTGGTGTATTTTATTTCTAGAAAGACACAAAAATATAGAAAACACTATGACAGTTTTAAGCTTGAAAGTATTAGGAATAAGCTTAATGGTAATGAGCTTATATGTGTTTGTTACATAATAATCATGCAATGAGAAATGTTAGAAAACATTTATTCACGTTGCAGTATTTTTACTTGATCATATATTATATATATATATATATATATATATATATATATATATATATATATATATATATATATATATATATATATATATATATATATATATATATATATATATTGCAGTGAGCAGAAGTCATTTGTTTGGTTAAAAAAAAAGGGGTATTATTATATGTACAGTGATTACCATGTTTATTTTATATAATTATTGTACATTTTCTTGAAGGATGCCAATTATTCAGGAGCTGCCTGTATCAATCCATAGCCATTTTACGACATTCAGTCCAGATACAGTTGAAGTGGAGACATACTGTAAAGACATAAGGTGCTTTCACATATGTAGAGTTCAGACTATTAGAATTCAACCCCAGTGTGTTCTCCCTCTCATTTGGCACTTTAAGCAGGTCAGAACACAACCCATATTAAATAGTCTGAAGGAGGTGGTCTCGGCTTGCAGAGCTGTAGCACTGCAGAAAGTACGTGTTCTGGATTCATCCATCCATTATCTATACCGCTTATCCTACATGGCCGTGGAGAACCTGGAGCCTATCCCAGGGAGCATGGGGCACAAAGCGGGGTACACCCTGGACGGGGTGCCAATCCTAGGGCACAATCACACACCCATTCATACACTATGGACAATTTTGGACATGCCATTCAGCCTACCATACACGTCTTTGGACTGGGGGAGGAAACCGGAAAACCCTGAGGAAACCCCCAACAGCACGGGGAGGACATGCAAACTCCATGCACATTTCGTTTTATTTAACGCACTGAGAAACCAAACCAACCCAAAGAGCAAATTAACCAAAGATGTCACTTCTACTAATCTGCGAAATGGGCTAATACGCAGGGACTAGGCATGTTTAAACTAATTATTCAAACACACCAAATTTATCAGGAATTAGCTGCTATGTCGTATCATGCGTGTTAAAGAAAGGAGCGAGATCAACTCCTTGATGCTGGTATATAGTAAAGGGTAAATTCAGAGCAGGTTTTTGTTCATACAAATATATGTTGGCATTTTTCTTTCTAAAACAGAGAAAACGTGAGCAAATTAAGGATGCTGTGTGTTCACTTTCATATGCACCCAATGTGAACACTACAACATAAATTCATTCATCATCAGTAAGTGCTTAGTGCTTAGTAAGTATCGCAGGGTACCAATGCACACACGCTCACACACACACACACACACACACACACACACACACACACACACACACACACACACACACACACACACACACACACACACACACACACACACACACACACACACACACAGAGACAGTGTCCATATGCCCATAGACATACATAAATGTTACACAATATGTTACTGACTGAACTCTAATACAACCATATGTGTGTGTATATATGTGTGTAGAAGCATTATCATTACTTCTCCATTATGTGCTGGTGGTGGACATCTTGTGAGTTGAAGCACAACACCACCTATGCCACTGGACTTAATGAGAGGCCATTATCTGACAGAGGGAATAGGACAGATAAGCTCCCTCCAGCCTCAGACTCCAAGAATAACCAGATAACGACACAGAGAGAGTGATTACGTTCCCTATATGGGTCCCCGTATGTCACCGCTGTGGAATGGCATCCGTGTGCCAATGCTGCAGGAACTCATGTCGTCATGTTTAAGTGCAGGATGAAGAGCAGTTTATTTATAAACGTGTGTCTTTACATTAAAGCCTAGTTAACAGCTCCAATACTCAACTAGAGAATAAGAGTATTAGATCAAGGTTAAACGGATAAGCTGTTGATAGTTTGGACTAATTTTACACAGTTGGCTGTGCCATGTTGGAATTGTAGCACCTGGTGTTGTTGGACTTTACTACAGGTAATGTAGCTTTATTACTTTCTCACAAAACAATTCAGTCTAATGAGGTACTGTAGGGTTGGTGGCATAATTATATGTCCGAGACAACACATCCTATAATCTATCACACGCATTCCCTCCCATGCCTGAGAAAACTCTTCAGTGCTGATAAAAATATTTGACCCAGGATTTCCTTTAATACTTCTGAAGAAGGAAATGACCACTTGGCTCCCTATAGGTTCTCTAGAACTCTAGAATTTTCCTGTTTTCAACTGGTAGTCCAAAGAGGTTGTTGGGTCTTGTTCTCAAAAGGAGGAATTGGACCCAAGATGACACATGGTACCTTGTGTGAAGAGGTACCATGTGGGAACACAGAGTACTGGTTGTCGTGTTTTGTCCTGCATATTTTGTCATTTCCTATACTCTAGCCCCGCTGATCACCTAAACAGGGCTTTCTTGAGACGTTTGAGCAGGGACAATACCAAATTAAGTGTGCACTTCAGGACCATTTTCAGTTAGCACTCTCCTCCAAGCTGGTGAAGACATTGCTGTGTTTTGTGGTGCTGCCAATAATAAATGAAATCTAGTAGGACAAAGATACTGATATCAGTCTAAACATTCAGATGAACTAGTTAGAGACTCGTGTTAACTGTTCATTGAACCAATGCATTCGCTTCAAATTCACATACCACCAGGACCACTCAATAATCCACATAGATTCTCAAATTCAGAGACTCTTATAGTGGACATACAGTGTTTTATCTAAGAAATTAAAATGTTAAATTGTTTTAACAAAAAACATACAAGAAAAAAAAACCAATGTTTAATATGGTGTTTTTTTGTTTGTTTTTTTTAAATAAGAAAGTGTTTATTAAACATTCATGGAAGGAGTCTCCAGTGTCAGCACTTTGGAAAAGTCAGTAGGTTTTCCGAAATGGGAAAATCTTCACGCCAGGGAGGTTTGCACTTTACAGTTTCCAGGTACATTTAATGTCTTATAAACTTCAAGAGACTGTTTATAGCTGATATAATGTAAATTATATCAGAAATGAATTTGTTTAACTAGAAATGGAAAAAATAAATCATATATCGTATCTTTATATATATATATATATATATACATATATATATATATATATATATATATATATATATATATATATATATATATATATATATATATATATATATATTAAAATGAATTATAAAATGTAATCGTTGCTGTAGTATTAGTAAAAAGAAACACCTTGGGATGCTTATAAGAAAAATAACTTTCTGTCAAGCGACATCACATCACCGCCCAGTGATTGATTATTTTCCTATAACAGCATGCTCCCAAATGTTTTATTTCCTATTTAAACCTTGCGTTTTCAATCCAAAGTTTATTTGGATTTATGTTCCTGGAAATTTGCTTAGTTTCTGGCTTTCCTGTTTCATTGTACTTTATTTTCTACTGACTATCTACTGAATTTCACAATTGACTTTGTTTGTGTGTGTTATGAAGGTTTTTACCAACGACACAACTGGAATCATGAGTGTAAATGTAAAAGCGAAAACCCTACAATTATTAATCTATTTATTACGATCATGATGGGATTAGTTGCTCTGAGTGACTGACTGAAGATCTCGCTGACAATGATTAATGAAAGACTATTAGATGAGTGACCTCACAACTGTGGCTTGGTGCCCCACACCTGAAACCCGACATCTTTCTTCTCCTCCCCTCGCTTTTTCCTCTCGCTCCATCCTTCATTTGTTTTCACACCTGCTTGTCCGTTCACCCTGGAGAAGTTGGTTGGAGCCGTTCCTCTCTCCCCTGTCCATCTGTGGTGGAGCTGAAGGAGGCGGCACCGTAGAGAATCGCTTTGAAAGGAACAGGAAAAGAGGGACGGATGAGTGCGCCAATGTTTATGTCGTGTGTGGAAATGAAGGATACGGGCTAAGTGATGATGGATGATGTGGAGCCTGAGTGACAGCACGGAGGGTGGAAGATGAAAAAGATTAAATAGAAGAGAAGAAGATGCCAATGGTCGAGTCAGAGATTCATCCGTATCCTTTGGGGTTGGTGATGCCATATGAGCTGAGGTGCAATGTGCACTAGGGAATTGGAGGCTTTAGAAGGTTCTAGATGGAGCAGGTTGTGCTTATGGTGGCCTCTTGTGTTTCAGTGAAGATTTGGCAAATGGTTGTGCCAGGGTGTACGGGTGGCACTGGGTCATACCATGCTGTTTCTGTGTGTGTGTGTGTGTGTGTGTGTGTGTGTGTGTATGATGCTATGATTGATGAGGCTACAGATGCTCAGGACTGCATATGAAGCTGTGGCAAACAAACAATGCATTCAAATGAATTGTTTACATCTCATGTTCTCCGCTCTATAATGCACACTAATTCATACAGGTTTGGACCGGAATGTTCTGGCTTTTTCAGCCTAATCTCAATCCATTGGATCGGTCACACATGTGATTACCATGAACCATGAGCCAGAATTTCAACATTTTCCTGTTCTGAGAAAAGAACATTTTAATAATATGTTTGATGAAGCATGAACCAGCAGTAAAGGAATACTCCAGTGGTGCACAAACTAAACTCTAGCCACGTCATCTCTAGAGTACTTGAGATTTCCAGGACCAGTATTTCCATCGTGTTTCCATGTACTGAGAAATGAAAGGAAAATCTGCTTATTTCACATTCACATACAAAGGACGTCTATGGAAAGTTTGCTGTGTTGTGCTAGGAAATTTTCACTCTTCCACTCTGAAGGCCATGCGATGAGAAGGACATGTGATTTTAAACTGATCTTAATCTAAATTCAATCCAACACTGAAGCAATATAGTAAAAAAAAAAATCTGGTTTCTTACACCTTCCTGAATGCTTTGTTGTATCCATGCACCATCAGACCACAACTATTCTGTTATCACAAAACTAAAAGTCTCTAAAATTGTGTTTAATGCAGATTAATTTACAAATACTTTTGATTAAATGATTCATTAAAGCACCCTACATGAATACATTACATATAAACGTTTATTAATGAGGATGAACACTTGGCCTCAGACTTCCATTCTAAGAAATCAATGTTTTTTTTTGTTGTTGTTTTTTTTTGTATGTTTGTTTGTTTTTAGGTTATTGTAGTACTAGTAAGTAGTAATAATGGGTTTTTCCATTTTTCACACCTTTCTCCTAAACTCAGACCTCTTAACCTATGTTCATACACTAGTTTCACTGTAGTTACAGAATAAAAGCTTTAAAATGGCTAATTGGTTAATTAATAAATCAGGACTTAATAAGTAAGGGGTTGACATGACATAACATCATTAAATATTAAAATCGAATCTACTGTTTTCCTTCATGTTCATATTTCACATGTTAACATAAGCTATCATATGCAATTTTATCAGAAAGTCCACAAACCATAAAACACTCAGGTTCCCATAATGACATGCTGTTATACGAAGATTATAAACGACAGGGTCATTGATGGGCGATGTGGCCCAATGTCAAATTAAGTTGATTATTTTCTTATAACAGCACTCCAGAAAGTGTTTGATTCATTTTGAACCACAGTCATTTGCTATGATATTTCATATAAAACTGTGATTTGAACTACTGTCAGATCTGCTGTTATAGGAAATTAATCAACACCTTAAATATCACAATAGATAGTATAAAGAAACAGGGGATGTCAGTCTTAAAAAAAAATACCCCCCTCACCAATTTCTCAAATTAATGGTTTGAGCTCAGTTCTGACCCAGCTTTATAAGAATGTGTGTAAAATTCTTGTTTCTCAAGAGAGCAGCAAGTCAGCTAGTAAAAAAAAAAGACTCATAAAGATTTATTCATCAGTCTGTAGGTGTGTTGTGTTGGTTTTGGATGCAAAAATACCTTCTGGCGATTCAGTGTAGATTTCTGTTTTCCAACATACATATTTGCACATTACCAGGACTAAAGCTTACAATCTCAACTCCAAATAAGTGTTTGATTTAATTCTCCATTTTCAAAAACCTTTTGATTCTGCCACGTTTTTCCAATTCAGCAGTAAAAACCAGTACATATCCCCTTGAGACTGGAATGAAACCATTGATCATAGCACTTCTGTTTCATCTTTATATGAGCCACGTGGGTTCTGGGGAGACTCGGGGGCCCTGGTGGGAACTGGTTTGGCATCTGGGGAAAACTACAGTGATGAAGCATTTCCTGAGGCTCCCACTGACACAAGCAAGGGGCCACTGACCCAGACATCACTGCCGCTGGCACCAGTGCATGGCACACAGACTGAGATTAGTCACATGAGTCCCCTACGGCCTTCACTGATCCTCATCCTGCCCTTCGGTGTCTGCTGTGATCCCCATTTACTACGATCTATGAGTGATTTTAATGGAGCATATGCACCTTCCTTTGTCTGGAGACTAGCCGTAGAGCTCCATCTCTCTAATGGAGTATAAATGGAGGATAAATTCATCTTCAATGCTGCATTACATATTCCAGGCAATGAGACATGGGACATTCAGTCAGGACTCACTGAAACGAACTAAAAGGGCTGCTAGGAAGGTCTATCATTGAGTTCAAAAGTTTGCATACCCTATATATATATATATATATATATATATATATATATATATATATATATATATATATATATATATATATATATACACACGTCAGACTCTACTGTCTACTGATCAGCTCTGCAGACACAGGTCAAGAGATTCAGTTAATGTTACCATTAAAAATCAATATGGTGAAAAGTTGGATCTCAGTGACTTTGACCGTGGCATGGTTGTTGGTGCCAGATGGGCAGGTTTGAGCTTTTCAGAAACTGTTGATCTCCTTTGATATTGACACACAGCAATCTCTATAGTTTACAAAGAATGGTACAAGAAACAAACAAAAAAAGATCTCTAGTGAGCAGCAGTTCTGTGGGTGGAAACACCATGTTGACGAGAAAGGTCAAAGGAACATGCCTTGAGTTCCTACAGTTAGCTAGCTAATGTATTTAGTGACCAAAAGGTGTACAAAGAGCAATTTGACTTTAATTACTCAGTTGAATAGTTTTTAATAGAGATTTTTCAATACACCTCTAGTAAGAAGTAATATCTGGAAATGTTCTGGCTCCTTTGCAACTGATAAAATGGTGTTTATATAAAAGTAGATATGCTGTCTCAAAATATTGGTTATTTCATGGACATGTAAATTATTCTTATAGATGGAATGAGTACATTCGCTCTTCAATGTGAATGGGGAACAAACAAACAAAGCCGCGATGTAATATTAAGGATGTGAGGCTGAGTTTGCTGCCCGAGGCCTCATACATTATCCACCACCACTATCAAAATGAATCAAAATGAAAGGCAGAAATAAAAAATTAAAAACCAAGAAAAATGAAAAGAGACTAAAAAAAATAATCTTGCACAGATATCTGGAAATACTGGTATAAAAACAGAGCAGTAAATGAGGGTTAACAGGTGAGGTCAATAGGCAGGTGAGTGACAGTGAGCTAATGTCTGGACTGCAGTGGATTGTGGATTTGTGGATTGTGGATAACACCACATGTCAAAATGAAAAGTGAAAAACACATTTAAAAAATAATGAAATACCACACTTCACTTTTTAACACTATATACTGGTTTGGTTGTCTATCTAGAACCTATTTAACTGTGAGCAGTGGATCTGAATGGCTTATTCTACTGAATTGCCTGTTTAAACACACCTAATAAGCTCAATAATCTCAATAGACTTTGATGTGCAATGTCTCCTGAAAATGCTACCATTTGTTTTGATTTGTTTTCCACATAGTGTCTACTGACTGAATGCTTCCATCTGAGGGGCAGGAATGAAAAAAATAAAAAAGGGCAACAACACCTAGAGGGCACTTCAGCTCATTTTCTTGCATACGTAAGGGAGCGTAAATGGCTCTGCATCATGTATAATCCACTGGAAGGAAACCCCAGGGGCCACTTCATCATCTTTCCTTGCACGTAGAGGAACCCTAGAGGGCACTTGACACTGTTTCTCGCACATAGGAGCACCATAGTTGGCATTTAATCACATTTCCTTGCAGGTTGGAGAAACCTATAAGGCATTGCATCACATATTCACAATTGGAAGGGCATCCTAGAGGGCACTTCATTTTTCCTCACACATAGGGGTACCCTATTAGGCACTGTATCATATATTATCCACTGGAAGGCCACCCATTAGGGCATTTCATCATGTTTCATTGCACATAGGTGCACCCTAGAGAGCACTTCATCATGTTTTAATGCATATATTGGCACCCTAAAGGCATTTCATAACATTTCCTGCATCATGTATTCTCTACTGGAATGGCACCCTAATGGGAACATCATCATATTTTCCCGCACTTAGCGGAACCTTATAGGGCACTGCATTCTGTATTCTTCACTAGAAGGGCACCCTAGAAGGCACTTCAACATGTTTTCTCGCACATATTGGCACCGTAGAGGGCACTTCATCACTATTTTTCATTTGAAAGGCAGCCATTAGGACATTTCATCATATTTCCTTGCACGTAGGGGAACCATATCGGACACTGCATCATGTGCTATCCATTAGAAGGGCACTTTGTCATATTTTCTTGCACATAGCAGAACCCTATAGGGCATTGCATCACATATTCTCCACTCGAAGGGCACCCTAGTGGGAACATTATATTCTCTCACACCTAGAGGAATCCTAGAGGGCATTTCATCATATTTCTTCACACTTAGGGGAACCCTATAGGGCACTGTATCACATATTCTCTCCACTGGAAGGGCACCCTAGAAGGCACTTCATAATTTTTTCTCGCACATATTAGCACCCTAGAGGGCACTTCATCACTATTTTGAATTTCAAGGGCAGCCACTGAGGCAGTTCATCACTTATCTCCACTGTAAGGGCAACCCAGGGAGCACTACTGCTGTTTGTTCACTCTATCAAACGCTCCCTCCACCCTATACCCCCTGAGTCTGCTAGTGTCCCCAATTCTTTCAGAGGAAAAAAAAAAGGAACACGTACTTGAATAAAGCATAACTTTTTCATTCTTAAGCCCTGATCTGATCCAGGTACTGTATGATATTTGACAGAATTATAACAATGATTTTGACTTGAATGAAAGGGCGAACATTACAACTAAGACTGTTGAAAGAAACTTACACAAGTTGGAGGGAAAATATTTAGGTGATATTCACAGATAAAGTTTACAGAGACACAGGATACTTTAGACAAAATCCCTCCATCAGCTGTGCGAGTGAAGGAATCAAGATCTACATCTACTATTATTATGCTATGAGCTATTTGTGTTACTTGACAAAATGAAGAAACATCTGTGGAATGTAACACACTTAATGTCTTAATGGTAGAAAATACATGTTGTTGCTGTCTTCATTTTGATCTAAGGGTGTACAAATATTTGCACTCAAAGTTAAACCAAGGTTAATAAACTGCCACTGCTCTGGAAAGCACTAGGGGGAGCGGACTCCACACGATCGGTTTTCTGCTGAGAAATGGTGATGAATTCTCTCTCTCTCTCTCTCTCTCTCTCTCTCTCTCTCTCTCTCTCTCTCTCTCTCTCTCCCCATGTCACAACACTCAGAGGTTCCATTAGGCCATAGTGTTCATTGGTGAGTTTATTTTGACAGACAGACAACTCTGTTCATCAACAGAACAATGAAAGTGTGGAAACTTTATTCAAATGCAGAATCACTCTTATTGGAAATTTGTATAATGCCATGAAAGTGCTTCCACTGCAGCTTCCACTGAATCGGAGATATTTACACAATGTGTAAAGATCTGTCTGTATCTGCACAGTGAACACACACTATGCCACCATGCACAGAATAATCCTTTATCTCTATGCCTTTCAAATGATCAAAAAGTTATCATCACACGGACACGACATCACTGTATCTCCTCCAAGATAAAAATCAAAGCTTTGGAGATCTTATTATGGCTGAGAACAGCACAGAGATCTGAGCCTGAAGACAGGGAATGGAAGAAAGAACAGAGACAGAGATATGTAGGTTTAAAAAAAAAAATATTGAATATGTATGAAAATAACAACTCTGTACCTCAGACTCTGAGCTGTGTGTTTTGATTATAGAATAGATTTGTAGGAGTACAACATAGGTATGAAACACACATAAAATAAATAAACAAATAAATACATCTACACTGAATAATAATTCACAGGACAGCAGGAAAAAACAACAACAAAAAAACACATTAATATGCCTACACTTTCACTTAATCAAAAAAACTTTCCATGCACCCATCCCTTCCCCTTGTATACTGGTGCTCCTTTTTATTTAATTAACATGCACACATTTACATACTGGATCCTGATTGGTTCTTGTATTTTATGATGCAATGACATTTGGCACCACATTGTCATTACTACAGTAATAGAAAAAAAGTTTCCATAAAAAAAAAAAGTTTTTTTTTTTTTTTTTTTTTTTGGTATATTTCAGAGTTTACTTCCTTAATGGCTTCTAAATTGAAACTTGTCTGATTGGTACAGTTTCTGATGTAGGGATCCACACAGAACCTTTAATGGATCCTCCAGAGAAGCCTAAAAATTTAACTCATATTTACAAAAATAAATAAATAAATAAATAAATAAATAAATAATAATAATAATAATAATAATAATAATAATAATAATAATAATAATAAAATTGTTATGAGTTTTCAGCAATTACAAAAAAAAAAAAAAAAAAAAAAAGGGTTCCTAAAGGGTTCACAAGTCTAGCGTTCTTAAGGGATTCTACTTGGAATCATTTAGGTAAGAAGAGAATAATATATAATCAACATACTTTAAAGTACATACATTTGCATACTGTATCCTGATTGGCTCTTATAATTTGTGATGCAATAAAACTTATTTGCCACATTCTCTTTACCACAATCTTAGAAATAAAAAAGGTTGCTCTTGGTTGTTTTTTAGTTAGCACAGAGTTCTTTACTTCCTAAAAGGTTTCCAAGGCTTTGAAACCTGTCTCATTGGGAAATGTTCTGATGTAGGGTTCTAGTAGAACTTTTGGTGGATTCAAAACTCTTAACATTAAATCCATGTTTTCCAAAAGAAAAGATGAATTATGACTTCCCAGTAACTACACACAGAAAAAAATGGTTCCAGTTGGAAGGTTCTACTTGGAACCGTTTTTGATCATTACATAAAAAGGAACATAAGCATAATTTATAATAAAAATAATTTAATATACAGACATTTGCATACTGGAAACCTGATTTTTTAATTTTATTTATTTATGTATTTATTTATTTATTTATTTATTTATTATATGCTGCTTTCTCACTTGCCTTCTACGTCTTTAATACTACACTCTCATGGAAAAATGGTTCCTAAGGGGCTCCTTGGCCAGTCTTTGAGGGAAACTCTATAGAGTAATGTTCTACACATACAACTTGAAGAACCTTTTTATTAGGGTTCTCAATGAACTTTTTTTTGGAGAATGCATATTTATGTTGAGTATTCTGCAGAGGCGCATAATGTATGATGTATGTACTTTATTCTGCATAAACATCCATACTGGAACTTGATTGGTTCTTATACCTTATGATGCTCTAACACTTGCCCACTAGATCAGAACTTCCCTTCAATATTCATTAGAAAAAAAGGCACTTCAGGAGTTCTTTGGTGAGTGAAAGCAACATTTCTCTTTTCATGTGCCTACAACTGAGCTCTTAAACATGCTTCTGTAGCATTTTTTTTTTTCACTTTGTGTTTATTATACTAATTATGTTTAAAACCATCCATTTTTTCAAGATTTTATATTTCCACTCTATTTTTAATTTCCTTCTAATGCTTCGAAATGATTTATTTTACAGTCTCCTTAATTTGTTTATTTCATCCTAAGTTTAGTCAGCTCCTTGGAGGTTAAATGCCAGCACTGATAAAGATTGATAAATATTTTAGAGGTTTAGAAATCTACCTCCCTCAGGTTGCTGGAAAAGACTCGAGTGTAACTGCCTCAAGCAAATCTGCCTATTTTCCAATTTTATCACATCACTTTGTTTTTAATGTCCTCCTAATGTACTTTGCTTTTATCTATGTATGTTTTATTTATGTATGCGCAGTATAAATAAACCTACCTTGCATCGCCTTGATGGTTTCTTTGCTTCCTAAATGCATTTAATCAAAACGTGTCTGATTAGAAACCCTTTGGTGCAGGGTTCTACAAAGAACCTTTCATGGATCCCGATGTGAAACACTAAACCATTACTGGGTGGGGGGTGTTCTTAAAGTTCTTGCTTTCATCAAGGGTTCTACTTCAAACCTTTCCTATAAAAGGAAGCCTTTTGTTGTAACGTTCTTCAGGGAACCTTTAACGGTTCTGAGAATTTTTCTGACAAGGGAAATATGACATCATTAAACGTGGTAATAGAAAACCGTATAGATTCACAGTGTATTCATTTATTTCCATCATTCTTCATCATATATTCTCTTCATGCGCCTGTCAACTTGTCCACTTCAAAGACAAGTAAATATTTATTTCTCTTTTGCACTATTTAGGCTTTTTTTTTTCTTTTCTTCTTTCAAATTTCTAGCACTTGAAATACAGTTGAAGAGAAGCCAACTATAGAGACAGGGATGTTGCAAGGCAGGGAACAGTAATAGAAAGGAGAGAAGTGACCGAGTAAGCGAAGTGTATCAACTGCAGAGGAAAAAACACAAAATGGTGCAGGCTTTCAACTCTGTTACTGAATGCTGGTCAGTGCCAGTCTAGTGCAGCCCAGATTGAACTGCAGCTCCCTCAGGGTGCTGCGGCCAAACTGCTTTTATTTTATTTTTTTCAGCCGAGTTGGCAAATTGGGAAATCTTGTCACGAGTGGCCTTTTGTAGTCATATATGACTTTTCTTTTCTCTGCCAAACCACATTTTCCAATCAGCCTGAGGAGAAAATCTCATTGTCTATATGAGAAAACAGAGTTGGCTTAGACACTAAAATAAACCCAATGGTCAGTGAAAGTATGTGTCTGTGTAATATCGTGAAGGAATTGACTTTGTTATACGTATCTGTGAGCAGGAAAGTAAGTCAATATGGGTGTGATGAGAACACTGTGATTGAAGAGTGAAGTTCATGGTGCAAAGGACTTTTCTTCACCAAATAAGTTTTCCAAGCTTATAACCTACATGTGCTATCATCTGTGAAGCACAAAGTTCTTTTAGCATTTTTATTTCTCCCTACTGTTTTCTCACCGCTCACACCTCCTGGTGCTAACCATTTCCTTGTGATTAGTCTCATTAGCTTGATTGTGTGTGAATACTGTGAACACTCCTTTTTTTTTTTCGCGTGCTTCTTTGCGCACTAGTTTATATACCTATGACCGTGATGATTCTCGTTAACTTGTGGGAAAGCATTTAGGCTTCTTAAAGGAATATTTCAGTGTTCACACATTCATTCACACCTCAGGACAATTTAGCATAGTCAGTCCACCTACTAGCATGTTATGGGAGTTAGGAGGAAACTGGAGAACCCAGAGGAAACCAATGCAGATACATGGAGAACATGCAAAATTCCATACAGCAGGATCGAACCAAGGACCCTGGAGTTGATAGGCAACAATGGCATTGCACCTATAGACCATCATTTCAACCTATGTTCCTGAACAGAGAAAAGAACAGCAAATCTGTCTACTTATAACTGAAGTCTAATGGAAGTTACTGAGGCTGTCAATAAACGTTCAAGCAAATATTCCAGTCAGTGTTTTTATTTATTTTATTTTTTTTTAAATTACGGTCTAAAACTGTCTCTAAATGTTGGACTACGTTTTCAGGATGAAGAATTATTGGCACCTGTTTTCAGTTCTTTGTACATAAATACCACAACATCATGGATAAAACTATATAGGAACATTTCTGGTATGACGTTCCATCATCTATCTCATCCTAACACCTTGATTGATCATATGTAATGTTTATCATTTTGAACTTCCTTTTCATAGTCACATATTTCTTGAGTGCTTTATGCTTCATCAGACATGTTTCTGTGAAGCGCTAGTATACTATCCAAGTTATGATGATTACTGTACATACTGTATATTTTCTTGCCATTGGATCACATAGACACACTGTACAGTCTCACATTGCCATTAAAGAGCCCAATATTTCACTCAGTGGTGACAGTAGACACCATCTGTCTGCTACTTCAGCACATGAGGGGAGAAGATGGTGGAGCAGCTCGATTAGGGACTCCTAAATGCCTTTCAGGGACAACGTCTCAAATCATTTCCCACTTAAGTGAATAAATGCGCCGGTCTTTGCATGGGCCTCGAAATACGATTGAGCTGTCATGCACGATATGCTAATTGTCATTCCTGAAATGCTTTCCTTATAGCTTCATTCTGGCACTGGAATACTGTTAAATATAGATTTCCTTATCACTTCCTCTGTGAGCGAGGGAGTATAATGGATGTTCTTGAATGGCGACGACTGTGTCTGTGTGTAAAAGAAAAATAATAAAATAAAATAAATACTGAGTATATATATATTAGACGCATATATGCACCAAATGTCGGTCTACTATTATTATTATTATTATTATTATTATTATTATTATTATTATTATTATTATTATTATTATTATTTATTACAAATTTAGATTACAAACTTACAATAAAATAGCTTAATAGCTGATACCACTTCATTTGACCCTCTCATACCATGCTTGTTATTCAGATGTTAATAATATGAAAACCTACGTGACTGGACGTTGGTGCAGAAAAAGAGTGTGTAAAAAAAAAACTAGCTTGAAGCGCTTTATCTTTTTAAGCGCATAAGAATAAAACGCATAAGAATCCCCATCAGGGCGGATTACAGCAATAGGATTGGACTCTCCTGCTTTGATCAGATAGATTACAGTGAATCAGCCATGGCAAGCCACTGATTGAAGAATCTGAAATGAGCTCTAAGCAGCTGTGTTGTTTTAGTCAGTCATGACTTTAGCCGGATTCGTCCGTCTCAGAGATGGGCACAGCTTCCAATATTGTAGTTTATTTGGTTGTAAAGTGGCTAAGATGGTCTTCTGAGACTTGTTATTTCACTTTGTTGTTATTGACCCAGGGCATTTCTTTAGATTTTACGTCTGATTTAATGAGTGGGGTGCCATTTGTGTCTCAGTGATACTGCATTTAAAAGGCATTTTAAACACTGGAAAAGTATCAATGGTATGTGTTTGTTTCAGATAAATAACTAATAAATAACTTACAAAATCTACAGCACTTAAACAAACTGCACTTTTACCCATCCCACCTCAGTGATAACTACACGTTACCTTCAAATACAGTATAATCATTAAAATATTTCAAAAATCACATTTTCTTTTCTTGCACACACCTCACACCACGTCTCATTTATGAAATATCGCTTTAAAATGGCCGTATTAGTCATTTCACTCAAATTGTTACCTGAGCACATTCTTCTTCAAAAGGAAGTTGCATCATGTGAATTTCCTGAAGATCATGGGAAGAAGAAAAGTAAAATTTAAAATTCTTTTTTTTTTCTTTAATTTGACTGATATTGTGATATTGACTATATACTTGAAAATATGTCATTGTCACCCAAATTATAGACTGAAAGTAAATTATTAATTCCTAAATAATAATAGAATCATTTTTTTTTACTTAGATTTGTTTTTCTAAACTCAACCTAAGGACCTAAGGAACATGGCATCATGGGAAATAAATGGCTAATAATTCAAACTAGTGAGAGCAATTTTATTTTGTTTATATCAAAATAGTCATAAAAAAGTAAAACTACTCATCCTGACCCTCACTCTAACCCTAACCTTCATATCTTTTCATAGTATTATAGTCTGTTTTTATTGTCTGCCATTTTGTTTTACATGTTAATATCACTCTTTTTATATTAATAAAACTATACATGAATAAATTAATTACAAATGGATATTAACATATTTGGAAATTCAGATATTTTTCATGCTTTAATAAGCAAAATGATTCATAGATGATGATCAATAAACAGTTGTGAATAATTTCAACAGCATACATTAAAAATCAGACTATTTGAAGTATATAGGTAATCTAAATACTTAGTAATTATTATACAGTATACCTTATATCTGTCATTTCTCTGCTTAATTCTATGAGCTATTGTGCAGTTCCTGTAAAGATGCAGAAATCCCGTATTTCATCAACATTACTCCTCACATTAGCCCAAACAACATGTTTTCCTCATTCTTTAGTGTTCATTCCTCAGGCAACAACATTGGATTTCTGGAATCAGACTCTGTTTGAGTTCTTATTTATTTATTCATTTATTTATTTATTTTTACATCCACAATAAAGATGGAGACGTGGAGAGAGATTGGAGCGGTGTGTTAACCACCACTGGGACGTGCCTCTCTCAGATCCATCTTCTGAAAGATAATTGGCTTTTTAATTAGTTCCAACCGCACTAGAGAACTGAGGAAAGCACTCATGTTAATCACTGAACAAATATCCAGACCCTTTTCCCCACCTACCCACTTGACTTAAACCCAGATGGGATGTTTTGTTTAAAGCAGATAAAAAGGCTTCATTCTCCACAGAATTTCTCCTAACCGTCTTCAACAGCCTCAAGCACACTTATCTCCGCCTCTGATCCCCCGAACAAAATCGGCTTTGGCCAGTGATCAGATTCTCTATCCTTCTGGAAATGAGAATGACGAGAGAGAGAGAGAGAGAGAGAGAGAGAGAGAGAGAGAGAGAGAGAGAGAGAGAGAGAGAGAGAGAGAGAGAGAGAGAGAATGAATATAAATAACAGTGTTTGTTCCATTTCTCACAATTATTAGCACTGAGTGTTCCCGGGATAAGCTCCAGTTCCATCACTACCCTGACCAGGACATTACCTACATACATTTTTCACATTGTTACACAAAATATACACAAGCTGTTGTCATGATGTTTAAATGCAGGTGTCTCCCAGAGTCACATGTAAGGAATAAAACACTTAGGAGCATGCTGTAATAGGAAAATAATCAATAACTTTAATAACTGATGCGCTTCATTCCTCTTAATTAAAAAAATAATAATAATTTAAAATTACACGTCATACTTTTTATCTGTTTATCGTCACATTTATGGTTATGGAACATCCGCTAGTTGCTTACATTCTAACAGCGATAAACATTCACTCTTATAGGTCATTGTTACTATAGTAACAGCTCATTCACAAGGACTTGTATGGCTGATGGCTTCGTCACATAATCTAAGACGGATAATAAACCGATTTTTAAAATGTGTTAAATGACAACAATTTTCTTTTTAATTTTGTCGTATTTACTTCAAACGACAGAAAAAAATAGTTTTTTTTTTTTTTTTTTTTTTTTTGCGGAACTCGTATCAGAGACATCCATAACATGTAACTGTAAATGGATAAAAAGTATGGCATAATCAATGAACAGGGCACCAACCCATCTCAGGGCACAATCGCAGACACATTCACACACTACGAACAATTTGGAAATGCCAACGCATGACTTTGGACTGCAGAAGGAAACCAGAGTACCCAGAGGAAACCCCTAAAGCACGGGGAAAACATGCAAACTTCACACATGCAGTGCTGAGGTGGAATCCAAACTCCCAACCCTCTGTGGGATCTCGGTTGAGTTGATAAACCAAGTCTTTGGCAATAGAATTGGACATATTGACACTACACTAAGCTCTACTGTCCAAGACCAGCGTCTAAGAGAACCTGGATGCCATTCAAAAGTTAATCAGTCCTCCGGCAGATGCTGACCTCAGAGTGTCTGGGATAAACACATCCATCCAGCAGTGTATTTCCTGCCCAGGCTGCTTCCGCTGCAGGTACTGTAATCAGACCTTGACACTAATTGGCGCTCTGTTCAGTATGCCTAAAAAAATGGGACGGCCTCCGTTTAATGATCTAATAGTTGACATCATGGGCTTCATTAGTAAAACAGAGCACCATGCTCATAAATAAACAGGCATGCCAGTAGACATTTACCTAAGCTTTCAGACAGTAAAGTGATGAATGTACTGTACGCACGTCCACAAACGGCCTTCATTAATTAAACCACGAACATTCTTCCAGCTGGCTCTGAAGTTGCATAATGTCAGCATTTCCATTTTCCTCCTTTACTGCTTTTGATGAAAGATATGAAAGCACACGCTTGCTTAACAAAGTGGATGTCAATAGGCAGACGGGGTAAAGGTTGTGGCGAACAAAGGCAGCTTTGGTTTCTCTCACCCTCCTCCTCCTCCTCCTCCTCCTCAGCAATTGGCAAGATGTCAATGGATTATTTCATACTGCTTACGGGACGGAAGATTTAGAGAGCAGAGAGCACCTTGAGAAAAACCCCGCCAGACCTTTTCAACCTTTTTTAACCAGCTGGAGCAGATCATCATTTTTCCTCTCCTGGTGTTTTCACAAATCGAATCGTGCTAGCTCCATCCTTCAGCTTGCTTCTAATGATCTTATTACCTACGATATTAGTCTCTTGAACAAGGCAGTTTAAATGCCAGACCATAAAGTATCACCTCTGTACGTGATGAACCCCATGTGGAGATTCCTTCATTTCTGCTCTCTAGGAGCCACTGGGCAGAAGATGAAAAATCAGGCTGGATGTGAATTGGTCATATGTCGGAGCACAGTGTAGTGGAAAGAAGTGTGATGCTTTGGTATTCTTCGGAAAATGCACTGATATTATGTAGAGGCTGCTAAAACACGTTTATTGCTAAAAATCCACTGCAGTAGCAAATGTAAAGTTTGGAACAAAGTCTCTTAAAAGTCTCCATGATGGTTCTTGAGAAGCAGGACGTTTCACTTCAGACAGAATTCCTACATGTGCGCTTTTTCCAACCTCCACATTTATATAGTATATAGTACATATTTATATACATGTTCCTGGCAGAGTGAGAGTTTGAGGCTGTAATCCAGCTCTTTATAAGTGCCTCTTTCATGCTCCTCTGGGAACAGGCCACATCGACATGCCTCCCCCCACCCTACAAAAACCCTCTAATCATCCTACTGCCACCCCTCTGCGAAGAGTTTCCACTTCAATTTCATGTTTGCTCGTCTCACATCTGGGAGAAAGGGGCATCCCAAACATTTCTGCGAATTCTGAACCCCTTCTACCCTTAGACACACATATTTATATGAACAGAATTACACCGAGCTCTAGAGATGCAGTGGATTGGAGGAGCATGTGCACAATCCATTAGAACAACGCTTCTTTTCTAAGCACTTTTGTATTTCTTTTGTAGTCTTATGAACAGGCTTTTGTAGTCCAAGACTAGTTGACTGCATTTACATTGCACCTTTCTTTGCAATTTTAAATAAAAGCTTGCAATACAATTTTTAAAAAGTCCATGAATCAGAAAAGGGGCACACGGTGGCTTAGTGGTTCGCATGTTTGTCTCACACCTCCAGGGTCGGGGGTTCGATTCCCACCGTGACCCTGTGTGTGCGGAGTTTGCATGTTCTGCCCGTGCTGCGAGGGTTTCCTCTGGTACTCCGGTTTCCTCCACCAGTCCAAAAACATGCATGGTAGGCTGATTGTCATGTCCAAAGTGTCCATAGTGTATGAATGGGTGTGTGAGTGTGTATGTGATTGTGTGCCCTGTCCAGGGTGTACCCCGCCTTGTGCCCGATGCTCCCTGGGATAGGCTCCAGGTTCCCCGTGACCCTGAAAAGGATTAAGCACTATAGAAGATGGATGGATGAATCAGAAAATGATTGTGATGTGTTTTCACTTCCCAATTACATAAACTGAATTACAGTTCCCAATTATATAGAACTGTATCGTTTATTTATTTATTGATTGCATTTTATAATACAAAGCCTGTAGCTGGAAAAGATCTGATTTGTCTACTCAATGTTTCTTGATCAAAACAAAAAAATTTTAAAAAATAAACAGAATTGATATGTAACTATTTGCAACATCTTTTATATCTCTCTTAGAAAAAGAAATATGTATGCGTATTGTGGTTTTGGGTTTTATTCACATGCATACCTCATATTTGTAGAGAAATGAATCATGTTTTTACAGTTTTGTTTAATGTAATACCACAGTATGCAGGCCAAACTCATTTAACACAGACACACACACACACACACACACACACACACACACACACACACACACACACACACACACACACACACACACATACACACACACAATTGGAGAGGGTGGACTTGTATGATGTAGAGTAAAAGCTTAGGAGCTTGAGCTACTGTTTAAGTTCCTCTACTGGTTAAAAATGTATGCTACTTCCTGTTGGAAAGCAGCAGGAATGTCTCGCAGCCTGTGCCAGTGCATATAATGTTGTTAGATTTTTTTGGTGGGCTGGTGAAGAGAGATTTCTCTTTGGGCTTTGAAGCAGCACTCAGTGAGTGATTATGTGCATATGGGGTTTCTTTTGAGGTTTGTCTCAGGTGTAACAAATATAACTGCTATACACTGTTAACTTATAACTGCTGTTCTCTCTTTCTCTTGAAGTTAGTAAGACAAAAATGTTTGTATGTCAGCAAAGGAAGCAGCATATTAAGTGGTACAAGACACTTTTCAGACAAAATACCATAATAAGAAGCAAGTGTGACAGTCAAAGTCTCCAGAAGAACCCTGGCTGGCTCTGCAAGGTGCTCAGTAAAACTTACAGCTCATTTCCTTATACAACTGCACTAATTCTAGACTTTTTTTTTTTTTCATCAAAGCAAATACTGCCTTTTTCTAATGTATTACTGTTTACTGGTCTTATATATATATATATATATATATATATATATATATATATATATATATATATATATATATATATATATATATATATATATATATATATATATATATATATATATATATTAATGGACAAACATTTAATTTCATTATTTTTGAAGGCATCTTTGTTCTACAGCATTTATTTGCATGTGCCTAAGCCTTTTGGACAGTACTGTATATATTTACATTTATGTAATGTAAATGTTTCCTCAAATAAAACTTCACCATATCAGTCATTACACATTATCGATTTCCTGGAAAGTATAAGTTCTTCGCTAGCTACTTATTTGCTTACTTACTTTAATTACATACTTACTTACTTACTTACTTACTTACTTACTTACTTACTTACTTACTTACTTAATTACTTACTTAAATATTTACTTTCTTCTTACTTACTTACTTACTTTCTTCTTACTCATTTATTTACTCACTTATTTACTTTCTTCTTACTTACTTATTTACTTACTCACTTATTTACTTATTTACCTTCTTCTTACTTATTTACTTACTTATTTATTTTCTTCTTACTTACTTACTTACTTCCTTACTCACTCACTTATTTACTTACTTATTTACTCATTTACTTTCTTCTTACTTACTTACTTACTTACTTACATACTTATTTGCTTACTTACTTATTTACTTTCTTCTTACTTACTCACTTACTTACTTACTCATTTATTTACTTTCTTACTTACTTACTTATTTACTTCCATATTTACTTTCTTTTTACTTACTCACTTATTTACTTACTTACTTACTTATTTACTTTCTTCTTACTTACATACTTATTTACTTACTTATTTACTTTCTTTTTACTTACTCACTTATTTACTTATTTACTTTCTTTTTACTTACTCACTTATTTACTTACTTATTTACTTTCTTTTTACTTACTCACTTATTTACTTACTTACATACTTATTTACTTTCTTCTTACTTACATACTTATTTACTTACTTATTTACTTTCTTTTTACTTACTCACTTATTTACTTACTTACTTACTTATTTACTTTCTTCTTACTTACTTATTTACTTTCTTATTACTTACTTACTTACTCACTTATTTACTTACTTTAATTATATACTCACGCACTCACTCACTCACTCATTCTCTTTATTACTTACTTACTTGTTTACTCACTTAATTATTTATTTTCTTACTTACTTACGTACTTTAATTACATACTTACTTCCTTACTCACTTATTTACTTACTTTCTTGTTTACTCGCTTATTAAAGTTCTTCCCTACTTACTTGTGTAAACTCTAGAGAAGTAGTGTGAAGTGTGTGAAAATCCCACAAGATCAGCAGTTTCTGAAATACTCAAACCAACCCATCTCAAACCAACAATAACACAGTTAAAGTCACTGAGATTACATTTGTCCTTCATTCTGATGTTAGATATTGAACGTGAATCGAATCTCGACATTCATCTGCATAATTAATATTGGATGATATTGGATAATTGTATGAATGAAGTACAGGTATATCATTTAAATTTTTTTTAAATCAACAGACTAAAGACCATTTCATCAATCATGGAATATATTCATTATAAATAAAGATATCGGTACAGTATATCAATTTTGAATATTCAAAAGTGATCCTTCTAAGCATTTGAAGGTGATTATTCCGAATATCACACTTCCATACAAAACGATTTCAGAATTCTGCCTTTTTACCAAAATCCAGAATCCAACCTAATCTAATCTGACTGTAGTTTTCATGGACTAGCGGACACTGAACTATCGCTGTTTTTGTAAAATGATTTCAAAAAGCAATGATGCCTGTGCAGCCCTTGTGTTTCTAATAAACCTTGTGGTTTTAAGAGTGATCTAATGTTTCTTACCACAAGTTAGAATTACCGCTGGATTGATTCCAGACCACCGGCTCGGCTCTATAGGTGAGAGACGTGTGTTCCCTGTGCCCTCTTCAACCTGCTCCACATTTACAGGATTCCATTCATTACTGACCTCAGGGGTCAAAGATCATCTCCTTGAAATAACACAGGCCCATAAAGGCATCGGCGAGCACCTGATCCCCACATTTCAGAAGGACGCAAGGTGGATTCCATTTTTTGCTGGAATAAGACCAACACTCATACTTGCTATAGGATCGGTGCCATCTCTACTTAAGAGGCCAAGTTGTTATATCTGTTGCCATTAGCCTTTACAATTAGTCTCTGTATTAAGGCATTATTATTATTATTATTATTATTAATAATAATATTATTATTATTACTGTGAGCCACCTTTCATGACCTCGAGCACAAAATAGCGAATGCTCAATCATTTGAAGTATTCGAACTTGTTTTAGAAACACAACAAGTGCGCAGTGGAGATAAACATAGATTGCAATCCAGAAACCCAGGAAGTGAATTTGGTGATCTTTTTGTACCACCAAGCTGAATCCTACCTAGTACTATCTGCATTAAAACAATAAAATATAGAAAATATTCAAAAAGACGTGCATGTTATATGAATGTAGCGTACTAGCCCAATATGTGTATACTAAAGATTTATAGCAAGCGGTTATACTAATAATCAGTGAAAAGGTTTTACGCATGTACACACTCCTATCTATTTAATTTATACACGAGTCAGCGTGAATCAGCTTTAATCATTACAGACATCGGTTTAACTTTATACAACACATGCGTGTCCAGAACATATCTGATGTGAATAGTAGCATGTGATGTACATGATGACAATTACTGTACATACACAGGGTAACAACACTGGTATGTCATTAAACATAAAAACAGTCATGATGTATTTATGACATGATCGTATCAGTCTTATGATGTTAGTGAAGTTACTGAACTAACTATACTGACTGCACTGGGTGTACGGAATATAATTTCTTTCTTTCTTTCTTTTTTAAAGAAAGAGCATCATAGGATCATAGGATCGAGCTGTTGGCTTTGTCTTAATTTAAGTTAAAGAAATCAATGAAT